>NC_080178.1:69698958-70071631 GCF_950295315.1 Erinaceus europaeus | reverse complement strand
GAGAAATTAAGATGCTAGCTGCAATCTGAAACTGACCATTTGAGAGGTCAAACCATTTCCATCATATTCATGACAGTGGTAGAATATAAATTAGATCTGAGGTTTTAATATGAAAGAGACTTTGATAAAAAAAAAAAAATCCCCATACTCAAGGGATTAAACTGGGAGTGAAAAAGCTGACACAGCAAATAATTTCTGATGCTTCTAATTCCTGAGAGCATAAAATTAATCTAATCCTAACCTAGCTGGCTGCCAGAAGATAATTGAGTTCTATCTAGAAGACATCTTCAGAGACAGCAGTGGACTCTCAAGTCTCCTATCTACAGTAAGAAACTTCAGTAGGGAAGACACAGCAGTTCACAACAGGATAATGCCCCTGTTAGAACAGATACTAAAGCAGATAAGTTACAAAAATCATATTTTCAAAGACATCGGGGTACTCTGGCAGCAGCAAGGCACGGATGGGCTGAAATTCACAAAAAAACTGTTTTGAGCTAAGTTGGTTGTTTTTCTTTTTCTTTTTCTTTTTCTTTTTCTTTTTCTTTTTCTTTTTACCAGAGCACTGCTCAGCTTTAGCTTATGGTGGTGCAGGGGATTGAACCTGGGACTTGATGGAGCCTCAGGCATGAGAGTCTGTTTGCATAACCATTACGCTATCTACCCTGGGTATTTTGCTTTTCTTGTGAGACTTAGGAACTGCTCATTTGGGTTACGGATCAAGATTGTGCCATCTGTGAAAAGAAACACTTTTGCAGAAATGTGGGAGCAGGGTGATGAGTGGACCTTTCCAGTGTTCTCAAATTCAAATTAATTTGGATCTGACATTGCAGATAAGGTTGGGAACATATTCCCCAAGTTTGTCAGATAAGAAATTCTCTATCTTGAAAATCGGATGTGTTTTAGAGGAAACAATGGCTACATACAGCCCAGGGTGCTCATTCAATCATAAATCTAGTTTCTCTCAGAGATAATCTGTACAATTTAAAATACCCTGGGCTGGAAAAAAATATATATCTATATGTCCCTAAGAAGATTGAAATTTGTTATTCTAGGGCTAAGAAAATAAGGGCCTCCAGGGAGTTGGGTGGTAGCGCAGCAGGTTAAGCACCCGTGGCGCAAAGCTCAAGGACCAGCATAAGGATCCAGTTTGAGCCCCGGGCTCCCCACCTGCAGGGGAGTCGCTTCACAGGCGGTGAAGCAGGTCTGCAGGTGTCTGTCTTTCTCTCCCCCTCTCTGTCTTCCCCTCCTCTCTCCATTTCTCTGTCCTATCCAACAAGGACGGCATCAGTAACAATAGTAACTACAACAATAAAAAACAAGGGCAACAAAAGGGAATAAATAAATATTAATAGAAAATAAGGACTTCCCGAACCTGAAAAAATCAGGAAGAGAAAATGAGGGATAGACTTTATTCAAACTGCATCCTTCTGAAAGTGGACATAGGAAAAGATGACAATATGACTGACAATAATTGAAAACTAAAAATAAGGACAGGCCTTCGTATGAACTGGAGATTGTATTTCTCGAGTAAATATGCAGTGAAACACAGATGGTAAATAAATAATATAGTGTAAGAAACATGAGATGGATATTCCATCAGAGCGGGAGACAGCATGGATAGAAAGCAATATCTGAAAATATAAAGGCTGACCATTCTTCAAAAAAGTCAGTTGGAGATATAGGTACAGAAACTTAGGAAGCTCATTCTCTGTCTTCCCTCTCACACATACTCATATATTTTTTTAACATATAACAATGAATGTGTTGAAAACAAATTCAACAGGAATATCTTAAAAGTAAACAGGGAAGAATACAATCAGACAGTCACCTCAAAATAATTATCAGTAACAAGAGAAAAAAGGGAAATAGTGTTGATAATAATATTCTTCATAAAATTAAAATTAATGAATTATTTTAAAAGTATACGCATTGATATTTTTATTAACTTTGACAATTTAGATAAAGCAAACAGATTTTTTTTTTTAATCCTGGATGGCTTTCAGAAAATAAATATTAAAGTTAGGAAGTGAAGATGGTAAAGTCCTTTGATACAAGTTAATTGTCTAATAATACTCTGTGGGGTTTTGTTGTTGTTGTTGTTTGTTTGTTTGTTTTTACCTCCAGGGTTATTACTGGGGCTCTGTGCTAGCACAAGACCCCCACTGCTCCTAGAGGCTATTTTGTTGCCCTTGTCGTAGTTGTTATTGTTACTATTGTTATTGGACAGGACAGGGCAGAGAGAAATTGAGAGTTGAGAAAGAAACCTGCAGACCTACTTCACCACTTGCTAAGCAACTCCCCTGTAGGTGGGGAGCCGGGGGCTCCAGTGGGGATCTTTGAGCCAGTCCTTGCCCTTCCTAGCATGTGCACTTAGCCTGCTGCACTACCCTCCAGCCCCCTATAATACTCTGTTTTCTGAGCAAGTGAGCTCAACAGCGCTTTTCTTCTATTGGGGGAGTGAATGGTTTATGGTCGACAGTAAAATACAGCACATGGGTAATAAATAGGCCATTATTAACAGGAAGACATAACATTCTAACAAGCTCAACAATTCTAAAAAGATAGCATGTTCATTAACATATATTCAGCCAATAAGACTGCAAAGGAAAATGAACTATATAATAAAATGCCAAAAAGTCAAAGACTTCAGGAATGAAACAAATGTGAAGGAAGATGCCTTTATTAACTGGAAGACCAGTTAATAAAGTTAGTAGGTCTATGCGATACTGTTTTCCCTAAGCTGGACATTTCCGAGTATCCTTCCCGGGTTTGTTTCTTTATGTTCTTGGCAGTGAGCATGTCTGACTCTGTCTTTGTGAGAGCTACCTGCAAAGTGCTGTCATTTAGAAACTAAACACAGCTTATCAGTCCTCCATCACCAGATAGAAGATTCATTCTAAACCTTTAGTAATAAAAACTATGTCATGGGGCCAAGTGGTGACACACTTAGTTGAATGCACACATTACAGTGCACAAGGACTGGGGTTCAAGCCCCTGGTCCCCACCTGCAGGGGGGAATGTTATGACCCCAGTGGGAATTTGGGACAGTTAGCATATGAATGTCATCAGCTAGACCACAGAGCATATGCACAAGGAAATGTGGGTGTAGGGACTCTATAAGCAAGACTTACAGGAACTCACTCTCGTGATGGGATTACCTTCATCTTTCTTTTTAAAAAATATTTATTTATTTATTTATTTATTTATTTATTCCCTTTTTGTTGCCCTTGTTGTTTTATTGTTCTAGTTATTATTGATGTCATTGTTGTTGGATAAGACAGAGAGAAATGGAGAGAGGAGGGGAAGACAGAGAAGGGGAGAGAAAGACACCTGCAGACCTGCTTCACCGCCTGTGAAGTGACTCCCCTGCAGGTGGGGAGCCCAGGGCTCGAACCGGGATATTAAGCTGGTCCTTGCGCTTTGCACCAAGTGCACTTAACCCACTCCGCTACCACCCTACTCCCTGCCTTCATGTTTCATCACAGCACTCTCCTGTTAGTGTAGCTCCAGACTGATCCTGATCTTTAAACCTAGTGGTATTGGGTAGCTGAGTTGAGGACTTTGGACTTGTGCCAGTTTTTCTTAGCTAGACTTTTCCCCTCACCTTAACATTTACAGTGACTTCATGAATAAACCTCTCACTAATTTAACCTTAAACTGAGTCAAGTGTGTTTTGCTATGGGGAAAGCTTCAGGAGTGGTGGAGCAGGGCTGCAGATGTCTCTCTGTCTCTCTCCCTCTCTATCTACCCCTCCCTGTCAATTTCTCTGCTTGTATCCAATAATAAAAAAGTAAATAGATATTTTTTTTTAAAAAAAAGCTATGTGACATTAGCACAGGGAAGGAAAACCTACCTATGAAAGCATTTCGAAATTACCCCTTTTAGAACATGCCCAAGAGTGTGGAGACACTCAGGGCACTGAAGAACGAAATGAGCTTTGCCCAAATTCATGGACTTGATATTAATAGTGAAATACCACACAACTCTGAAAAACAACTCCATAACTTTCTAGCAAAAGGAACACCATAAATTGTAGAAGCACAAAGCGCAAGGACTGGCATAAGGATCCGGGTTCCAGCCCCCAGCTCCCCACTTGCAGGGGAGTCGCTTCACAGGCAGTGAAGCAGGTCTGCAGGTGTCTGTCTTCCTCTCCCCCTCTCTGTCTTCCCCTCCTCTCTCCATTTCTCTCTGTCCTATCCAACAACGACAACAACAATAATAGCTACAACAATAAAGAAACAAGGGCAACAAAAGGGAAAATAAATAAATATAAAAAGAATTGTAGAAGAATTTCTAATAGAACCTTAATGAAAGGAGTTTTTCCTCTAAAAGAAGCCACCGTCAAATTTACCATCAAGAAACCGGCTTCATTAACTATTTGAAGGTCCAGAAAGTTAGAGCAGCAGGTGCCAACAAGCAGATGGTAATCAGATTGCAGAATATAATTATTTACATGACATGATGTAGTTTGAACAAAGTATTGATATACATAGATGTATTCACAAAATGCATAAATAGCTCACATGTCCATGCTCACAGATACCAGAAGGTACAGAGTCAGTGACCTGGGAGGTAACCCCAGGGTGGAGTGCAGGACCTGCAGGAGGGGAGTTCCAAGTTTGATCCCCAGAACCACAGAAGGTTGAGAATAATGCTCTAATTCATAAGATCTCTCTCTCTCTCTCTCTCCCTCTATCTCTCTCTGCCATCTACCTATAATGATAGACAAATACATCTTTTAAAAGAGAATGGGAAAGGAGTAGATGCATAATGGTTACTCAAAGAGACACTCATGCCTCAGGCTCTAGGCTCAATTCGTCCCCAGCACCAATATCAGGGCTCTGGTAAATATATATATGTGTATAGTGAAGAGGGGTTGCTTCGCAAGCAGTGAAGCAGATCTGCAAGTGTCTATCTTTCTCTTCCCTTCTCTGTCTTCCCCAACTCTCTTGATTTCTTTCTGTCCTATCCAACAACAACAGCAATGGCAATAATAATAAGGACAACAAGGGGAACAAAATGGGAAAAATGGCTTCCAGGAGTAGTGGATTCATAGTGCAGGCACCAAGCCCCAGCGATAACCCTGGAGGCAATAAATAAATAAATAAATAAATAAAAGACACACCAGTGTTTGGGTGTACAACTTGCAGGATTCAAGTTTCAGAGGTGCCAGTTCAGTTCCTGGCACTGTCATTGGTCAGAAATGAGTATGGGTTAGCTCTCTCTCTCTCTCTCTCTCTCTCTCTGAACACCTATCATTAGGAGATGAGAAAGTGTACCCATATGGTAGCAACTATACTGTAAGCCATTAACTTCTCCAATAAAATGATTTTTAAAAGTAAAGGAAAAATGAAAGAAATAAATATATATTTTAAAGAATAAAAGCACAATTAAGTAACTATGGACTCATTAACGTGGCTACACTGAAAAAGGATTACCATTACCAAGTGTCAGTGAGGACACAGAAGAACTAGAGTTCTGCTTACTTGACTGTGAAAATTCAAGTTGTCTATGAATTGGTGGGAAGTGGCATTGTCACAGGTAGAGGAGATAGAATAAGAATTATGCAAAAAGACTGTCATGCCTGAGGCTCCAAAGTCCAAGGTTCAGTCTCCCACCCCACCTTAAATCAGAGCTGAGCAGTGCTCTGGTAAATCCCCCTTTACCAGAGCACTGCTCAGCTCTGATTTAAGGACTGATTTAAGCACTGATTTAAGCTCTGATTTAAGCACTGCGCAGTGGGTTAGGCGCAGGTGGCGCAAAGCGCAAGGACCAGCAGTAGGGACCCCAGTTCAAGCCCCCAGCTCCCCACCTGCAGGGGAGTCGCATCACAGGTAGTGAAGCAGGTCTGCAGGTATCTGTCTTTCCCCCTCTCTGTCTTCCCCTCCTCTCTCCATTTCTCTCTGTCCTATCCAACAACGAACAACATCAACAATGGTGATAATAATAACCACAATGAGGCTACAACAACAAGGGCAACAAAAGGGGGAAAAAATGGCCTCCAGGAGCGGTGGATTCATGGTGCAGGCACTGAGCCCAGCAATAACCCTGCAGAAAAAAAAAAAAAGAGAGAGGGAGAGGGAGAGGGGGAGGGGGAGGGGAGGGGGAGGGGGAGGGAAAAAAGGCTTTGTTGTATGTCCTAAAGCTGCGTGTATACACAAAGCTGTGTCCACAAAGGGTCCCTACTTGGAGCCAGGAGGTGGAGCACCTGGTTAAGCACACACATTACAATGCACAAGGTCCCAGGTTCAAGCCCCTGGTACCCCACCTGCAGGGGGAAAGCTTCACGAGTGGTGAAGCAGGACTGCAGGTGTGTCTCTGTCTCATTCCCCCTCTGTCTCCCCCTCCCCTCTCAATTTCCCTTTATCTAATAAATAAATAAAACAATATTTTTAAAAGGCTCCCTGCTCAACTCCTCTACACACTATCCTCTAGACTCCATCTCTCTAACACACATGCTCTCAGAAGAATGATCTGTAATAGGCTCAATGTGGAAATGCTCCAAGGGTCATGTGAAACACAGATGGAAAATGGTGGCATCTTCATGCAATCAATGCTAGCCTCTATGTCAAGAACAAATTATTTCTATCTGCAGGAACACAGTGATAAAATCTCACAGTACATTACAGAGCAGAAGTGGTCGAACACAAATAAAACTTTATACACAACCCATTCATAGAAAAATGAAATTTTACACAGCTAAGGTAGGTAATTAACAGGAAGCATTCCATGTCAGTCCTAAGAGTCAGCCCAAGGCTTCTGGCATTCTATTACCTAATGTCACATCATCATGTTCACTAGGATAAAAGTATTTGAGTTGGGCCTTCATGGACTTTAAAACAGCAGATGATGCTACAGGATGGTCTGAATCTATTTGTGGATTAAAATACATAGAGTTACAAAATCCGATTTTTATTTTTTTATTTATTTTTATTTTTATTTATTTTTATTTTTATTTATTTTTTTTTAAAATTTTTTATTTAAGAAAGGATTAGTGAACAAAGGCATAAGGTAGGAGGGGTACAACTCCACACAATTCCCACCACCCAATCCCCATAACCCACCCTCTCCCATGATAGCCTTCCCATTCTCTAGCCCTCTGGGAGCATGGACCCAGGGTCGTTGAGGGTTGCAGAAGGTAGAGGGTCTGGCTTCTGTAATTGCTTCCCCGCTGAACATGGGCGTTGACTGGTCGGTCCATACTCCCAGTCTGCCTCTCTCTTTCCCTAGTAAGGTGTGTCTCTGGGGAATCTGAGCTCCAGGACACATTGGTGGGGTCTTCAATCCAGGGAAGCCTAGCCAGCATCCTGGTGGCATCTGGAACCTGGTGATTGAAAAGAGAGTTAACATACAAAGCCAAACAATTTGTTGAGCAATCATGGATCCCAAGCTTGGAATAGTGGAGAGGAAGTGTTAGGGAGGTACTCACTGCAAACTCTAGTGTAATCCTGCTTTCAGGTATATATTTTGCAGTAGTTTATAGATACGTGTGCACATACGCTCTCTCTCACAGAAACTGTTGTATGTCTAGGTTATGGGACTTTGTTAGAAAGTGAACTACCTGAGATGAAATTAGAGTGTACTATAAAAGGAAAGGTCTCACCCAAGTAATGAAGATGAAGGGTTGTCATTCCACACGTGAAGTCTCTGGATACACTCTGAGGTGAAGCATGTTGAGATGGCAATCGTTGCTTTGGTTAGGTTGTGATCGGCGGATGCAATATTATTTGGTATGGATTGGGAGATGCATACGGGAAAGTGAGCCCTATCCAAGGGTGCCAGGACTGGGGGAAGTAGGGGCTCTACAGTGAAGATGTGAGGTTCCTGCTGTCTTAGGGTTCAAAAAGACAATCAATAGTTAATATTATCATCACATTATTTGTTAATTGGGTTAACTTTGAAAAGTCCCTTTGTTATGGTTTGCTGTACAGTACCCAGTATCTTGTATATAGCTGTGCTATTGGAAGCTTCTAATCTACTTGGTCTAGGCTTTTGAGAGAGTCCGCATATCAAATACGTAGCCTATCTATTAAAAAGATTCAGTTTGTCTTTTGAGAACCTTTGAGACATACAATTGATTTCCCCCTCGCATATTAATTAACTACTGATTTATATGTCTACATTTTGCTAGGAGTGTACATAAACACCATTCCCATCACCAAAGGACCGTGACCCATCCCTCCCGCCCACTCCCACCCCCCACTGGCCCAGGAAGCTACATGTCTACCCCTCACCACTGGGTTTTTACTTTGGTGCCCTACTTACAATTTGATCAGGTCCTGCTTTTAGTTTCCCTTTCAGATCTTCTAAGTCAGCTTCTGTTGATGAGTGGGATCATCCCATACTCATCTTTAACTTTCTGACTTAGTTCACTTAACATAATTCCTTCTAGCTCTGTCCAAGATGGGTCAGAGAAGGTGGGTTCATTGTTCTTGATAGCTGCATAGTATTCCATTGTGTATATATACCACAACTTTCTCAGCCATTCATCTGTTGTTGGGCACCTGGGTTGCTTCCAGGTTTTAGCTATTATGAATTGTGCTGCTATGAACATAGGAGTACACACCTCTTTTTGGTTGGGTGTTATGGAGTCCTTGGGGTATAACCCCAGGAGAGGAATTATTGGGTCATATGGAAGGTCCATGTCTAGCCTTCTGAGAGTTTTCCAGACTGCTCTCCACAGAGGCTGTACCAATTTACATTCCCACCAGCAATGTAAAAGGGTTCCTCTGTCCCCACATCCTCTCCAGCATTTGTTGCTGCTGTCCTGTTTGATGTATGCCATTCTTACAGGAGTGAGGTGGTATCTTAGTGTTGTCTTAATTTGCATTTCTCTGACAATCAGTGACCTAGAGCAGTTTTTCATATGTTTGTTAGCCTTTTGGATCTCCTCTGTGGTGAATGTTTTGTTCATTTCCTCTGCCCATTTTTGGATGGGGTCATTTGCTTTTTTGCGGCTAAGTTTGCTGAGCTCTTTATATATTTTGGTGATTAGTTTCTTGTCTGATGTCTGGCATGTGAAGATCTTCTCCCATTCTGTGAGGGGTCTCTCTGTTTGTTTAATAGTTTCTTTGGATGTGCAGAAGCTTTTCAATTTGATGTAGTCCCATTGGTTTGTTTCTGCTTTGGTCTTCCTTGCAATTGGGTTTGATTCATCAAAGATGTCCTTGAGGTGTAGATGGGAAAGTGTTTTACCAATGTTTTCCTCTAAGTATTTGATTGTTTCTGGTCTGACATCTAGGTCTTTGATCCATTTGGAGTTGATTTTTGTTTCTGGTGAGATAAAGTGGTTCAATTTCATTCTTCTGCATGTTTCAACCCAGTTTTCCCAGCACCATTTATTGAAGAGAGCCTCCTTCCATTTAATCCTTTGGGCCCCCTTATCAAAGATTAGATGCCCATAGGTGTTGGGATTTACTTCTGGGCTTTCAATTCTGTTCCACTGGTCTGTGTGCCTATTTTTGTTTCAGTACCATGCTGTTTTGATGATGATGGCTTTATAATATAGTTTAAGGTCTGGGAGTGTGATGCCTCCATTTCTGTTTCTTTTCCTTAGGATGGTTTTGGCAATTCTAGGTGTTTTCAGGTTCCAGATAAATGATTGTAGTGTTTGTTCTACTCTCTTAAAGAAGCTTGGTGGAATTTTGATGGGTATTGCATTAAATTTGTATATGGCTCTGGGGAGTATATTCATTTTGATGATATTTATTCTTCCAATCCATGAGCATGGGATATCTTTCCATTTCTTGGTATCAGTTTCTATCTCCTTGAGTAGCGACTCATAGTTTTCAGCATACAAGTCTTTCACTTCTTTGGTCAACTTTATTCCTAGGTATTTGATTGATTTTGCTGAAACAGTAAATGGGAGTGATTTCTGGATGTCTTCTTCTTCAGATTTAGTGTTTGCATAAAGAAATGCCACTGATTTTTGTACATTGATTTTGTAGCCTGATACCTTGCTATATTGCCTAACAACTTCCAGTAATTTTCTACTGGATTCTTTAGGTCTTTCTATGTATACTATCATATCATCTGCAAATAGTGAGAGCTTGACTTCTTCCCTTCCAATCTGTATCCCTTTGATTTCTTTCTCTTGCCTGATTGCTATGGCAAGAACTTCCAATACTATGTTGAAGAGTAACGGTGACAGTGGGCAGCCCTGTCTAGTCCCTGATCTGAGGGGGAATGCTTTCAGCTTCTCTCCATTGAGTATGATGTTGGCTGTAGGTTTGCTATATATAGACTCCACTATCTTGAGGAATTTCCCATCTATTCCCATTTTTTGTAGAGTTTTGAGCATGAATGGGTGTTGGATTTTGTCAAAGGCTTTCACTTCATCTATTGAGATAATCATGTGGTTTTTGGCTTTGCTTTTATTGATGTGATGAATGACATTGATTGATTTACGGATGTTGAACCAGCCTTGTATTCCTGGGATGAATCCCACTTGGTCATGATGAACAATCTTTTTGATGTGTTGCTGTATCCGGTTGGCCAAGATCTTGTTTAATATTTTGGCATCTATGTTCATCAGAGATATTGGTCTGTAGTTTTCCTTTTTTGTTCTGTCCCTATCAGCTTTTGGTATCAGGGTGATGTTGGCTTCATAGAAGGTGGAAGGGAGTATTCCTGTTTCTTCAATCTTATGGAATAGCTTAAGAAGTATGGGTATTAACTGTTTCCTGAAAGTTTTGTAGAATTCGTTTGTGAAGCCATCTGGTCCAGGACTTTTGTTGTTGGGGAGATTCTTAATAACGGTTTCAATTTCTTTGTCTGTGATTGGTGCATTTAGATTTTGTAGTTCTTCTTGGTTCAGTTTTGGAAGTGCATAGGTTTCTAGGAATTGTTCCATTTCTTCCAGATTCTCTAGCTTGGTGGCATATAGTTCTTTATAGAAGTTTCGCAGAATTCTCTGGATTTCTGTGGTGTCAGTTGTGATATCTCCTGTATCGTTTACAATTCTATTAATTTGAGTCTTCTCTCTTTTTTGTTTGGTGAGTCTGGCTAGGGGTTTGTCAATTTTGTTTAATCTTTCAAAGAACCAACATTTGGCTTCATTGATCTTTTGTATGGTTCTTTTATTTTCGATGTTGTTTATTTCTGCTCTAACTTTAGTGATTTCTGTCCTTCTGGTTGCTTTAGGGTTCCTTTGTTCCTCTTCCTCTAAGTCCTTGAGGTGTGTAGTAAGTTCGTTCATTTGGGCTTCTTCTTGGTGTTTAATATGTGATTGTATAGCTATAAGTTTCCCTCTCAGTACTGCTTTAGCTGTGTCCCAAATATTTTGATAGGTTGTGTCTTCATTTTCATTAGTTTCCAGGAACATTTGAATTTCCTGTTTGAGTGAGTGTCTGACCCAGTGGTTCTTAAGGAGCATGTTGTTTAGTTTCCAAATTCTATGTCTTTTAATAATTTTCCATTTGTTGTTCCTCTAATCATTATGTAATGTCCTTGCCTATCTTTTATTACTTTATTTAATTTAAAATCTATCGTGTCTGAGATGAGAATGGCTGTTCCTGCCCTTTTTTGTGGACCGTTAGCCTGTATGATAGTTTTCCAGCCTTTCACTTTAAGTCTGTGTTTATCTTGTTGTGACAGATGTGATTCTTGCAAGCAGCATATGGTTGGGTTATGTTTTCTGATCCATCCCCCCACCCTGTGCCTTTTGATGGGTGAGTTTAAGCCATTGACATTTATTGATATTATGGATTTAATGTATTGTAGTGCCATTGTTCTAAAAAACAATTTGTTTACTCTGATATATTACAAGTATTATAGTGATGTTCTTGTTTATAAGAGGTGTTTTAGTACCTCTTTCAGGGCCGGCTTGGTGATAGTTGCCTCCTTTAACTGTTGTTTGTCTAAGAAGGTTTTGATCCCTCCATCTAGCTTGAATGAAAGTCTAGCAGGATATATAATCCTTGGTTGAAACCCTTTTTCATTTAGGGCTCGATAGATATCTTGCCACTCCCTTCTGGCTTTTAGAGTTTGAGTTGAGAAATCTGCAGAAAGTCTTATGGGTTTTCCCCTGTATGTGACTTTTTGTTTCTCTCTTGCAGCCTTTAGGATCTTTTCTTTATCCTTACTTCTTCTCATTGTGACTATGATGTGTCTTGGTGTTTTCAGGTCTGGGTTGATTCTGTTTGGTACTCTCTGGGCCTCTTGCACCTTGATATCCTTTCTGTTATTCAGGTCTGGGAAATTTTCTTGTATTATTTCCTCTAGAATGTTTGCTTCCCCTTCCTCTCTTTCTTCCTCTGGCAGGCCAATTATACGAATGTTACTTCTTTTGAGATCATCCCATATGTCTCTGTTGTTGTTTTCAGTGTCTCTCAATCTCTTTTTAAGCTCTTTCACCTCTTTCTTAGTTTTCTCTAACTCATCCTCTGTCTGACTAATTCTGTTTTCTGCTTCTGTTAGTCTGCTTTCCCTTGCCTCAGCTTCTTTCTTCATTACAGCTATTTCAGCTTTCAGTTCTCTAATTGTCTCAAGATAATCAGTATTTTCCTTGGGGGTCTCAACTGTTGTTTCCCTAATACTGCCATTTCTTTCCTCCAATGTTGTTTTCATTTCTGTGATTAATAAGTTTATTATTGCTTGCATACTTTTCTTATCTATGGTTACTTCTGACTGATTTGTGGTTTCTTCTGGGCTCTTGTCTTCATTCATTGGGGTAGCAGTTTTATTTGTTTTTAATCTACCCTTTTTTTTTTTAATTTATGTGTTTCTCTCTTTTTTTTTTTTTTAATGCTCTGTTGTTCCTCAGTTGTTGTGTTTTGAGCACAAGTAACACTGTACTAAATACCTTTATGACAATTGCACTCACCAACCTCCGGAATAACAGTAGCAACTGAAGTAAGTATTGAAGGAGTTTAATCATTACCAGTTAGCCAAACAATTTCTCCAGTCCGTGAAAAAATAGTAACCAAATCCCAGTGAAGAAAGAGAAAAGGAAGAGAGGATAGCAAGAATAGACAGTTATGCAAATCTACTATCCAGTGTATATTCTAAGGGTAACAAGAGTGTAAAGGGAACTAGAGCAGAGATAGACACATAGAGAGTCCACTCTGGGTCAGATTTCTTCCTTAAAGTAATTCACAAATTCAGAAAGGCAAAGAAGAAAGAAGTGTATTACAAGATTAAAAAAAAAAAAGAGAGAGAGATAGAGAGAGATAAGAGAGAGAAAAGGGAGAAGATAAGAAGAAGAGTTGTAATTAAAGAGCAGTGCGAGGAACTTCCCAAATGTGTATCAGTGAATTAAAAAAAAAAAAAAAAACCTGTTTGGTGGTATGGGGTATCCTGCTAGTAGCTGGTCCCAGGCACTGCTTACGGGGGGGGGGGGGGGGGGGGGCGGCGGGAAGGATGTATGCTTGAAAATTAAAAGGAAGAAAAAAGAACTTTTTCCCCTACTCTAATTCTTATCCCAAATTAAGTTATAGACACATCCTTGGTATGACCGTTATGGCCCCTTATTGGCTGGCCTGCTAAAGGCAGAAAATCCTATTGTTTACACGAGATGTGTCCGGAGCTCATCTTCCGGGAAACCCCGCCCTCCAGACTTTTTTAAAGGATTTCTCAAAAATGAAAACTAGCTCCAAGTCCTTTGATCCAATGAGAGCTATACTCAAAAAGTCTTTGGATCTGCTCTCAGGGTCGCGGTGGACCCTGGCGACTCCCAAGAGGCAGCCCCCGAGCTAAAGTGCTCTCTCCGGGTCCTCTGCCCGCCACGCTCTGCAACCGGCGGAGGAGCCGCCTTCCCGGGCGGGCGGAGGACAATGCCCGGCGCACTCACCTTGCCTGGCGCCGCCTGGGAATTCTGGCGCCCCGCTAGTCCGTGTCACCTTTGCTCTAATTGTTAACCCAAATTAAACTGTAATCACTTCTTTGGTGCCTCCCCCTTATTGACTGGCCTGCTAAAGGCAGAAAATCCTACCGTTGCCGACGATGCTATCAGAGCACTCGCTGTTAGCGATTTCTCAGGGCGCCATCTTCCGAAGCTACATTTTTAATCCCGATTTTTAAAAAGAATGAAAATCAGTAACCTATCAAACTACCTAAAGTGTGAGAAAAGGAACAGTAAACTAAACACACAATAATGAATGCAACAATGAAAGTAAAAATGTAAAAACAATTCTAAGGTAGCATTTTTCTTTTATTATTATTATTTTATATTTTATTTTTCATTTGCCTCCAGGATTATCGCTGGGGCTCAGTGTCCATACGAATCCACTATTCCTGGTGACCGTTCTTTCCCATTGTATTGGATAGGAGAGAGAGAAATTGAGAGAGGAGAGGAAGATGGAGGACGAAGAAACAAAGACACCTGAAGAAGAATCTCCTTTATCCCTTGTGAAGCAACCCCACCCTGCAGGTGGCGACCCAGGGGGGTCACCAGAATCCTTGGGCAGGTCCAGACTAGAGAAGATCTATAAGCTATTTCTCAAAGGAAAGTTTGAAAGCATATATATCATGAAAGGCAATATGAACATATTTTCTAATAATTATAAATATATTTTTATTCACATTAATCTGTTTGATCCACAAAAATATCTACTTCCTGAATTCCCTCAATTCCACTCCAAGAAATGAGTGTAAAATACGTTTGTTGCCTTGTGAATAAATTTATCATTGAATATATTGCAATATCATTAGTATGTTTTCAAGAACATTTACTCCACAGCTTATTTTTTATTATAGACATTTATTACTTGTTAATACTAATGATTTGTTGTATGACTCTATTCATATATAAATATTCTGAACTATAAAAAGATACATCACTTAAAATATTTAATTATTCCACAGGTAACATACAACTATATTCATTATAAAAATTTAAGGTTAATAAATGACTATACAGTGACTAAACCTTTAGACTTCAACTCAACTAAAAAAAATTAAAAAAAGAAAAGAAAGGAAGAAATATCTTCCTATAACCTATGTAAAGGTTAATTACTGATGATTGTTGCAAATAAACAAGGACAACATATAGGTTTTAAATCTTGTGAAAACCAGAGGGAGAACAAGCTTTCAGGAAAGATGCCCTGATTCTCTACACTGTAGCTGCCCCACATGGTCGCACTGGTTTTTGGTTGTTCAGTCTGTCGCTGTGACATCTGCGGATGCCTGTCAGCATCTCTGCCAGAAGTTACTCCCCATTCTCCCTCAGACCGTGGACCCTTGTAACCTTCCTCATCTGCTTCACACATCTCTCTACTCCTCTGGTAACTACCTCTGTGTTGTCATAATTTAGGTTTTGTTTTTTGACATATATGAGTGCAATTATGTGTCTTTGTCTGGCTTAGTCCCTTTAACAAGACGCTTTAGGTTCACCCCCGTGATTTCATCAGATATGCATGTATCAGTGGGCGCTCCCTGAGGCACTGTGCTTGCATGCCGCCACTGCCCCCAAGGACCATTTCTTGCGGTGTTTACTTTCCCCTAGAAAGAACATGAGAGACCCTCAGAGAGGTAAAGAGAGAGAGAGAGAGAGAGAAAGGAGGAGAGGAGGAAGAAGAAAGACAAAGAGGAGGAGGAAGAAGAAGAAAGGAGTAGAAGGGAAGGGAAGGGAGAGGAGGAAGGGGAGGGGAGGAGTGGAGAAGGGAGGGGAGGAGATAAGAGGAGAGGGGACACTGTCACACTACCTCACTGTTCATGAAGCTTCCCTCCCCCCCACCGGCACTCCCATGTGGTAGCTGGAGCTCAAACTTGGGTCCTCCTGCCTGGTGACATGTGCATGCTACCAGTGAAGGCACCTGCCATTTCCCTGTCTCCTCTCTCTTGGTTTTTTATATTCGAGTTGTAGCCTACTATGTATATATACTATATCTTTTGATCCATTTCTATTTTCACTGTACATTTTGAATGCTTAGAATTCTATTCTCGTCTTCTTGCACAAGGGAACATTCTAGGAGGCAGTTAAATAATTGACAGTGTACTCCACAGAGACCGATTCATACAGAGTGGATCCTGGACTCATTCTTTGAGACTCAAGTAGGAGAGTCCTGTGATCACAAGGGACTCTAAGAATAGAAACTGCTGAGGAGGTGGAAAGAAAGCACATGGCCTCGGGGGCTAGATCCCTTCACCTCTGTGGAGTGACCCCACTCTCCCACTCCTCAGGCAGAATTTGTAAAAACCGTTTAGATTCCCTCCTCTCCTGTCACCATGGTAACCATTCAGCATCCCCAGTGTTTAGTTCACTACTGGCAAACGCTAGAAGAAGAAGAAGTTCACTACTTAAAAAGACAACATTTCAACAGTTTTGACACAAATTGGCAAGGTATGAAGCTCCTGGCGGTACTAGCTCAGCAGGAAGGCTGGAAGTCTAGTAGGACATGTGTAGCCGGCCGGTTTTAAGAACACCCGCAGATAAGCCGAGCATTGCAAGAGTAGCACTCCTTTGGAAGACGTGCTATCCTCCTTCCAGTCTTGGAGTGCAGTTTCATAGCAGAATTCAATCCACTGTGAAAATCATCCTAGATGAATTGACTTGATCATGGAACAAGTGCTCTGGTGGTGCAGATAAGATTACAACCCATCATAGTCAGATAAGACTTAGTGTGAGAATACAAAGCACAAAGACCATGACAGTTCAGAGTGAACACCACTAAGAAGGCCTCAGGGATTAGAGAAAATACTAAGTGACCTCTCTTGCACTTCTTGAAGTAAAATTACGGCAAGGTTCTGGGCCTGAGTGTTTATATTACACCAATTATTCAAATGATTCTGTAGTAGGTGCTGAGTTTCTTTCTTAGTAAGTAATGGTTGATTCACAGAAAGGAATTTGGCTTTCAGTTAAGTTAAAATGAAAAATACAAAACTATTCAAAACATCAGGTTATTGCCATTGGAAGATACTGTATCAGATTCCACCATATGCTTGTTAATAATAGTTTACATAGTGCTTTTTTAGAAGTTATATTACTTCTACCTATTTCTCACATCTTGTCTAGGCTATTTCCATAGGCAGGTAAGGACCTGTCTCTCTTATTCAGGAATCATATGAATACCTTCACTTGGCCCTGAGTCATCTTAAAGTCAGAGTGGGTTAGACTACTTAACTATTTAGAAATCTGATTGTTAGGTTTTAGCTGTGTTGCTTCAATTTAATTCATTAATTAGTTTTGGATAGTGAGAGAGAAATTGAAGAGTGTGAAAAACATATACCTACAACACGGAGCACTCATAAAGCTTTCCCCTTCCAAGTGGGACCTGGGGGTTTGAACCTGGGTCTTTGTGCATTGTAATAGGTGTGCTTAACCAGATGTGCCATCTCTCAGCGCTCTAAACCTAAAGTAAGTAATGAGAGTGAATCAACATCTCAAAGCAAACAGAAACATCAGGCCATCTAACAGACATGTAAAGGTTCACATCACTGCATGTCCTCTTCCTCAAAATCTAAGAAAACTTTTATATATGATATAAAAGTATTTATGAAATTATTGGAAAACCCCACATTGTCCAGTGGAGACTTAATCCTCTCCTATCACAGAAAATACTAAATTCCCCTTTTACCACTGGAACTGAGACGCCACAGTTACTGTAAGATTGATGGCGACTTTCTGCTTGCTTTCCCCAAATGGAAACTTGTTTTCCTTGCTGGGGATTCTCATTCTCGGTGGGGCCTCACCTTTAATATTTTCTTTCTGCAATGCTAAAACACATTGCTCAGATTTACTTCAGTTTTCACCAGCTTTTGGCTTAATATCTTGGTCTGTTGCCTGGTACGGACTAAAAATTCTATGTCTATTTCAAATTAAAGAATATACAGTGTTGGGTGACTTGTCTGCACTTCACTTTACTTCAGGATTTTGTTCACTTGCTTTCTGCCTCTCTTGCTAATCCCAAAATGTAATTTTTCTTTCTTCAACCCTGTGAGGTATCCAAAAGCAATGCTAGCATCTCTACTTCTTAGAAAACCCTGACACTGGAGCCCTCTAGTCCCGTCTCTTGGTTAAAGAAGGGCCAATTCTGAGATTTTAAAAAGTCATTTTCAATCTTCAGTATTGCTTTTTCTGTCCCCTATGATCTTAATCCTCAGTTTTTGATTATTTCAAAAGCCTCCTGTTAGCTCAAAGCATTATTTTAAAAACGTAGTTCTGTCATCACCAGGACCTCACCCCACTGAGGGTAGGAGGAGGGCCTTTTTCAGACAGAAGGAGTGAGACAGAGAGGGAAAGACACTATCACATCCTTAAAGATTCCCCAATGTGTGTGGGCTGGACTTGAACCTAGATTGCATGCAAAAGCATGCTATTTTTAATTTATTTTTAGACAGTGTATATTTTTTCCTTCTGAGAAATGCTGCTTTTCCACAAGCAGATCTGTCATAATTAGGAGTGGAAAATCCAAGAGCTTAATTTATATGAAAATACTGAAGGGAGGTTTTTGCTGATTTCAGAAGCTGAATGTAGACCTGAGTTAGAATAGCTGAAAGATTTGCACTCTGGTAACCAGACGGTTCCTTTCCTTTCAAGCTCCTGTAATTCTTAACCTATTCATGTCTAGATAGTCAAAAGCCGAAGGAGACATTTTCACTCAGAATCTGTGAACAATGAATGATCTATACTTAGGAAAGGGTGTAGAGCTTATGGTATCTTAAGTGGGAAAACTGTTAGCATTGCACGTACTTAGCAGAAAGCCCTATCCTCTGCTATTCAGTTGTTTTGTTTTCCCTTTGATCAAGAAATACTGAGAACCAACATACTTATCAGTAATGTCAAGGTCACTGCCACATAGCAATAGAACTCAGAATTGAAGTGACGGCTTGGAAAGAAGGCATCTATAAAGACAGATGAAAACAATTATCTCACTAAGAATGCTGATCAGCATGTGAGAGTTATGGTTTGGGATGACAGCAGACTAGTGGGTAATGGAATGGCAGAAAAGTTGTTAGAATTTTGGTGAGATGAAGAGATATTTTGCAGCTGATGAAATATTAGCTTACAGGCAGGGTTGGGGTCAGTGCAGGGGCAGATGCAGGAGAGAGTCAGGCCTGGAGAGCACCTGCACACGTGGTTCCAGTGCCACTGGGGAGGAACTGAATGTTGCACAGGAAGTGGGTGTGGTGACAGGTATGGGCGTGGCTTAGAAAGGAAGTGAAGTCAGGACCTTCAAAGGTTATGATAGGAAATTTCCAGATTTTAGCCCCTGGATATGCTTATAATCTGATTGTGATGCCTTTATAAGTAGGCCTCAACACAGGATGGAAAGACTGAAAATATAATTATGGGTTAAGAATGTGTACAAAGTCTGAGATAGTGCAGGTGGTTCCTGCAGGCTGGCCTTCACTGGGTGAGCAGGTGATAACAAGATGAGGGTCAGACTGAACCTTTACTGAGAAGACCCCAACTCAGAGCGGAGGGCCCAGAAAGTAATAGAGAAAGAAAGCAGATGTGCCAATGTGTATCTATAGTAACCAAGTTTACTACCATATTTTTTATTTACTGTCATATTTGTATTGATCATAACCCTAACTAGCTTCTGACCTCCTACAAGCTCTCCTCCCACAGTGATGTATCTTATGCTGAGGCTAAATTTTCCCAGACACAGCTCTGCAGGAAAGATAACAGTAACTAAGGCAGCCAGACCCTGAGCAATGGGTTCAAGTCCCACCCTTAACCTTATAGCCTCTTCTTCTGTGATGACACTTTGTGCTCTCCAGCCTGCACCCCTTGTATAAGCTTGTACTGTCCCTTTGTTTGGGGCCAGAGTGATCAGGAAGATCTGAGCTTCCGGCCCCATGCTTAAATAGTCTCCTTTCTTCCTCACCCACCCACCTCTGCTTCAGTCATTTTGGTAATGATGATTAATAGAGTTCCTTAACAATTATGCAAGTTGACATTATAGGCATGGTCACTCTCTCTTGCTCTCTCTGCCTACGTGGGAGCTTCAACATCTAAGCAAGCCCTCCCCCCTCTCTCCCTTAACATCGTCCCCTCTCTCTGTTTCTCTTTTTAAAATCTATTTGTTTATTTATTTATTTATTATTGGGTAGAAAAATAGAGAAATCAAGAAGAATTGGGGAGGGGGGAGACAGGGAGACACCTCCAGACCTGCTTCACCATTCGTGAAGCTTTCTCTCTGCAGGTGGGGACCAGGTCCTTGAACCCGGGTCCTTGCACATTGTAATGTGTGTGCTTAAACAGGTGTGCCACCTCCTGCATCCCCCCCACCCTCTTCCTCTCTCTATTTCTGCCCATGTGTACTCTAATGTGTGTTGTCACTTTTCTTCAATAAAGCTTATTAAAATTTCTGAAAACCATGCTTTTCTCCTCGATTCTTTGTTGAGTCTCAGCAAGATGAATCTACAGTCGGGGGGGAACCATCTCAGTTCTGGTGGCCCCTCCTCATTCTGCAGAGCATTGAATTTGCATGGCAGAGCCTTCTGGTCAATTCCTGATGCTGCATGTCCTGGAGTGGGACTCTTGCTGGTCTGGCTCACGTGATAGCTACTCCATATTTCAGTGTTGTTCTGAGCATGCTGTTCATTTCCCCTGAGCCATCCTTATTTCATAGTCCTACTAGTTCTGCTTCCATTCAAGCTTGTCTTCACAAAGATGTTTCTCCTCAAAGTTACTAGGGCTCAGGAGAGACTGCTTCCAAATATTCTGCATTGATGTAGTGTTTGTTTTCAATTAAAGTTAACTGAATAAAAGTCAATGCAAGAACACACCACCTTTGTCAAGAAATCAGTGTCAAAGACACCCTCCAGCCTCAGGAGGTGGCACCCTTGTCATCAAATGTTGTTTTCGCCGGGCTGGCTTCAGACGACCAGGGACTCATGGTTGAGCTGTACGCAGTATCTCTTTATTCATGCAGGACGCAGTGCAATCTATACCAAGCTAAGCTAAACTAAACTAAAAACTACAATCTTGTCCTTATAAATATACTAACCCAGTAGGGTGGGAACAGGATTCGATGCAGAGAGGGTGGAGAGAAAAGTGACTGGTGAAAATCAGGGTATGACAAGGAGGGGGGCGGAGCAGGTGAGAATTCTACCACTAAACCACCAATCCCCTGGAGGGAAGGTGGTGCTTGTTAACAGAGGTTATGTAAATAGAATGAAGTGGTTATGTAAATAGAATAGTGTT
The DNA here is from genome assembly GCF_950295315.1 of Erinaceus europaeus. Lineage (NCBI taxonomy): Eukaryota > Metazoa > Chordata > Mammalia > Eulipotyphla > Erinaceidae > Erinaceus > Erinaceus europaeus. Next base: position 70,050,540 of record NC_080178.1, on the reverse strand, counting down.
AAGCAGGGGGGATTAAACTAATGAAACAGAAGGGGTTTTTAGAAGCATACCAACAATCAAAGGCCAGGAATACTGAGCTGGCTTAGCCCATGAAACTGTGATGAAGTAGTGCCCAAACCTAAAGATTATCTCTTGATTCTTCACAGATTTATTGTTTCTTTGTCCAGAAAGCATCTAAACCTCATGCATTTGAATTTCATAGGTGCTGTATACAGTGAAATGTCTGTGTCTTTTACATGTTAAAGCAGTCTTGTATTAATTATTTTTAAAAAAATGCAGAAGTATAGTGAGATATTTTTTCTCTCCATCTCAAAGTCTTTCATGATGTGCCCCTTTCTCACCTTGGTACGTTTATTTCTTCTCTTCTGTGTTTACAAGATACAGATGTAATGGCGGAGATCTCAGTGCTTGTAGGGAAGCATCTGCATTCTCAAGCTATCTGCTATCTAGCTTGTTCCTCTTGGAGTTAACATATTGCAAGCACTCCATGGTCTTCAGTGAATGTCAGATGAAAAGGGAGAATACTAAGAGATTAATTTGACTCTTAATTTATGCTGCATTATCCTTTGTAGATGAAAAAAATCATTTAATATAAAACATAATGTGAATCTTGAAACAAATTAAGGATAATGTATCTTTGATGGAGCATAAAGAGAGGAATGGTCTTATCTCTCATAAAGAAAAAAATGCAGGAACTTAGCAAGGAGATAAGGACATGGGCTTAGCCACTGAAGCAATTTATGGTCCAAAAATGGGAAGAATTTTCAGCTCTTTGGAAATATTAAGCAAGCACTTCCATTCACTTGATTTGTCTTAATAGCGGTTCCTAGAGAGTCCATGACCCACTTTGGATTTTTACAGTAACTTGATTAAAAATATATTAGCCAACAGAGAGTGATAAATATATTTCATTCCCTTCATTCACTGTATAGCAAATGTTTATAGAAAAGGTTGAGATATTGCCCGTAGGAAGAAAAGGACAGAATGATCACCTGCCTTATTGTGGTCCCTTCCAATGGGATTCTGGAATTAGCTCTGAACTTTATGATCTTTTGTAAACAGCTCTTGAGGGTTAGTGAGATGCTTCCTAGTATCACTGAGATACAGAAAAAGGTATTAACCTCTGAGATTCAAACCAGTTAAATCTGCAGAGAAAGGAATAAGCTAGGAGGTGTGCTGAAACTTCCAGAATCATTGTCTAGATTTGAAAGAAACCTAGTTTTACAGTAAAGGATCAGTTTAGAAAATTAAGTTTACATTTCCTCCCACTGCTCTTTTTTCTCGAGCTCTTTACTCGCCAGATAAATCCTGTTCTTATTTGGATTTCACAGCAAAGTGAAACCCATGTGTTGGAGTTTAGGCTGGGAAGCATCATGGCCACTGCCTCCCATATGGAATAGAGGGTCATATGAGTCTTATTAATTTATCAAGTTTAGACCCAGCTGTGAGCACTTCTAAAATGTATCTTTTCTTGGTAGACAATCCTTTTGTCTCACTATTGTTATCGCTGCTTTAATGCTAGTTCTTTCTTTTGTTTTTTTTAAATCTCTAAAAAATGTGAAATATGCCCTATATATTTGATTATTTTTTCTTTCAGCTCCCAAGAATTAGTAACTATTTACATAAAGTGATTTCAGTCGCTCATCATTCTGCAACCCATCACACCTATGGAACTTTACAAATGGTTGAAATTTGGGCCATATACATTCTGATAAGTGTGGTAATGTTTTTTCAATATATATATTTTTGTTGATTATTAGTTTGTTATACATATATGAAAAATTCTTGCAGCATTTTTATAAAACCATAAATTTTAATTTAATGAAATTACATTTTTAAAAAATATTTTGTTTATTTCAATGAGAGAGATATAGGGAGAATGAAAGAGAAGAAGGAAAGAGAGAGAGAGAAAGAGAGAGAACACTAGTCAGCTCTAGTTTATGCTGATGCTAGGAACTGAGCCTGGGACCTCAGGGTAGGAAAATTAATTTTGGTGTTTTAATGAAAAGAATGGCAAATTTGTTTGACAAATTGAACAACCAGGGCCATGAATACAAACTACTTCAGAGGCTCTAGCAATCAATACTATGTGCCCTCAAATGCTTTGTGCCTTTCATAGTTCTTGATATATTAAACGTGTATACAGTGTTTTAAAAAGAAACATTTATGGACCTATTAAATGAATGCCATTGAGCAAGGGGAAATATAGCAGGATTGGAGGGGAGGAGCATACTGATTGCTTCTCCAGAATGAAAAGATCTCTGTTCACCATTATGCCCAAGGCATTCCAGTCAGTTCTTAAAATATTTGAACCCAGTAATGTGTAGTTTAATATAACAGAAAAAGCAGTAGATTTGGAGTCATAAAACCTGAATTTAAATTCTAGTACTATCAAGAAGCCTTTGGATAAGTGACTTAACACTTTTAAATTTCAGCTATTTTAAGATAGTGTTATCAACCAGGGAAAATTTTTTTAACAGGGATTTAAGAGATAATAACAAGTGTGAAAATAGCTCAGTTTCTCTCTCTCTAGATTTTGAGCATATTGAATTTCATCAGATGACCTTTCTTCTCATTATAAAGATGTCTTCCATAATGTATGACATTAAAAATAAGTGCCAGAATATTCTGTTTGATGCATAACTAGAATTATCAAAGGCTTTCTAGAGATGAGGAGTCAGCACAATTCTTCCATAAGGAATAAGATAAGAAATAATTTTGGCTTTTCAGGTCTTGGGATCTGTTGCAACTACTTAACTCTTATGCTGTAATGCTACAGAGACCACAGACCCCCATATGAAAAAGAAGTGTGGCTGGTCTCCATAAAATTTTGTTAATGAAGACAGACACCATCTTAGATTTGGGATATTGACCTTTACTTTAAGATTCTGATTACAGAATCTTAGAAGTTTCATGAGTTTCCCTAGGTTAAATATATATCCTAAGTTCTGGATGAAAGATAAAGACTCATCTGAGCTTTGAAACATACCAGAAAGTAATCGGTGTTAAGTCCTCAGTTATGGATAAAGAGTAAAATGTCTGAAGGGAAATAGAAGATGAGGATGCAAATGACCCAGAAGAAAGTAAGGAGGCTTATTTTTTTTTTTTAATTTTCCCTTTTGTTGCCCTTGTTGTTTTTTTATTGCTGTTGTAGTTTTATTGTTGTTATTATTGATGTTGTCATTGTTAGATAGGACAGAGAAAAATGCAGAGAGGAGGGGAAGACAGAGAGGGGGAGAGAAAGAGAGACACCCACAGACCTGCTTCACCGCCTGTGAAGCGACTCCCCTGCAGGTGGGGAGCTGGGGGCTCGAACCGGGATCCTTATGTCCATCCTTGAGCTTAACCAGGAGGCTGATTATTTTAACACAGGGTTGCTGAGACTCTTGTGTGAGGGTGAAGCTAAGAAGGATGCTTGAAATCAGACAATAGGGAAAGTGTGGGGTAGACAATAGCAGACTAGTGCTTCCTAGAAAAATTTCACTGTTCCTGTTTATTGAGCACGTACCTCAGGGTCACTGGAGGTTGACTCATCACCTCACCACAGGCTGCACTCAGTGGGGACAGCATGCTCTGTCCTCAATCCTTCTCCTTCCATTCCTGGGGAAGAAGATTACCAATGGCTTATTCTCCATAGAGTGACTGCAAAGCACACAGTGGGGTTTTGTTAAGAAGTACTTTCTGTTTTCAAGGTGAAAAGTTATCTCTGCCGTAAGAAAAAGTATTCTCCTATAGGATTATTTTTCTCTCCTAAGAGTGAGTTCTGGTTTCTGTTTCTGTTTTCTTAGTATTAGTATCAGCCTGAAAGTAATATATCAAAATATATGAACTGTACAAGCTGGGATCTATTTTTATGTACAGTGTCAAAGAAGGACTTGTGGAGAACTAGTAATTAAAAATGAGTAGGGGGAAAAAATCCCATAGTTAGAGCATGAAAGTCGCTAATCAGAATTAGAATGTGGTTAAGGATGAGTGTTCAGGGATAGAAGAATCACATCTAGATTCAGAACAGTTGTATAGTAGAGCTAACTGCATGCCCCTCAAGGACATTGTAAACTTGAAAGAGTCCTGAGGCCATTCTGGGCTTCACATGTTTTTTCTATGAAGAAGTGTTTGGGTGAATGAATTCATGGTAGCATTTCTGGGAGCAGACTGTGATTAACCACACTTCCAAAATTCTCAAATCAAATTGTCTACAACACCCATCCCATAGATTTGAAAGCTTTGTCTTAAAATATTGCATATTTTACATTTTATAAATTATTTATATGTCCATTTTAATCACAACTAATATCTGATTCACAAATAATGATAAGATATGCCAGGAACATTAATCATCTCTTTCCTATAGATTTGCCATTTAGTACACATTTCTTTATCTATATTGCTTGGAAAGGAAAGGACCAGGTATTATTTGATTGCTGTTTTTCCTCTGATTTTCCTGTGAAATGGCAAGACATCAACTCTAGCTTTCAACAATCAAATTGGACCAAAAATATGTTGATTATTAAGGAATCAGTAACACCATGAGTTCTGTTTCCTGGTGTTTCTAGAACATTTCCTTTTAATAATGCAAAGAGGAGACTCACAATAAGTCAATAAGTCAATAGTGATTTTTACATGATGTATGGCTTCAAAGAAAATATTAGCTTTATATTATTTAACCCAATTAAATGTGAACCTGCTTCAAAGTTGATTTTTAGGACAATGCCTGGTACATAATGCATGCCAAATAAGTAAGTATGGAAAGTTAAAAAAATTCAGTCAATAATCCACCTTGCAATTCATTATTCAATACCCTGTTCTTACTCTGTGACTAATTTTTAAATGCCTTTGTCTTTAAGCATATGTGTACCACTGTGATTTAACATACTTGTAAAATATTCAAGTTTTTTCTGCACATTAGCAATGTGTTGATTTTGACTCAATATATTCTTCAGCAAAACAGAGTGAAAGCAAGTTCATTTTATATTCATTTCCTTGAGTCCTATTTGTTTCCCGTATTTTCATTGTTACAGTCCAGTATGATATTAGATATATGATAAGACTAGTTCTAAGAGAATAGATTTGCAACTTTAAAAATATCTCAAAAAGCAAAAAGCAGAACATCTCATATTCATAATTCCTGCAAAGTTAGCAGGACACAATAAGAAAATCAAAAGGTTTCTGACTCTGTCTCAATTGTCTTATAGGCCCTATGGCATTGTTCTCTTGAACTTTCAGACTAGAACCTCATTTAAAAAAAAATTACTAGTGATTTAATAATGATCAACAAGATTGTGGGATAAGAAGGGTACAATTCCATACAATTCCCACCAGCAGAGTTCTGCATCCTATCCCCTCCATTGGAAGCTTTCCTAGTGTTTATCCCTCTGGGAGTATGGACACAGGATCATTATGGGGTGCAGAAGGTGGGAGTTCTGGCTTCTGTAATTGCTTCTCACTGGACATGGATGTTGGCAGGTTGATCCATACTCGCAGCCTGTTTCAAAGGTGATTTATATGGATACCTGTTGAAACATTAAAAGCAAATGCTACATATTGTGCATGATTGTAATTTCGTTAATTCAGCAAAACTATTACTTTTTGAGATAGAGATGGTGAGAGAAAGTAAAAGGGCCAAGAAGCTTCCACAAAGGACTGGGGACAAGCTTGAACTGGGTGAGACACAGGGCAAAACATCACACTGCTCAAGTGACATTGTTTACCTGTCCCCAAGTAGAATATTTGAACATTTATTATTATTATTATTATTATTTTATTTATTTGATATAGAAATAAAACAAGGGAGGGAGAAGGAGAGAGAGAGAGAGAGAGGCTTGCATCCCTGCTTCACCACTCATCATGAAGCTTCCCCCTTGCAGGTGGGGAGCAGAGGACTTGAACCCAGGTCCTTGCACTTTGTAACTTGTGCACTCAACCATGTGTGCCACTGCCCAGCCCTGTCCCCAAATATTATATGTTAAGCAATGCAATTTGAGTTTGTAAGGGGGTATTTAAGAGTTCAAATACAATGAATGTTTTTCTTCTGTAACAAATACTTTTTATAATGTACTCTGTAGTATAGATAGTCTTATGAAGGGTTGTCATAGCTACAAAAGATGTTTAGTTTATTATCTTCTTTTTCTTTTTTATTCCAATTTGTCAGGAGTAAAGAGATATTTATATCTGTTTCAAGCTTAAGCTTCATATTACTGATAAAAGTTGCACTACTGGGGAGTTGGGCTGTAGCGCAGCGGGTTAAGCGCAGGTGGCGCAAAGCACAAGTACCGGCATAAGGATCCCGGTTCGAACCCCGGCTCCCCACCTGCAGGGAAGTCGCTTCACAGGTGGTGAAGCAGGTCTGCAGGTGTCTATCTTTCTCTCCTCCTCTCTGTCTTCCCCTCCTCTCTCCATTTCTCTCTGTCCTATCCAACAACGATGACAACAACAATAATAACTACAACAATAAAACAACAAGGGCAACAAAAGGGAATAAATAAATAAAATAAAATATTAAAAAAAAAAGTTGCACTGCTGTCCTATCTTTTACTGTTTTCTCTTTGCATGACTCTTTCTTTCTGAAAAAAAAAATGGACCTAGAACAGTCAAGTCCCAGTGACAGAAGAAAAAGAGAGAGAGAGAAAGTGAGAGAGAGAGAGACATGTCTGGATGCTTCTGTGACAAACGAGTTTCTAGGTCATCAGTATGTATCTCCCCTTTGGACTGAGAAACTTGATATCAATTTATAGAGCTGCGTATTTGTAGTTTATGAAATATCTGCTGAAATATATGCAAAACTCAGGCAGCCATTGGCAGCCGAGAAAAGCAAGCACTAAGAGTAACTATTCTGAAGAGACAAATAGAAGAGAAGATCTTCATCAATATGGGTGAACACATGAGACATTTCTCTAAGAAAAAAACGCCCTCAAGTACTCTAAATATGGCTTGTATGTCTTCTACTAGTGTATTGATCCTACTAGTTTTGATATGGTAATCATATGAATTGAATCCTGCAAGGGTTTTAGAAGTTTGTGGAAGTCTACTGAATCTCAATCTCGGGGGGAAGTACAACCTAGCTTCTTCTAGTGTTTGCCCTTCTTCCGTAGCCAGTCAACAGCAAAGCTGTCAGGAGCTGCTTGTTGCTGGCTTTGAAAGTGACTGGGATCCATGTGGATTCAGTCGGCTAGGAAGGATCGTCAGTTTCCCCAATGAATGGGTACTCACGGGATGCACCATGACAACCTTGCTAAAAACCATCATCTCAAGAAAACTCAGTAAGTAGGAGCAACTTCCTCAGTTCAACTTGCCATAAAATAAAGGTGTGACCTTTAAAGGGGAGAATATCACAACATCACACTTTATATATTTGAAGTATTTATTTTGGATAGAGACAGAGAAATGGCGACCAAAGCAGAAGATAGAGAAGAAGAGAGACTTCAGCGATGTGTCACTGCTTGTCAAAACATCCCCCCAGAGGGTCAGGCCGTAGTACAGTGGGTTAAGCATACATGGCACTAAGCGCAAGGACCAGTGTAAGGATCCGAGTTCGAGCTCCCAGCTCCCCACCTGGGTCGCTTCACAAGTAGTCTGCAGGTGTCAGTCTTTCTATCCCCCTCTCTGTCTCCCCTCGTCTCTCAATTTCTCTCTGTACTATCCAACAACAACAACTTCACTGGCAACAGTAACAATAAGGACAACACCCAGGACAACAAAATGGGAAAAAATGGCCTCCAGGAGCAGTGGATTTGTGGTGCAGGCACCAAGCCTCAGCGATAACCCTGGAGGCAAAAAAATAATGATAATAAACTAAAATAAAATAAAAACATCCCCCCTGGCTGGGCAGCAGTGCATATTACCAAGTGCAAGGATCCAGGTTGGAGCCCCCATTCCCACCTGCAGGGGAGTCACTTCACAAGTGGTGAAGCAGGTCTGCAGGTCTGTCTTTCTCTCTCCCTCTCCATCTCACCCTCCTCTCTCAATTTATCTCTGTCCTATTCAATAAAATGGAAAAAATCTCCACTAGCAGCAGTGTATTCATTGTGCCAGGACTGAGCCCCAGCAATTACCCTGGTGGCAGACAGGACAGGACAGGACAGGACAGGACAGGACCAGACCAGACAAGATAAGCCATCCCCCTGCAGGTGGACACCAGGGGCTTAAACCTTGGTCCTTATACACTACAATGTATGTGCTCAACCATGTGCTCCTCCACCTGGCATTATACCATAAATATGTATGGAATCATTTCACTTGGGGAAGCAATTACAGAAGCCAGACCTTACACCTTCTTCATTCCACAATGATCTTGGGTCCATACTCACAGAGGATTAAGAATAGGAAAGCTATCAGAGGAGGGTATGGGATACAGAGTTTTAGTGGTGGGAATTGTGTGTAATTGTAGCAGAACTGGTAGTCATTCTAGTTAAGTCTACGATGAGCCCAGTTCCTTGGCTTTCAGTCCAGACCTTTTTTTTCAAATGTGTCTCCAAATATGACCTTCAGGCTAGGTGGGGGAACAAAAGGTTATTATCATGATGTATCTCCCTCTTACTTTATTGATGGGAAAATGGCCATACTTGACCCCACACACACACAATTGTCAAAAAAGAATTAGAGTGTTATGCAGCTATGCAGCCAGAATTAGAATATTACACTGAGGGGCCGAGTGGTGGTGCACCTGGTTAAGTGCACATGTTACAATGCACAAAGGATCCGGGTTCAAGACCCCAGTCTCCACCTGCAAGGGGAAAGTTCTGCGAGTTGCAGGTGTCTTGCTGTCTCTCTTCCTCTCTATCCCCCCACCCTGCTTCTTTCTCAATTTCTGGCTGTCTCTATCCAATAAATAAATAAAGGTGATAAAAAATTTTAATGGTTTAAAATATATATTACATTGAAAATTCTGCAGAAATCCAGAGTGGATGACTACAAAATAAAATCCTTAAGTGAATGTGCAGGTGGAGACAAAGGGAAACCAGCATTGAGTATATACATAGAATTCTATGAATTCAAATGTGCTGAGTTTCCTGGATTTAATTTTAGGGTCTGCGAAGCAGTGAAGAGGAAGCTTCACTAAAGATGTAACCAGTCACTGAGGATAATATTGAAGATGAGAGGGGCCATCTGTATAAAAACCATTAGTATCATGCATTTTCTGAGATATTACCCAGACTTATTTAGGCTTCCTCATTTATACTTTAAATCTATTTTTGATTATCTATGTTTTAGGATATTGGAGACCATTACACATGCAGTTAAGTTTAGCAATTTTAGGTTAGTTTAATTTGGTATAAAAATTATATCAAATACTGGACAGAGAGAATAGTACAATGATGATGCAAAGGACTTTCATACCCTAAGACACCAGAGGTGCTAGGTTCAATCCCATGCACCATCATAAGCCAGAGCAAAGCACTGCTTTGGTAAAAAGGAAATGGGGAAATAATAAGGATTTGTACTGGTGAAACAGCTCACTTTGCCATGCATGCAGCCCACTCTGAGCTCCTGCCACACTGAAGAAGGAAGCTTTGGTGATTTTTCTTTTCTTTTTAAATTTATTATCTTTATTTGTCACACAAAGACAGCCAGAAATAGAGAGGGCAGGGGAAGCTAGAGAGACATCTGCAACACTGCTTCACCGCTTGCAAAGCTTTCCCCCTGCAAGTGGGGACTGGGGACTCAAACCTGGGCCCTTGCATATAGTAGCATGTGTCCTCAACCAGGTACACCGCAACCAGGCCCCGGTGTCTTATTTTCTTCCTGCCACTCTAGCTTCTATTTTTCCATTGTGTAGTCAGTATTTTGGCACAAGATTAGATACTAGAGTTAAAGAAATGAAAGGCAGGTTATTTTGGATTTGGATATCTCCTGAATGTAAATGCATCAACCAGCACAAGGTTGAGCATCAGGGTGTATGTGAGTAAGTAGAAATTTGCACTTGACCCTGTTAAAAAACAAGCAAATAAACAACAATAACAACAACAGGAAAAACAGACAAGCTTGCTTCAACTCTTAATATTCAAGGGTGAAACTGCCACTTCATATGACTTTTGTGAAGACGCAATAACTCACAGCTAAATTTAAAGAAAATAGAAGTTCATTCGCATTCTGCTTGTGCTAAAAGTTCAGTATGCTTTTTAAATACATTAGTAAGCTTACAACTTTTCAGAGTTGTTTGTTAATGCTCTGTAACTGGAAGCTAAGGCTTGAATGTCTTGAGACAAAAAGTGAATTGTGTCTGTGTGTGTGTGTGGGAGGGGTTATACCCGATGTTCCTACATAACTGAGCTCTAGTCAGCTGGTAATTATAAAGTTAAAGCATCAGGGAAAAAAACACTGAGAAAAAACTTTAAACCCTTATTTCAACATCCTATTAATTCATATAATTAAAAAAAAAGATTTACTCTTCTCATGAGAGAGATGAGAAAGAGATGTTTTTTTTTCTAAACCAGAGTACTCTCAGCTCTGTTATGCTGTGGAGCCAGGAACTGAACCAGACACTTCTGGATACTCAGATATTCAAGTCTTGTGTTAACCATCAGACCGTCTCCTGGCTAATGCATAGAACCCTTCAGGACATGACTCTCTTCACAAAATGATAATTACTGATCTTAAGAATTGTCATTCTTAGCCAGGCAGTGTGGCACACCTGGCTAAGCACTCACACTTACAGTGCGCAAGGACCCAGGTTCAAGCCCCTGACCGCCCGCCTGCAGGGGGAAAGCTTCAGGAGTGGTGAAGCCAAGCTGCAGGTGTCTCTCTCTGTCTTTGCCCCTCTCTATTTCACCCACTCTCACCTCAATTTCTCTCTGTCTCTATCCAATAATAAACAAATAAAAATATTATATTAAAGAACGATCAACTTCATTAAGTCTTGGCTATGATGTAAAACATGTTGAATCTATGTTTTAAGTTTTGCTGTCAGAAAAGTCAGAATGTTTTTGGCAGGTGGGAACCAGGCCTAGGATTTACATAACACCCCTCTGTAAATCATAAGAGTCTCACCGTTTCAGTCACTGAATTTGACATTTATTGAACAGGAGTACAAGTTAATCTCTATTTTTAAGCTGTCACTGTGACAGCATGGAGCAATGTTTTTCTTTTAAAACTGTGTGTTTATTGCAAAATAATACATTTTCACCGTGAATAGCTGAAACAATACAGAAGTGCTCTATTATGAGTCCCTACCTCACCTCCCCAGGTGGCCTCTGACCACTGTTAACAACTGTTCTCCAGACAATTTTTTATACACACGTACCCTGACATGTGCGATTTTAAATTGTAAAAACTCATGCATGCTGCTCTGGAAAAAACATTTCTTCAGTTTTTACTTCAGGGGGCTGGGCGGTAACACAATGGGTTAAGCACATATGGCGCAAAGTACAAAGGCCACCTAAGGATCCAGGTTTGAGCCCCCACCTCCCTACCTGCAGGGGGTCGCTTCTCAAGCGGTGAAGCAGGTCTGCTGATGTCTGTCTTTCTCTCCCCTTCTCTGTTTCCCCCTCCTCTTTCCATTTCTCTCTGTCCTATCCAACAACAGCTATGACAACAGTAACAATAACAACTACAACAAGGACAACAAAATGGGAAAAATGGCCTCCAGGAACAGTGGATTCATAGTGCAGGCACTGAGCCCCAGCAATAACTCTGGAGGATATATATATATATATATATATATATATATTGTTTTACTTCACATGATGGGAAGAAACACTGTTTCTGGCTGGAACATGCACACTTATATTCTAATAGGACTTGGAATTTTTTGCAAGTCTGTGTTCTTCTATCTGTGGCATAGAGAGTAAGTGAAAAAGTAGATTTCAGGTCCCATTTAGAGTTTTCTTTTAATATATATATATATATGTATATGTATATGTATATGTATATGTATATGTATATGTATATGTATATGTATATGTATATGTATATGTATATGTATATGTATATGTATATTTTACTAGAGGAATCCATCTCACAGCTATATTGTGTTTCATTTCTAAAAATGAGTGTGAGTGAAAACAATATTATTTTCAGCAGCCAGGTGTGGCTCTCCTGGTTGACCAGGCATGTTACCACTTACCATGGTGCAGGGACCCAGGTTCAAGCCCCTGCTGCTCACTTGCAGAGAGGAAGTATCACAAGTAGTGAAGTGGTATTGAAGATGTCTTTTTCTGTCCTTTTCTATCTACCTTTCCCTTCTAAATATCTTTCTGTGCTAAGAAAAAAAGGAAAGGAAAGAAAGGAAGGAAGGAAGGAAGGAAAGAAGGAAGGAAGGAAGGAAGGAAGCAAGAAAGAAAGGAAGAAATGGCTGCTGGGAGCAGTAGATTGGTAATGCCAGCACCAAATCATCATGATCAGGATCATGGCAATAATTTAAAAAAAACAGTATTTTCAAAACAGTACTAGCAGTAATATGTTCAGAAAAATTGTAATTTGAGGATTTGGGGAATATGTATTTGAATTATGCTTATTCTCATGATTTTTATAGATTTCTTCTTTTCTAAGCTCTTAAATTCACATTGAATGAAGAGTGAAAGAAGTTTTCTCTGGAGACCCAATTCACATATTTTCCTTTGTTATCTTTTTTGTTTTTTTAAATAAGAAAGAAACACTGACAAAGCCATAGGATCAGAGGGGAACAATTCCGTGCAGTTCCCACCACCAGAGTTCCACATCCCATCCTCTCCATTGGAAGCTTCCCTATTCTTTATCCCTCTGGGAGTCTGGATCAAGGTCGATGTGGATGGAGTGTCTGACTTCAGGTGGAAGGTCTGACTTCTGTATTTGCTTCTCTACTGGACATGGCGTTGGCAGGTGGATCCATACTCCCAGCCTGTCTCACTCTTTCTGTAATGGGGCAGGGATCAGGGGAGGTGGGGTTCCAGGACACATTGGTGAGGTCATCTGTCCAGGGAAGTCAGGTTGGCATCATGGCAGCATCTGCAACTTGGTGGCTGAAAAAGCATTAAGATATAAAGCAGAAAAAAAAAACTTTAATAATCAGGAACCTAAAGGCAAAAATATAGCAGATGAGAATTGGGGGTCTCCATTTTGGAAAAAGCTAGTAGGTCTACTTTAGGTATGTTAGCTTTTTAATGGATAAGGTTATCCATTAACCTAGAGGTTAATGGATAATCCTTGAATCCTAGAGGTTGTTTTGTTATTGTGTCTTTTTTTTTTTTTCACAGATGTTGGTTTTGATAACTCTGCACATTTCTGAAACAACTCTTAGGAAGCTTTTTTAAGTCTTTTTTTTTTCTCAGTTCTCATCATTTTTGAGACTATTGTTATTTTTAAAATTCCTTTATTGGAGGATTAATGGTTTACAGTCAACTGTAAATACAATAGTTTGTACATTAATAACATTTCCACACAACAATTCAACCCTCACTAGGTCCTCCTCTGCCATCATATTTCCAGGACCTAAACCCACCCCCCCAACACCCTATAGTCTTTTACTTCTGTGCAATACCCCAACTTCAGTCCAAGTTCTGCTTAGAGTTTTCCCTTCTGATCTTGTCTTTCAACTTCTGCCTAAGCCCTTACCCCAGAGTCCTTTATTTTGGTGCAATACAACAGATCCAGCCCAAGCTCTGCTTTGCATTTATTGTTCAACCTTTCTTTTTTAAATTGGATTCATTTCATAAGGCTTATTTAATATAATTCACCCACCAGAATTTTTTGTCTAAGCTTCTACTCAATCTGGATTTTGCCACCAACAGAGGCTGTATGAACCTTATCAACAGGCAACCCAGGTGTGTAATCTCCTCCTGTCACTGGCCAGCTTCCGTTTCCGCTACACCACATCCTGTCCTCAGTAGCAGGGGATGAGAAAGGCTGCCACAGGCGCACAGCTTGTCCCAGCAGGTCTCCGTATGCCCCACTTTACAGGGAAGCTCTCTGCTTAGTTGCCCTGTGCCCACACTGGCATGCTGGGATATCATGAAATCAAATCAGTTTGCCTACTAGATGTGTAGAAGTGACACACATTTGAAAATAGCATATGAATCACTAAATTTTATTTTTTTTCTGCACCACCCCCCTGAATATTTAGTAACCATGCCTTAGAGAGTAAAGTTCAAACCTAGTGGCATAGTTAGTTGTAAAGTCATTTGTAACGCAGTCACATAACAGGACTACTATATATATATATACTTTTTGTTGCCCTTAGTTGTAAAGTCATTTGTAACGCAGTCACATAACAGGACTACTATATATATATATATATATATATATATATATATATATATATTTACTTTTTGTTGCCCTTGTTTTTTTATTGTTGTTGTTATTATTGCTGTTGATGTTGTTGTTGTTGGATAGGACAGAAAGAAATAGATAGAGGACGGGAAGACAGAGAGGGGGAGAGAAAGACAGACACCTACAGACCTGCTTCACCACCTATGAAGTGACTCCCCTGCAGGTGGGGAGCCAAGGGCTGGAACTGGGATACTCACCAGTCCTTGCGCTTTGCACCACGTGCACTTAACCCACTGCGCTACTACCGGCTCCCTACTTTTTCTTTTTTAAAAGCATTTAAACCAGAAGTGTCATGGGGAGATAGAGAAGGAGAGACACAGAGAGATACCTGCAGCCCTGCTTCACTATCCCTGAAGGTGGGAACCAGTGGCTTGAACCTGGGTCCTTGTACATTGTAGCATATGCACTCAACCAAGTGTGCCACCATCTGCCCTCCTAACTCAACCAATGAACCTGGGACCTCAGTGCCTCAGGCAGGAGTCTTTTTGCAGAGACTAAGTTACACTAAACATTGTATCTTATTATATTGCACAAGGTGGTGAGTGTGTTCTAGCAACTGGGTGCTTCACTGCCCCATCTGGAGAACAGTTCATAGACAGGCTAATAATCCTGAGGAGATGGCAGATTCACCTCCAAAACCCACCTCAAAGTCTCTAGTATTGAGCAGGATTTTGTGGTTATCCTGATGGGGCTGGGGTTGGGGAGAGGTCGCAGGTGAGCAGAAGTTAAGGGCAGACTCAGCATTGGGCTGTTGGTTCTGGTGGGTTTGTTAGCAGGAAAATCCATCCCTGACTTTGTCAGGCAGTCTTTCTAAAGTCTTCTTGGCAAGGCTCAGGCAGACAGGAGCCCGAGGAGGAGGGCTTGCCATTAAACCAGTAGGAGCATCTTCTGTGTCCTGGTGCCACTGACCTGAGGGCAGAACTCTTCCACAGTTGGTTGCCAGCCTCCTCAAGGCCATCTCCTAGAGTTCTTAAAGCAACAAGATCGTTTTCCTCAAGTTAAGCAAGTTAAGCGCGATTTACATAGCCATAAATCGCAACACAGTCGGCATGAGTGTAAGCTGTAAAGCCCAAGTTTTTGTCCCACAAAAGGAACTTCTGTTCAGCTTCATGACTCTCCTGGCATAATGTCAAGACTCCAGGAGCAGTGAGTTTTAATTTGTTTGTGTTTTGTGTGCTCGAAAAAGGAATCCATTTATTTGCCTTTTTCCATTTCTAGAGAATGGATGCTCATAGTCCTAGGCTAGCAACCTTCTTTTTCTTGTTTCAAGGACAGCACTACATCTCTGGGATAATGGTCACATGATTTGGTACCCAGAATGCTAAGTTTACTTGACCTCCGATAATTAATATTATATAGATAATATTGATTAAATAAAGGATACAGGACACAGTATCATTTCAATCAACCAAGAAGAGAGGAAGAAGAAGAAAAACATTTCAATTATTTCTATAAAGATTTTTTTTTTTTGCCTCCAGGGTTATTGCTTGGGTTCAGTGCCCGCACTACAAATCCACTCTTTCTGGAGGCTATTTTTCCCTTTTGTTGCTTATTATTATTATTGTTGTTGTTGTTGGATAGGAAAGAAAGAAATGGAGAGAGGAGGGGAAGACACAGAGGGGGAGAGAAAGATAGACATCTGCAGACCTGCTTCACTGCCTGTGAAGGGACCCACCTGCAGGTGGGGAGCCGGGGGCTCGAACCAGGATCCTTGAGCTGGTCTTTGCTCTTGGTGCCATGTGTACTTAACCTGCTGTGCTCCTTCCTGCCCAGTCCCCCTCACACAGAACTTAAGTCATTCTTTTCATTCATTGTATGCTTTGTTCCAGGAACTTGTACTGTGTGTTATTCACCTTTTAACTGAGTCTAAAGTATCAAGATAAGTTGTGTGTGTGTATTTCATACATGTATATATATCTTAAAATGTTTGTGCCAAGAATTATTCCATTCTGCTAAAAAGAATGATGCACAAAATACCAAGGCAGTTCAAATTTTATTTTGTGTTTTGCTTTCTGTTCTTATTTCTTTTTTTGAATATATTTTTAATATTTATTTATTTACTCCCTTTTGTTGCCCTTGTTGTTTTATTGTTGTAGTTATTATTGATGTCATTGTTGTTGGATAGGACAGAGAGAAATGGAGAGAGGAGAGCAAGACAGAAAGGGGGAGAGAAAGATAGACACCTGCAGACCTGCTTCAACGCTTGTGAAGCGACTCCCCTGCAGGTGGGGAGCCAGGGGCTCAAACCGGGATCCTTATGTCAATCCTTGCGTTTTGCGCCCCGTGCGTGCGCTTAACCTGCTACACTACTGCCCGACTCCCTCTGTTCTTATTTCTTAAGTTCTACCCTTGAGTGAGATCATCCTGTACTCATCCTTCTCTTTTTGGCTGATCTCACTTCACATGCTTCCCTCAAGATTGATGCAAGATGAGATGAAGAAGGGGAATTCATCCTTCTTAATAGCTGAGTACTATTCTGAAGCTAAGTATCCTGGGAAAAAAGTAAGCAGGGAGAGGGCTGAGAGGTCTGGCAGCCTAAGGATGGAAAAGGATCTACTAAGTTGCTGGTGAGGATGTTGTGCTCATGTGCCAGCATTTACACTGGCAACCACAGGCCCCCAAGAAAAAAGAACAGAAATAAATAGAAAGAACCGTCACTTCAAGTCCTGAGGTGTATCACCATTACCACTACCCTCTATTTGACTGAAATTCTTCTCCTGCAGGGCATGTTTGTGTCTGATGTTCTTACACTATCATTGTATGGTGGAGTATGAGAAGCAGGGATGAGGTGTCTAAGACCTGGTCCCTTTCCATAAACTTCATGAATTAAACACCATCATACCTCTTTCATCTTTTATAAATGTCCTTCCTTTTGATCTTAGCTCCTTGAGAGATAACCACTGTTTGAGTTCCATCCTATGTCCTCCTGTGTCTTTATTGAGATTTCTCTTTGTATTAATGAATGCATGTCACTCATCCAGTGTGCTCTCAGTATCCTGCTCACAACAGGGGTGCCACTGTCTCTCTGCCCACAGCAGGTGCCTACCCTGTGCACTAAAAGTGTCTTTAGCAAAGATTCAGACTTGGCATCAGCACAGGCTTCAGAGTCAAAAGCTGGATCTGGATAGAATCTGAAAGCCTGGGGTGAACCTGTCTGTAACATTTGCCTTTCACAGAAAACCAGCTCCAGCAAACAGGTATTTAAAGGCCATGTTTTCTATGATATACTATCATTTTAAGGGTGCTACTTTAGGAGGGATTTGTTTGAATGTAATAATTTTTTACAGGGCTGAAACACTGTTCCTGCTATTTAAAACATGTGTCTGCAGCAATACATTTCAACTATGAATTCAGTGAGGGCTATCTGCAGCACACACACACACATTTTTACGTGTGTGTGTAATTTCTGAATATATTCTTTTTGCAGTAATACAATTCTATATCTATATATTAGAAATAGGACACATTGCATGCCTTTTTTAATTTACTGTGTTGTGGACCTAAAATCTTTATCTTATTCTATCACAAAGTGTTATAACAGAATACCTTGGTTTGTTACCATCATTCTCTGACTCTTGAGATTGTTGTCAACCTAATAGATACCTCTTCACCATCCTCATAGTTGCTTGCATTTAAAGATAGATAGATAGATAGATAGATAGATAGATAGATAGATAGATAGGGGCACTAGATTCTTCCAGATGTAAGAAAATTGTTTTCAGCTTAAGTTTAAGTTAGTGTATTCATTAGTTTGTAACATTAGAGCTTTCAAGTCTTCTCTGTAGTTATCACTGTTAGTTGAATCAAAGGGAGCCTTCCCTAACTTTACATCTGGTGGCCTGCTTTAAGGCCAGGCTATTTGTTTTGGTTATCTACTTCTCCGGGTTTGGGAAATTCCCTTTCTAGCAAAGGAAATGGAGGTCACGGGAACCATCTATCTGAATACACTTGGGTCACCTGCTTTTATACCCTCTTTGTCAGAGTTGCTTCATTTTCAATGATGGTATAAAAGTAAGATTCTTGGTGACAGATATCTTGTATTCCTGAAGGAACTGGGGTTCAGAGCCCTCTGGTCATCTTCCCCTATCATTTACCCCTCTGGAAGTATGGATCAAAGTTCTTTATAGGGTGCAGAAGGTGGCTTTTGTAATTGCTTCTCCATTGGACATAGATGTTGGCAGGTTGATCCATACGTCCAAGGTCTTCCATTAATTAAATTTAATTTAATTTTTAAATATTTTTATTTATGTATTATTACATAGAGACAGAGAGGAAATGAGAGAGGAGAAGGAGATAGAGAGGGAGAGAGACAGAGAGACACCTGTAGCCCTGCTTCACCACTGGTGAAGCTTTCCCCCCACAGGTGGGGACTATTGACTTGAACCTAGGTAACCTCCTTGCACATTGTAATGTGAGTGCTTAACCAGGTGTGCCACCAACTGGCCCAATTTAATTTAATTTTTTAAAAATTTATTAGGACTTAAAATATTGATCTACAAAATTATGAAGTGACAGGTACAATTCCAGATCGATCATAACCTTGTATCTTCTGATAAGTGCAGGAGATCATCAGATTGGTAAAGAGAAGAAAGCTGAGAGTTGAAGCTGTGACTGGAGGCACCATAGTTTACATGGCGTCTGAGGTGCAGAGCCGAGGAAAGAATCAGTGCCTGTCAATATAAAGTCACCCTCCCAGAAAACTGCAGACCTTGAACATGCAGTAAGGTGATTGAACTGACATGCAGGAGACAGTAGAGCCATCAAGGGTTGAGGCTTTCATTATCATTAAGCTTTCTTGCCCCTAGCGACCCAGCGACTCTCTCTTTCTCTCCCTCTCTCTCTCTCTCTCTCTCTCTCTCTCTCTCTCTCAGATTTTACTTATTTATTAATGAGAAAGACAGGAGACAGAAAGAACCAGACATCACTCTGATACATGTGTTGCTGGGGACCGAACTCAGGACCTCATGCTGGAGAGTCCAGTGCCTTAGCCGCTGCACCACCTCCTGGACCATGTGACTCTCTCTCTAGACCAAGGACTCTCCTTTTTTATATTTCTTTTTTTTTTAATTTTTGTTATCTTTATTAATTGGATAGAGACAGCCAGAAATTGAGAGGGTAGGGAGATAAAGAGGGAGAGAGACAGAGAGATACTAACAGCCCTGCTTCACCACTTCTGAAGCTCTCCCCCTTCAGGTGGGGACCGGGGCTCAAATCTGGGTCCTTCCACACTATAATATGTGCACTCAACCAGGTGCACCGCCACCCGGCCCCTAGACCAAGGACTCCCATGCAAATTATACGCTTCGTGGAAGGGATGGGACTCTGGGCCCTGTGTTCACAGGGAACGTGCAGAAGTTGGAGAACTGTGCCCTGATGAAAGCACTAGCTCTCTGAGCAGTGAGTGGCTAAGAGTCTCTCACGGGGTTAAAGAGGCTCTCACACTGTTCTTTCATTGCTATTTGTCTTGTTTCTTCTTCATTAGTAACTTTTTAACTTTTTTTTTTTTTTTGCCACATTAGAGAGGCTTGGAAATTGCTTGATGAAACACCTTTCTATTCTGGCAAAAGTGCTCCCATGATTAGATTTCTGGCTGTGTTACTCTCAGGGTTCCCCTGCCAGCTAACTGGTCGGAAAGGGCAGGAGGTCAGCTCTTTGCAGGCCAAGCAAAGCTACAAAGCTGAAGCCCTCTTGGGAATGCCCTGTCCCTGTGCACTAGAGTCTCAGCCCTGCGATTCTCCTTCCTGGAGACAACAGGGATGAGTTTAACTGAAGGAAGCATAGATATAAGTAGTGAACTGAAGAGGACCCAAACTGTGCCCAGAGGTGAGAGTTCACTACTATCCTTGTGAGACCCAAAGCTAAGTTCTATATTGCTTTCTGTATATATTGAGATTCAGACACTTCTAAAGATGTACTGCTGGGGAGGGGAGACAAAATAATCGTTCTGCAAAGAGATTTTCATATCTGAGGCTCTGAAGTCCCAGGTTCAGTCCTCAGCACCACCACAAGCCAGGGCTGAGCAGAACTCTGGTCTAAATTTGTCTGTCTTTATATAAAAGACATTGGAAAACACACAGGAAATATAGTGACCTCACCAGTCTCAAGTAGGACTAGAATCCTCATATTTTTTAATATTTATTTATTTATTTCCTTTTTATTGTAGTTACTGATGGTGTCATTGTTGGATGGGACAGAGAGAAATGCAGAGAGGAAGAGAAGACAGAGAGGGGGAGAGAAAGACAGACACCTGCAGACCTGCTTCACCACCTGTGAAGTGACTCCCCTGGAGGTGGGGAGCCGGGGGCTGGAGCCGGGATCCTTACTCCAGTCCTTGAGCTTTGCGCCACCTGCGCTTAACCCGCTGCGCTACCGCCCAACTCCCGATTCCTCATATTTTTATATACTATAGATAATATAGTATGTAAGGTTAAATAATCTCAAAAATGTTGTTAGTACTGTCAGTCCTGCCTCTCTCGTTCCCTCTTACTCTCTCTCTTTTTCTCTGCATCTTCATTTAAATAAAATTAAATTAAAAATAAATTGTCTTTAAAGGAATATACAGCTAAAGGAAAACACATTTAGAATAAAGCTATTTGACATAGAAAAATTTGAAATGAACTTTGTTAATGATCATTAGATAATTCCACAAGCTTTAGGTAGCAAGTTTTTCTGCAGGAGTCAGCATTTCTATTGTCAATCATGGCACCTTGTCTTGTAAACCAATGTTAATTCAATGACAAAAATAAGAGACAGAAGGAAGTACAAGATTCCTTTCATGTTTTGCAAGCAGAGGAATAGATGTATCTTTTTTAAAAATTTATTTATTCCCTTTTGTTGCCCTTGTTTTATTGTTGTATTTGTTGCCTGTTGTTGTTATTGATGTCATCATTGTTAGGACAGAGAGAAATGGAGAGAGGAGGGGAAGACAGAGAAGGGGAGAGAAAGACAGACACCTGCAAACCTGCTTCACCGCCTGTGAAGCGACTCCCCTGCAGGTGGGGAGCTGGGGGCTCGAACCGGGATCCTTACGCCAGTCCTTGCACTTTGCTCCAAGTGTGCTTAACCCACTGCTCTACCGCCCAACTCCCGAATAGATGTATTTTATCTCTCAATAGCCATTAGAGGAGAGAGTGTCTTAAATTCAGAGAATGGCCTTGGATTTTTTGGGGGGGTGTGGGGTGGGGAGGGAGACGTCTGGACTAATTTGTCTTCACTATAATATTTCTTTGGGTGTACAAATCCAGGAATGCAGAGAATCTTCCCAGGGTTCATGTGTGTTCTTGGAAGTGTGCAAGGATGTCTCCTAACTGCTGGTGTTTATTTGAACTTGCTTGCTGCATAACCACTGCAGTGCATATGCAATGTAATGTACCCTGAACTTGTTGGCAGGCTATAATCACTCTGTCTAAAAATAGATTTTAATAAGGTGGGGGGAGTATTTTCTTGCCTGGACAAATCACATTTGTGGACAAATCCCCTTCAGCTGCTGGCATGATGTTTAGATAAATGACTCAAAACACCTCCCATCCCACCACCTTCATACTTTCACATTCAGAGGGGTAATCCATCACGGCTTCTCTTTATTTTTCACTCTGTTGGATATTTATGGAGTCCCTATGATGCCATGCTGGATACTGAGAAAAAAGTCAGACACAGCCTCCTTTGTCAGGGAGCTGTCCAATCCTGGCAACCAGAGCAGGGAAGCAGACCAACCGTCAGGACAGATCCATTGGCCACTGGCTTAACCATGAGGATGCTTTGCTCAGCCTGCTACCAGGAGAGTGAGATGGGAGGAAGTCTTCCCTTCAGAGAGGATGTTATGGCGATGCCAAAGAATGGGAGAGATGTTATCCTTCACACAAAAGGATGTGGCTCTTTTAATATTGAAATTGAATTAGAGACCACTCTGTGCCTGGAATGTTGTGCTTGAGAAACAGCATAGATGTAACACAGATCTGACAGAACAGCAGTAGGATAGTAAAGGTCTGAGGAGTCAGGGCTGAGGAGAAAATGGGCAAAAATAGATGAATGGATGGATAGATAGATAGATAGATAGATAGATAGAAAGAAAAGTAATAGTTAAGTCACATTCTGTGACCTTGGGAGAATCACTGCAGTGTCCAATGTGGGAATGAGGACACAGAACTCTGGTGGTGGGAATAGTGTGGAATTATATTGCTATTATCTTATGATTTTTATAAATCAATATTAAATTACTAATAAAAATACCATGAAAATAAAAGGCCTACGGGCTTCACCTTTTACCTGAACACTGAGAGCAAAAGTGATCCATAGGAGAGGGCAGAAGACATCAGGA
This sequence comes from Erinaceus europaeus, assembly GCF_950295315.1. Taxonomy (NCBI): domain Eukaryota; kingdom Metazoa; phylum Chordata; class Mammalia; order Eulipotyphla; family Erinaceidae; genus Erinaceus; species Erinaceus europaeus. Next base: position 70,027,985 of record NC_080178.1, on the reverse strand, counting down.
TCTCTTAGCTCCTGGATACTCAAGGGTTTTCTTTTTTTTCTCTCTCTCTCTCTCTCTCTCTCTTTTTCTTCCTTTCTTTCTCCCTTTTTTCCCTCAGGGTTGTCACTGGTGCTTGGTGCTGGCACTAGGAATCCACTGCTCCTGGAGGCCATTTTTCCCTTTTTGTTGGATAGGACAGAGAGAAATTGAGAGAAGAAGAGAGATAAAGAGACACCTGTAAACCTGTTTTGCCACTTGTGAAGTGTCCCCCCTCAATATGGGAAGCCAGGGGCTCCAACCCAGATCCTTGCACAGTCCTTGAGCTTAGGACTATGTGCCCTTAAGCAGGTGTGCCACTGCTCACCTCTCCTGATGGATTTTCAGCAAGAGTCCTCCTAAAGCAGACAGGTAACATTCTTACCCCTGCTCTTTATTTTTAGGGAACATCAGTTTTTTTTTTTTATGCTTCATTATTACTCAGTCCGTCAGGATTACTTCAGTTTATCTTGTATTTCTATGAAACCTATAGTGATGACAACACAATCCACCTATATTATCCTGGACGAAGGTTAAAGAGATTAAAGCCAAAACAGATACATCCTCTTTATTTTGGCTGCCTTCTTTTGTCTCTGAGATGCTATTTCACTCTCTGTTTTAAAGTCCTAATGACATTCACTTAAAGTAACTCTAAATTAGCATTAGACTTTCTGACATGCTGCAATGTTTTAGAGGTTTTGCACACATGCTGTGAATTCCTTTTAAATTGTACATTTTTATTTTAATGAAAATGGAGCAATGCTATATATATTAGTTGTCAAAACCTGCACAAATAAATTGTTTGACATAAGTTCTTTAGTTTGGGATCTTATTCTAACACTTATGTTTTCAGTCAGTCCAACTTAGGTAGTAGTTTTTAAATTATTTTTATCATCTTTATTTATTTATTGGCTAGAGACAGAAAATAAGAGGGAGGGGGAGGTAGAGAGGAAGAGAGACAGAGAGACACCCACAGCCCTGCTTTTGAAAAGCTTTCGAAAAGCTTTCCCTCTGCAGGTGGGGACCAGGGGCTTGAATCAGGATCCTTGTTCACTGTGACATGTGTGTTTAACCAGGTGCACCGCCACATGGCCCCGGTAGTATTTTTCCATGTGTGTTATATATTTTTTTATTTTATTTATAAAATGGAAATATTGACAAGGCCATAGTATAAGAGGGGTACAATTCCACACAGTTCTCACCATCAAAACTCTATATCCATCCCCTCCCTTGAAAACTTTCTTATTCTTTATCCCTCTGGGAGTATAGACCCAGGATCACTGTGAGATGCAGAAGGTGGGGATCTGGCTTCTGTAATTAATCCTCTGCTGAACATGGATGTTGGAAGGTGGCTCCATCCCCCCAGCCTGTCTCTCTCTTTCCCTAGTGGGGCAGGGATCTGGGGAGGTGGGGCTCTAGGACATATTGGTGGGGTCGTCTGCCCAGGGACGTCAGGTTGGCATCATCATAGCATCTGGAACCTGGTGGCTGAAAAAGAGTTAAGATATAAAGCAGAACAAATTGTTGACTAATCATGAGCCTAAAGGCAAGAATATTGCAGATGAAGATTTGGGGGTCTCCGTTTTGGAATTAGCTAGTAGTCTAATATAGGTATATTTCCAGGGGCCCCTGACTTTACTTGTTTTTGCCAAAGCCTGACAATTAACATGCAGGTAGACATGGAGAGATGGTGTCATTGTTGGAAAAAGGACTAGAAAGCTGGATCTGGGAAGCGAGTAGCTCCTAAATATGGGGAAAGCTTATAAATATTGTTAACTTACGTGTGCGCTATTTGCAATACAGTAAGGTGTTAAGGCTATTGAGGCTATTAAAGAAGCATATACAAATGCCTCACCATCTAGGACACACCAGCTTGTACCAGACGGCATAGCTGCACAATCCTCTGGCTGTAAATCTGTCCAACGCACAAAGCTAACACAATATGGCTATAAGTTCATTGCAGGGACTCCTTGATGGGCTGTTTACCCAGAATTCTTTCACTTGAATTTATTTTCTTATACCTAAGAGAGGTGAGCAAGTTACCAGTGAAGCAAAAACTGTCCCCACTGTATTTACCTCTACCCTTTCTTTGAAACACTCAGAAAGAGTGCTGAATATTTTCCCGTCGTCTATCGCCTGTGAATTACTGCTCAGCTATGCTCTGTAGCTAGTAAGTGCCGGCTTCCAAATTTTCAGAATAGACTCAGTCTTTCTTGAAGTAGCTTGAGTGTCCGTATTTTCAAACATTGATTACAATAGTCTCAAAATAAACTGGCAAGACTGAGATCAAAATCTGAGCAGGAAAAGGGCTGGCAAAATAACCCATTTGGAACAGTATTGAAATCAAACAAGGAAGTCCTGCCACTGAAATTCAAAGTCTTGTTACACTAGCATTTGTTTCAAGGAAACTTTTTGTATACTTAACTCTATGGTGCAAAGAGGCTGAACATTTCTCAAAATCCCCATCCCTTTGTTTTAGAGAAATGGATATAACACAGTTCTTGAATTACATAAGAAGGCAAAGTTAGTAGATCCTACTTGCCTGGGAAGCTCAAGGACAGGCATAGGATCCCACCTGCAGGGAAGTTGCTTCAGGGGCTGTGAAGCAGGTCTGCAGATGTGTGTCTCTCCCCCTCTGTCTTCCCTCCTCTCTCCATTTCTCTCTGTTCTATCCAACAATAACAGCATTAATAAAAAAATAAAAAAAACAAGCAACAAGGGCAACAAAAGAGAATAAACTATTATTTTTAAAAAAAACTTAAAAAAAACCAAAAACATAAGTTATAGCACAATTCATGATGAATAACAAAATGTATCCCTTTTAAATCAAGAACAAGATACAAAAAAAAAACCCTCATTTTCAGTTCTGGTTTAGCATCATACACAGTCTTAGGTAATATGAAAGGATTAAACAGAAAAACAAAGGTGTCCAGGTTGTAAGCAAAAGAAAAAAGATAAGCAACATTTTGAAGCACAGATTGAATGAGCATCTAGAGAGTTCTTTGATCTACAGACACAATAGTCTACATAGTAACAGTGTCAGGGGAAGCAGGGGCAATATAATTATTACTGTTTGAAAAAACATGTGTGAATGTACAGGAAGAAGATAACAGTTCCGTTCCGCTAACTGTGTCATATGAATGCTGTGACGTGCTCAGTGCAGTAACGGAACAGCATGGACTGATGCCATGATCTAGACAGATCTTGCTATAAGGCTGCTGGGAGTCTGCAAGTGTTCTAATAAAGTGTCCCGTATTATTTCACATGTTGGAAGTCTCCTTAGAAATAAATCATACTTGACAAACAACAAGGGAAGGCTCTCTATTACAGTAGCACGCAAAGCATGATTTCAGCCGTGCGTTGAGGACAGTCTTTTCCAATCATTTTCTCAACTCCATACAAGTGGATGATGAGAGAAGATGGAGAAGAAACAAGGGGGGAGGCGGGCACCAGGCACTATGGATGACGATGGATAAGACCAGTGAATTACACTTAGTGTGAAAATACCACTTTGCAATATGAGAAGCATAAGAAGAGTCCATTGTTCTCTGATTCAACATTATACCATGCACAACTCAGGAGTTTTTCATGACAAGTGCTATGTATTGAAAATGGGGGGTGGGGGTGGGGGTGGGGATACTGCTCTAAATTGTTGCACGCTTAATTCAGTTCATGGAGAAACAGACCATGGATGAAAATCATGTTTGTTGATCACATGTTCTTTCTTAATTCTTCAGTATACTACGAGAAGTCATAAAATAGAATTTTAAGTAGAGAAGTGTTTCAAGTGCTGTAAGATAAAATGATTAGTATATAAGAAAAATAAATTAAAAATGGAAGAAGAGGTAGGACCACATCTTTAAGGTTCTTTAATTATTATGCCATTCAGTCTACATTGCCTAAGACTGTTGGCTTTATTAGTGCTCTCAGCTGAAGGGATAAGGAAGTCAGTTATTCATCCATAGTTTTTTAAACTTATTTTAAAAAGGAGACATTAACAAAACCATAGGACAAGAGGGGTACAACTCCACACAATTCCCACCACCAGATCTCTGTATCCCATCCCCTCCCCTGATAGCTTTCCTATTCTTTATCCCTCTGGGAGTATGGACCCAAGGTCATTGTGAGATGCAGAAGGTGGAAGGTCTGGCTTCTGTAATTGCTTCCCCGCTGAACATGGGCGTTGACAGGTCGATCCATACTCCCAGCCTGTCTCTCTCTTTCCCTAGTAGGGTAGGTTTAAGAGTAGTTCCTTGAGGTAAATGTACACAGACAAATTTTGGTTTTTATGGTAGTTCTATGCATCTTGTTCAATGAATAAAGCCATCTAAACACTAGAGCAGAAAGAAGACAGCAAATGTCCCCATCAGCTCAGAAGAATTCTTTTTTTTTTTTTTTTTTTTTTGGTAACCTACTCCCTTTCCATCTCTTTATAGAAGTTAGTTTTGTCTTCTCTTCAGATATTTATATTGCTGCCTTCTACAACTTATGAGAGGGTTGAAATCACCCAGCATGTAGCTTCTGAGTCTAGCTTCCTAACCTGACATGATGACTTTAATATGAAATTCATCTAACTGTAAATAATTCACTCCTTTGATTGCTACATGCTTTACTATGGAGTGATGCCTAGATTTAGTTATTAAACCTATATAAACATTTATATACAACTTTACAAACCCACATGGAACAAGATTCATTCCTTTAAAAAATACAGTTAGTTCATTTTGACTTGTTTATGCATCTGTGAAAAAAAGCACAAATTGAGATGTTGGTAAACATATATCACCTGGAAACCTTCCCAATGCCTTTTTTTTTTTTTAAATCAGTTGTTCTAGTTTAACAGTGTTTTAACAAAATTATAAGATCCTACATTATGTAATTTTTAAACTCAACGTTCTCTCCTTTTTCTTTATTTTTTTAATTTTAAATAAAAAATTGGTACAGATGAGAGGGATAGATATGGCAGGAGAGACAGAGAGAAGCAGAGACACCTGCAACACAGTTCCACCACTCATGAAACTGACGTCTTGCAGAGAACTGAGGACTTGAACCCCGATCCTTGCACACATGTGTAACATATGCACTGCACTGGGTGAGCAGCTACATGGCCCCATGATCATTTTAACTATATTATTCTCAATGCAGAACTTCTTAATTTTGATGAAGTTTATCAATTAAGTCTTAGAACTAAACTATCAATGTTGCACAGAAGGAATATTTTTTGTCTAACACAACTTCACAAGGGTTTTGTCTGGTGTCTTCTGTTGACATTTAAATCTGTGGTTCTTGGTTTCCTGTTATGTTTGTGTACATGTGGCATGACGTAGGCATCACAGAGGTTTTAATCTTATGGTTTTTAAATTTGCTTAAAGATAATATTTATTGGGAGCCGGGCAGTGGCTCAGCGGGTTAAGCACACATGACACAAAGTGTAAGGACCCGGCATCAGCATCCTGGTTTGAGCCCCCGGCTCCCCACCTGCAGGGGAGGTAACTTCACAGGCAGTGAAGCAGGTCTGCGGGTGTCTGTCTTTCTCTCCCCCTCTCTATCTTCCCCTCCTCTCTGGATTTCCCTCTGTCCAATCCAACTACAACAACAGCAATAACAACAAAAATAATAATAATGATGATAAACAAGGGCAACAAAAGGGAAAAATGAATAAATAAAGTTTAAAAAATATTTTTAAAAAGATGTATTTATTCTCAGAGAGAAAAAATGATAGGAGAGAGAGAGGAGAGAGAAAGAGGGAGAGGGAGAGGGGGAGGGGAAGGGGGAGGGGGACAGGGGGAGGGAGGGAGAGAGAGAGAGGAGAGAGAGGAGAGAGAGTAACAAGATCATGGCCCAGTTCTTGCACAAGGTAGACTCAGGATCTCAGCCTGGTGGCTCTGAGCCACGGATAGGAAGTCAGGTGTTCCAGCAGCCTGAGACAGATTCCTAGAGCCAAGAGGTTTGGTTCTGTTTCCATTTCAGTCCATGGTCAACAGTATCATTTGTCGAGCACTTTATTAGCAGTATTGCTTCTGCACATTCATACTGGTAGAAATACATATTGATCATAATGTGTTATACTTTTTAAATTATTTTTCTATTTTTTATTTTTCCTTTTGTTGCCCTTGTTGTTTTGTATTGTTGTTGTAGTTATTGTTGTTGTTGATGTTGTTGTTGTTGGATAAGATAGAGAAAAATGGAGGAGGGTAAGACAAAGAGGGGGAGAGAAAAAGAGACACCTGTAGACCTGCTTCACTGTCTGTGAAGCTACCCTCCCCCTCCCTGCAGGTGGGGAGGAGCCGGGGGCTTGAACCCAGACCCTAAGGCCGGTCCTTGAGCTTCACACCATGTGCGCTTAATCCGCTGCGCTACTGCCTGACCCCTTGTTATACTTTTTTATATGTTGACTGATTTGGTTTGCTGAATTTGGGCTTAGGATTCTTTTCAACTCTATAATAAGGTCTATCAGTCTACAATTTCCCTTTTTTTGGTCTGGCTTTATAGGAGAGTAATTCTAGTTTAAAATTAACTATGGTTACTCATCCCCTACTTCCTGAAGGACTTTATTTGATGTCAGTCTTCCTTCATGAAGGGTTGATTTGTCAGTGAAGTTATCTACCTCCAAACTTTAGATTTTAACAACAAATTCTTGTTATTGATGAACTGCTCACATCACCTATTTCAAGACTATTTTTTGCAGATTTTTAAATAATTGCTCTATTTATGCTGCCCAATCTATTGACATAAAGCTGTCTACAGCACTCACTTATAATTCACTTAATACACATCTCAAATCTATAGATATAATACTTTTTCTTTTCTACCAGGGGTATTGCTGAGGCTTGGTGATGGCACTAGGAATCCATAGCTCCTGGAAGCCTCTTTTTTCTTTTTTTTTTTTTCATTTTACTGGATAGGACAGAGAGAAATTGAGAAAGGAGGGAGGGAGAGAGGGAGAGAAAAAGAGAGACACCCGCAGACCTCCTTCATCGCTTGTGAAGTGAACTTCTACCATTCTCCAAACTTGGGACTAATCATATTCTCTAAAACCAGAATGCTGGAGATTTTAAGACATGAAAGGGTTTGGAAAAAATATTGAATCACGTTTTTGGATAGTTTCAACTTCAAAGGGACAGTGAAAATTACCCATTCTGAAATGTTCGTTCTGCACACAAAGATAATTAAGAGCAGAGAGATTAAGTGATTTCCCCAAAGCCATCTGACTAATCAGTGATGGAATTTCCAATCTTAGAGCCCTGTAAAACTATTATCCAATACAATTCTAGTCAGTCTCTTATGTCAAATTATATCCTCCTTCCAACCTTTGATGTCACAGAATAGAAACTGCTTTTTTCAACCAGATAGCAGCCATTCTCATCAAACTGGGAAGGGCACAGTTTCCACAGCAAGTAATGTCAGAGCTCTAGCAAGTCATTATTGCTGTCTTTCCTCATGCATTCCGCACGGAGAAGACTGTCATGGTTTGACAGCTGATGAAATGTTGTACTTTTAAGATAGATTTTGAGAAAATGCCTATTTCCAACTTATTTTGTGGATAGTTATCCAAAAAGATGTCATTCAATGGGGTCTGCAAAATAGTTCACTTAAGAAAGAAAGTGTGTCTCTTTACCTGTGCATGGTCCAGGGGTATGCCCCCCAAACACATACACACCCTCCCAGCAGCCCAGCAGTAAAGGAAGCTTCAGGTCCTCTATCTGCCTCTCTCCTGTATTTAAAAGCCATTCCAAAGGACTGATAACATAAATACAAAATGAACTCACCAAACTTAACAAAAAAAAGACAAACAACCTCATTGGAAAATGGGAGGGGTGAGGAGGGGAGGGAATCTGAACAGCCAAGGGACATATGAACAGACTCTTGAAGTTATCACTGACCAGGGAAATGCAAATAATAACAACAAGTTTCCACTTTACAACTGTTAGAATGTCACACATCAGAAAAGATAGAAACATGGACTGTTGGAGAGGCCTTAGAGGAAAGGAACCCTCCGACATTGCTGGTGGGCATGTAAGTTGGTCCAACCCCAGTGGAGAATAATAGCCTGGAGATTGATCTGAACACTGGAGATGGACCTGACCTATGACCCTGCGATCCCTCTCCTGAAAAACCAGTGGAGACAAAAACACCTTTCCCAAAAGTCCTACGCGCACCTATGTTCATAGCATCGCAGTTTATAGGTGAAACTTAAGAACAAAGAACAGTAAGAGAAAACATAAGATGAAGCTCCCAGGCTGGGTGTGGTGTGTTGCACTAAAGCAAAGCACTCTGGGAAAGAAGAGAAAGAGACAGAATGCAGAGACGTTGGGTCTTGATGCGTCTCCTACATGTCCATCAAAGGCAGAGGAGAGGCTGTGTCTATGTGTTAAAGACTAGAATGTGAACCATTAACCAAAATGAAACTTAAATTTAAAATTTTTTATTTTAAAAAATGATAGAGTTGAATGAGTACAGAAAAACAGAGTAGTTATCATATTATGTTATCTGTAAATAAAGTGAGTTCATTCTCTGGCTAAACATGTCATAAATGACTGGTGCCCTGGGTAGGCCTCTGATTTCAGCTCAGTCATCTTTCCTTCCCCCCCCCTATATTTTGTTTTTATTATTTATTAGATAGAGACAGACAGTAATGGGGAGGGAAGGGATAGGAAGCAAGAGAGAGAGATTTGCAGAACTACTTCACTACTTGTGAAGCTTTCCCCCTGCAGATGGGGACTCAGCACTTGAACCTGTATCCTTGTGCACTGTAGCGTGTGTGCAGTCATTTTTTAATTTCTTTTTCCTTTTGTTGCCCTTGTGTTATCGTCAGCATCAACATCATTGTTGTTATTGTTGTTATTGATATCATTGTTGTTGGATAGGACAGAGAGAAATCAAGAGAGCAGGGGAAGACAGAGAGGGGGAGAGAAAGATAGACACCTGCAGACCTGCTTCACCGCCTGTGAAGTGAACCCCCTGAACATGGGGAGCCGGGGGCTCGAACTGGGATCCTTAGGCTGGCCCTGGCCCTTGCATCGTCATATGTGCTTAACCCACTGAGCCACCACCCAGCTCCCTGCAGAGTCATTTTTATAAAATGAAATACCTTTTATGTTTAAGTGATTTGATCCATACTTTCATGTTTTTTTTTTTTATATATAGAGAGAAGAACATCCTATCATAACTCAGGGCCATTCTGTTGCAAACATTTCGACAAACGTATTAAAATAGAAACACCTGTAAAATTACCAAGTTCCTCAACACCGTTGGTTTTGCCCATAGCTATATGAAGGGGGAATGAATGTGGCCTTTGCCTAATTTTAAAGTCCAACTAAGGTTCTGCTCTTAATTGGTTTAATTGTAGAAGACCAGCATGCATTGCAGCCAATTGCTAGATTATGAATAATGATTTGCAGTTTCTCATTAAACACAGGATTCCTCTTTGGAGTTCTTAATGAACTAAGTCCAGAGACCTTCTATCAGCAGGCAGTCTCCTTTTGAAGTTGAAATTACTTAGGCAGAGTGTCAAACAGAAACAACCGTGTAGAGGAAGAGTGTTTGTCTGATGGGTATAATACTACAGGCCCACCTTGTTATTATTATTATTTTTTAACTCTGAAAGAGGAGTCTACTATACACACACACACACACACACACACACACACACACACACACACACACACACCTTATTTTCTAAAGTCCTTAGAATAGAAAGAAAAAAGAGAAGTCAAGGACTGACTCAACTATAAATGTTTATCTGATAGTCACATAGTGTATCAGAAACAGCTGTCCTGAGTCCTGTATTCTGACGGACACAAGTCACTGGACTTACATAGGACTGTTACTTGTCATTATCACTGAACTCAGACTGGGGTCATTTCTTATTATCTTGCATGTCCCATATTCTCTGTGATGTAAATTGCTATCACAGTGCATGCATGTATTTACTAAGATTAAATAAATTTAATATTGCTGACATTACAATGCATGCTGTCATTCTAACACTATCCAAAATACTTAACTTTCTTCCTCATGGTTTTATTGCGGTGTAAGGGTTGATAGTTCTGTAATGGATGCGTGGATACAATTTCTCCTCTCCTTTTTTTTTAAGCATTAAAAATTAATTTTATTAGTGATTTAATGTTGATTTACAAAATTACATGTCAACAAGGGTATAATTCCACCCCGTTTCCACTACCAGAGTTCTGAATCACCAGTCTCTCTATTGTTTTTTTCTTCAGTATTTATTTATTTAAGAAAGGAGATATTAACAAAACCATAGGATAGGAGGGGTACAACTCCACACAATTTCCACCACTTGTTCTCCATATCCCATCCCCTCCCCTGATAGCTTTCCCATTCTCTATCCCTCTGGGAGTATGGACCCAGGGTCCCTGTGGGTTGCAGAAGGTGGAAGGTCTAGCTTCTGTAATTGCTTCCCCGCTGAACATGGGCGTTGACTGGTCGATCCATACTCCCAGCCTGCTTCTCTCTTTCCCTAGTAGGGTGGGTCTCTGGGGAAGCAGAGCTCCAGGACACATTGGTGAGGTCATCAGTCCAGGGAAGTCTGGTCGGCATCATGCTGGCATCTGGAACCTGGTGACTGAAAAGAGAATTAACATACAAAGCCAAACAAATAGTTAAACAATCATGGACCTAAAGGCTAGAATAGTGCTGATGAAGGGGTTACTCACTGCAGACTACTGTGTACTTCTGCTTTCAGGTATATACATTTTCCCCTGGTTTATGGACACATGTGAACATATGCTCTGTCTCAGGGGACTTGGTCTGTATCTAGGTTTGGGGACTTGATTGGAAAAATATGGAACGCTTCAGGAGTGTGCGTGTCATCCTTGCGCAGGGGCCATGCTAATCTTCTCTGTATCCTTCCAATTTTAGTATATGTGCTGCACCAGTCTCTCTATTGTAAGCCACAGCAGTTCTCCCAAAGTTGCAGACATGGGATAACTATCTTCTCTACAACTATCTGTCTACATTTGTACATAATAGCCCCCTTTTTCTTCCAAGTCCATTCTCCTCTCCTTTTGATAGGTGTCTGCACATACTCTGAGCACTTGACTGGTGTTCACACAGTAGCCCAGGTGTGAGGTCAGAGTCCCTTTGATTCACATCTTCCTGAAGACTAGTTGCTACTATTGATTCTTTGAGTCCTGAATAAAATCAGTCAAGAAAACCAACATCACTTTTTAAAAAGAAAAGAAAGTATCACAAGATTTAATATTCTCACAATAAAGAAGCTTTGTATGGCTGAGTGCACATGTCACAGTGTACAAGGACCCAGGTTCGAGCCCCAGCTTCCCACCTGCAGGGGGAAAGCTTCACGAGTGGTGAGGCAGGGCTGCAGGTGTTTGTCTCTTTCCCTCTCTTATCACCCCCTTGCCTCTCAATTTCTGGCTGTTTCTATCCAATAAATAAAGATAATAAAAAAAATTAAGAAAAAAGAAGCTTTGTAAATTGGAATAGAAGGAACAGTCTTCAACATAATGCAAATCCTATGTAACAGCACCACAACCAAAATCATATTCAAACAGAAAAACTGAATGCCTTTCTTCTAAAATCTGAAACTAGACAAGAAGGACCACTATTGCTAAAGAGAGTTTAGGTAGGAAGTCCTTTACGAAACAGAGAAGAAAGAAAGAAAGAAAGAAAGAAAGAAAGAAAGAAAGAAAGAAAGAAAGAAAGGAAGAAAAAGTTAAGCTATCACTATTTGCAGAAGGCCCCAATCGCCACCAGGGGGGATGCTTTTCAAGTGGCCAAGCAGGGCTGCTCTCTCTATTTCTCTCTCTCTCTCTCTCCCTCACTCCCTCTCCCTCTCCCTCTCTCCCTCTCTCCCTCTCTCCCTCTTCCTCTCCCTCTCTCTCTCATTTTATCAGTGGTTTAATATTGCTTAAATATTAAATTAAATTGATTACATAATGATATCAGTGGTTTAATATTGTTTAAATATTAAATTAAATTGATTACATAATGTTATATACAGTAAATCCTAAAGACCTCACCCCCCCCCCCAAATCACTAAAACTATCAGTAAACTTAGTAAAGTATCAAGATACAAAGTAAAGACACATAAATCTTTGGCATTTATCTACACACATAATGCGTCCTAAGGACGGAATAAAGGAAGCCATTCTATTTGCAATTGAGCTGATAAGGATACAATACATTGCAGTAAATTTAGCTAGGGAGGTGGAAGACCTTTACCATGAAAATTATCATCTCGTGTTAAAAGCAATAAACAGACAAAAAGAAAAGTCAGCATGCTCTGTGTTCATAGATCAAAAGAATAAATATTGTCAAAATTACCAGTATACCTAAAGTAATTTACAGATTCGCTACAATCCCCATCAAAAATCCCAGTAACATTCTTCAAGGAAACTAACAGATGATAAGAGATCCTATGGAGTTGCACCTGGTTGAGCACACATGCTACAGGGCTCAAGGACCTGGGTTCAAGCCCCCAATTGCCACCTGCAGGGGGGATTCTTTGCAAGTTGTCAAGCAGGGATTCTCTCTCTCTCTCTCTCTCTCTCTCTCTCTCTCTCTCATTTTATTGGTGATTTGATTTTGGCTTACAAAAGTATGTGTCAACAGGAGAATAAATCCGCTCCATTCCCACTACTAAGTTTACTGATAGTTCTGAATCTTCAGTCACCCCACTGCAAGCCATTTTATGAGCCAGCTGTTATCTCTACAACTATCTGTCCACGTTTATACATAATTGCCCCCTTTTTCTTCCTGATCAATCCTCTCTCTCCAAACCACTCATGACAACATTACTACCTCCATATGCCCCTCCCTTTTTCCTATTCTCCCTCTGGGTGCTGATGGAGCTGGAGTTCAGAACCCTCTTATCTTCTTCCTCCTGTCACTTCTGCCCCACTGGGAGTCTGGATCGAGCTTGTTTTTGGGGTGTAGAAAGTGGGAGGTCTGGCTTCTGTAATTGCATCTCCACTGGACATGGGCTTTGGCAGGTGGATCCATAACCCCAGCCTGTTTCTGTCGTTCCCTAGTGTGGCAGGGCTCTGGAGAGGTGGGGTTTCAGGACACATCAGTGAGATTGTCTGCCCAGGGAATTCAAGAGGGTATCATGGTAGCATCAGCAACTCGGTGGCTGGAAGATTCTCCCTCCCTCTTTGTTTCCCCCTTCCTCTCACTTTCTGGCTGTCTCTACCCAATAAATTAAGATTAAAAAAAAAAAAAGAAATGATCATAAAACTTTAAGAGTGTCACAACACAAAAGTTCACAAATAGTTAAAACTAACCTGAAAAAAGAAAAAATAATAATAATAAAACAGTCACTGTGCTCCTTGACTTCAAGTATTCTATAAAACAACAGTAATCAAACCAGTGTGGAATTGAACAAAAATGGGCTATGAGTTTCCCTCTCAGTACTGCTTTAGCTGTGTCCCAAATATTTTGATAGCTTGTGTCTCCATTTTCATTTGTTTCCAGAAACATTTGAATTTCCTGCTTGAGTGAATCTCTGACCCAGTGGTTCTTAAGCAGTATATTGTTTAGTTTCCAATTTCTGTGACTTTTAATAGTTTTCTGTTTGTTGTTAAATGTTAGCTTTACTCCATTGTGGTCTGAAAAGATACTTGGGATGATTTCAATGCTTTTGAATTTGTTGATGCTATCTTTGTGTCCTAACATGTGGTCTATCCTTGAGTATGTGTTGTGTGGAATTGAAAAGAATGTGTATTCCAATATTTTGGGGTGAAGAACTCTGAAAATGTCCAAGAGGTCTAGTCTGTCCATCTTTTCATTTAATTCTCTTGTTTCTTTGTTGATTCTGTGCTTTGTTCTTCTGTCAAATTGTGAGAGTGGGGTGTTAAAATTTCCCACTGTTATTGTATTACTATTGATGTATTTTTGAAGTTCTTTGAGTAGTTGCTTGATGTACTTAGATGGTCCCTCATTGGGTGCATAGATGTTAATAATTGTTAAATCTTCTTGGCTGATTGATACTTTAATCATTATATAATGACCTTGCCTATCTTTTATTACTTTATTTAGTTTAAAATCTATTGTATCAGAGATAAGAATGGCTGTTCCTGCCTTTCTTTGTGTTCCACTAGCCTGTATGATAGTTTTCCATCCTTTCACTTTAAGTCTGTGTTTATCTTGTTGGGTCAAGTGGGATTCTTGCAAGCAGCATATGGTTGGGTTATGTTTTGTGATCCATCCTCCCACTCTGTGCCTTTTGATGGGTGAGTTTAAGCCACTGACATTTATTGAGAATTTGGATTTATTTCCCTAATACTGCTATTCCTTTCCTCCAAAGTTGTTTTCATTTCTGTGATTAATAAATTTATTATTGCTTGCATGCTTTTCTTATCTATGGTTACTTCTGGCTGATTTGTAGTTTTTTCTGGGCTCTTGTCTTCACTCATTGTAGTAGCAGTTTTACATGCTCTTGATCTACCCATTTTTTAATGTGTTTTTTATTTTTATGTTCTGTTGTTCCTCAGTTATTGTGTTTTGTGTACAAGCCACACTATACTAAATGTCTTTATGACAAACGCAATCACCACCCTTGGAAATTACAATAGTAACTAAAGCAATGACTGAAGCAGTTTAACCAATACCATTTAGTCCCACAATGTCTCCAGTCCATGAATAAATAGCAACCAAATTCAAATGAAAAAGAAAGAGAAAGGGAAAAGGGGGATAGTAGGAATAGACAAGTATGCAAATCTACTGTCCACTGTGAATTCTAGGGGTAGCAAGAGGAGAAGGGGAAGTAGAGCAGAGAAAAACACAAATAGAGTCTGCTCTGAGTCAGATTTCTTCCGAAATAGTTTACAGTTAATTCAGAAGGCAGAGGGAGGAAGAAGGGAGAAAGGAAGATGGAGAAAAAAGAGAGAAAAGAAAAAAGAAAAGAAGAAAATGGTTAAAAAAAAAGCAGTGAAAGGAGAGTTGTTTTTTTTTTTTTTTAATTGGCTTGGAGGTGGGAGAAGGGCAAGAGTGGATAGAGGAGGTATGAAAAGTGAGACAAGTTTCTCTCACAGTGAGTAGTAGTTCTTGTCACCTAGCAATGGAAGGTATAATAAGAGTTAATTTTGGTCAACCTGAGGGAGGGGGGTAAAGGGATATGTGTGTATATATAACAGTATTAGTAAAATAGAACAGAGTAAAAAGCCCAAGCAGTGGGTCTGCAGCTTGGTCAGCTCCTAGTTAGCATATGCACACTGACTCTAGACAACTGATTGAGAAAGAAAACACAAAACCAAACAAAAGAAAAAAAATAAAACTTTCAAGCAGTCTTTCCCAGGCTGGGTGAAGCTTGCTTGATTAGCTAATTGTCACTCCAAATGGGTCTAGGTCCCTTATTCAGAGGAAAAGCAAAAATAGCCTAGAAATTTGGAAGAGAGGTTGGAATGGCACCCTGGTGGCTCAGGAATCTTGGTAAAGGAGCTCAGCGGGGAGCCTGCTAGCAGCAGCTCCCAAACCCTGGGTCTGGTTATGGGGAGAGGGGGGGCTGAAAGAAATAATCAAGAAATTTCCTTTCTTTTTGCTCTGATTTTTAACCCAAATTGAATTATGGTCACCTCCTTGGACTCACGTTTAGGATGCCTTGTTTGTCCCGCTGAAGGCCAGGATTTCTAAGGCTTTCTAGCAGTTGTTGTCAGAGCTCATACTGGTGCAGCTACCAGTGGTCATCCTGGCTCCTATTGCTGGCATTCTTGATGACCAAGGTGTGATCCAGCCTCCTGGAATTTTTAGGACAGTCTAAAATCAGTATAAACTTTTCCTTTATGAGTAATATTTCTCCTACCAAGGTAATCATTTGATAAGTAGATTTCTCCTTATAAACCAATGCTTCATTCTCATCAAGGTAATAACTGAAGTTAGAAAAGAAAAAATAAAGGTGTACACAAACATCAAGGAAGGGTTCTTTGTTAAACTCCTTGGAAAGCCTACAGAAACAAACCTGCGGCTTTTGTTTGCTTCAAAATGTGAATTTCCTGAAGCATTTTGTTCCAATGGTGACAAATTTAAATACCACACCAGACACTTGTACTTAATGAGGGAGTCTGTCACAGGGAGTGTTTCCCTGCTGAGAACAAGCCACCCTGTCCTGGAGTGCATACTGCAAAGCCTTCACTCTCCAGAAATGTAGTGGCAGGACAGGTGTCAGTCTCCAACTTTGGATAAGGATGTTAACCCCTTCATGTCTTCATTTCTTCATACTTCATCAGGTGGTGACTGCACCACCTGAGTCTGTATGGACCTCATGCATTGCCTTTCAAGTGGCATAATCCCCCGTATTCAGGGCAAGAACAGACAGAGAATGGAGCCCAGCTCTGCTATCACTGTCACTGCAGGGTGAATGTGCAGATAGACAGAGCAGATGTAGTTTGGAGCACAGTAAGGTGGAAGACACATCCTACACGTCCAGCCAAAAAAGAAAAGATTACCATTGGTTTAGAAACAAGAATTAAAACTCTCTTGTCTTGTAGATTGTGAATTCTTACCTTAATTTTTTTCGAGTAAGACAAAGCAAATTCAATTCATGACTGTATTTTCAAGGTCACAAAATATAAACTCATTCTTGCCAAAACTTGCTTTGGACTTATTCCATAACTCTGCTGGCTTCTAGTACAATCCACAAGTCATATAATCATAGGCTTTTAGTATCACAGACACCAGTGAACTGGACGAGCCAACACATAAATATTAATACAGACTCTTCATAAAATATCACTATGTGTTAATGTAATTAGAAAAATGTATACACACTTTCTCTCTCTCTCTCTCTCTCTCTCTCTCTCTCTCTCTCACACACACACAGCTATAACTGGTGGTGAACTAATAAAGTCATTTTAGTTCATTTGCAGAGCAATCTTACAACCTTCACAATATTTATTTTTCCAATTTTTTATTATCTTTATTTACTAATTGGATACAGACAGTCAGAAATAGAGATGGAAGATGGTGATAGAGAAGGAGAGAGAGAGAGAGAGACACCTGCAGTCCTGTTTTACCACTCACAAAGCTTTCCCCTTGCAGGTGGGGACTGGGGGGCTTGAACCTGGGTCTCTGTGCACTGTAACAAGCTCTCAACCAGGTGCACTACCACCTGGCATCCATACAATATTTATGTCCCTAAAACCAAGATATCTAATAAACAGTATGCAGTCTGAAGAGATTAGAACACACACACCCTGTCCCTGTAAAAGAAAGAAAAATAAGGCTAAGTGGTTGTGTTGCATATTTATAGTAGTAAAAACATTCTAAAAGATTTCAACGTGGTCCGGGAGATGGCACAGTGGTGAAGCTTTGGATTCTCAGGCATGAGGTCCTGAGTTCCATCCCTGGCAGCACATGTGCCAGAGTGATGTCTGGTTCTTTTTCTCTCCTATCTTTCTCATAAATAAATAAAAATATTTTAAAAAAATATTTCAACATCTAACAGATGAGAGGCTAAGTTGTGATCTAGATACACAATGGAATATTACTCAGCTTATAAAAATGGTGGATTCACCTTCTTTACCTCAACTTGAATGGAGCTTGAAGGAATCATGTTAAGTGAGATCAGCCAGAAAGAGAAGGATGAATATGGGATGATCTCACTCATAGACAGAAGTTGAGAAATAAGAACAGAAGGGAAAACACAAAGCAGAGCTTGGGCTGGATGAGTGTAGGAACTTTGAGTTGAGGAAAATCCTGGATCAACTAGGTAACACCTTTAAATTCTTATTTTAAGTACATCTATATGTCTTTTTTATATTTTTATTTATTATTGGATAGAGACAGAGAATTTGAGAGGAGAGAGGGGGAGAGAGAAAGAGAGAGAGACAGAGAGACAGAGACACCTGAAGATCTGCTTCACCAATCCAAAACTTTCCCTCTGCAGGTGGGGACTGGGGGCTTGAACCTGGGTCCTTGTGCTTAACCAGACACACCACCACCTGCCCTGGTATTCTATTTAAATTCCAGGATTCATATAATTGAAGTACTTTTCCAGGATCTGAATTAAGATTATTGGTTCTAAGGAAATATAGACTCTATAGTGACCTGAGAATGACATTCAATTTTCGGAGGAGACTTTAAAAAAAAAATGAGACTTAAAATTTAATGAGTGTTGGAGAGTGTCAGATGCAAGGAAGACATTCTAAAGAGAGTCCATATGCAAAGGTAGAGGGAGGTATAAATTCACTTTAGGAGTTATTATCTGGTTTTGCTTTCAGGAATTTGTTGGCTAACACAGCAAAGAGACTTTGCAGGTGTGATGAGTTTAAGAAATTTGAGTTGAGAATCCTGGGTCAACTAGGTCACCCCTTTAAATTCTTTTTTTAAGTCCATCTACATGTCTTTTTCATATTATTTATTTATTATTGGATAGAGACAACCAGAAATCGAGGGGGGGGGGAGATAGGGAGCGAGACAGAAAGATGCCTGCTGTCCTGCTTCTCCACTGGCAAAGCTTACCCCTGCAGGTGAGGACCAGGGACTTGAACCTGGGTCCTTGTACCTTTTAACATGTGCGCTCAGCCAGGTGCGCCACCGCCCAGGCCCACTGACCACTTTCCTATACTGCCAGTCCTGAAGGAGAAGGACTTGCTAGCAGAAGCAGCTTGTACAGAATTCTGAGGTGTATAGCAACCATGTGATGCAGAAGGAGCCCAGGCAGTGCATCTCTGCAGAGCAAACGGTGCATCCTGCCAGATAGGACTTGAACCTGGATCCTTGTGCATTGCAAGCAAGTGTGCCACCACCCAGCCCCAAAGTAGGAAACCTCTCTCTTTCCGTATTTGCACAACCCTACAGAAGTAATCTATACTGTGAAGTCACCAAAGGGTCTTTCTTAAGACCAAGTCCCCGGATTTGTGGAAAGAATTCAGTTAGTGGTTTTTCAATCTCCAGGTTAGAAAATCCAGCAAAATGACTTTGAAAACATTTTGGCACTTTTGATTGTGAGCCATTCACAGACATTATCTCACCGACAGTCATTTCATCCTGGTGAGGTGGGCCAAGGAACAATTTATTTCTATCATTAAAGGGGAGGGGGAAAGGTTAAATGACTCATCAGTGCTGGAAATAGAAGCTTGGTCCCTGGAATCAGTTTTGTGTATAAGAGTGATTGCTGAGTGACTTCAGGGATAGGTGTCTGGTAAAGAGGACGGTGTTTCGGAAGACCCCTTACTTGTTGGGAATATAGTTTAGTTTTTATTTTTTTTTAATTTTTTATTTATAAAAAGGGAATACTGACAAAAACCATAGGATAAGAGGGGTACAACTCCACACAGTTCCCACCGCCTGAGCTCCATATCCCATCCCCTCTCCTGATAGCTTTCCTATTCTTTATCCCTCTGGGAGTATGGATCCAGGGTCATTATGAGGTGCAGAAGGTGGAAGTTTATTTTTTTTAAAGATTTTTTTTAACCATTATTATTGGATAGAGACAGCCAGAAATGGAGAGGAAAAGAGATGATAGGGAGAGAGACAGAGAGACACCCGCAACCCTGTTTTACCACTTGTGAAGCTTTCCCCCTACAGGTGGAGACTGGGGGCTTGAACTTGGGACCTTGTGCAGTGTGACATGCACTGAACCCTATACACCACCATCCCTCCCCTGGGAGTAGAGTTTACTGCTTAACAAAGATCTCAGAAAGAATGGGGAAACAAAGATTGAGTTTACAAAG
Organism: Erinaceus europaeus; assembly: GCF_950295315.1. Classification (NCBI taxonomy): domain Eukaryota; kingdom Metazoa; phylum Chordata; class Mammalia; order Eulipotyphla; family Erinaceidae; genus Erinaceus; species Erinaceus europaeus. The sequence continues at coordinate 70,008,315 of NC_080178.1, read as the reverse complement.
GATGCAGGAGACAGACAGTGGGGGTATAGCATAATGGTTATGCAAAGAGTCTTTCAAGCCTGAGGCTCTCAAGTCCTAGGTTGAATCCCCCACACGGCTATAAACCAGAGCTGCGCAGTGCTCTGTTAAAAAAAAAAAAGGATGCAGGTTTTTCTATTTCTGTTTAAGCTCTCTTTGACCTGTCATGTTTTGTAAAAGCAATCTCTTGATAGTTTCCATTGTGAATAAAATATCCAGAGCACATGGATTAAAATGTCCTGTGCTTAAATTATGTACATATCATAAAATCATCACAAATCCTCTACATCAAGATGGATTAACACAAATGCTATTTATTTATTGATTTATTGTTTCCAGGGTTATCACTGGGGCTCAGTGAATCCACTGTTCCTGGTGGCTCTCTCTTTCTCTCTCTCTCTCTCTCTCTCTCTCTCTCTCTCTATATATATATATATATATATATATATATATATATATATAATTATTATTGGGTAGGATAGAAGGAAACTGAGAGAGGAGGGGGAGACAGAGTGGGGGAGAGAAAAATAGACACCTGCAGACCTGCTTCACTGCTCTTGAAGTGACCCCTGTGCAGGTGGGGAGCTGAGGGCCCCAACTCTGAGCTCTGTGTTTGTTCTTGTGCTTAGTACTATGTGCACTTAACCAGGTTCGCCACTGCCTGGACCTCACAGATGTTATTTAATATGTAATAATTTCATATAGATGCTTTATTATATATAATTTATAATGTATAATTTATATAGATGCTTCTATTTTTCTTTTTTGATATTTATTTAATTATCAGAGAAAAGAGATAAAAAAGGGAGGGGAAAGGGAGTCGAGTGGTAGCTCAGGTGGGTAAGCACACGCAGTGAGAAGCGCAAGGCTTGGAGTAAGGATCCCGGTTCAACACCCCCCACCCCCCACGCCCCCACCCCAGTCTCCCCACCTGCAGGGAAGTTGCTTCACAGCCTGTGAAGATCTGCAGGTGTCCAACTGTCTCTCCCCCCTGTCTTTCTCTCCTCTCTCCATTTCTCTCTGTCCTACCCAACAATGAGGACATCAATAACAACAACAAAAATAACTACAACAATAAGAAAACAAGGGCAACAAAAGGGAAAGAAATAAGTATTTAAAAATAACAATAAGTAAATAACATAATTTTTAAAAGGGAGGGGGAGACAGAGAGAACCTGCAGCCCTGCTTCACTGCTCATGAAGTTCCACCCACCCTCCCTTGCAGGTGGGGTGCTGGTTCTTGAACCCAGGTCCTTGCACACTGTAATGTGTATGCTCAACTAGGGGCGCCACCACTCAATCCTTGTTTTCTATTTTTAAAATACCATAAAACAGGTTCTGTTTCTCTGTCTACATCTAATTATTCTGAAACCTAGCCCAAAGGATCAGGGTTGTTTGACCTCCCTAGAAGGACAAGATGACCGGAAACTAAACTGGGGTAGTCAAAAGATGGTTCTTTCTTGCAACAATGTTGCACCAAAAAAACCAGTTAAAACATTAAGGCCAAATTAGCAACAGAAACTTGTCTCAAGTGGCCTCCCCCAGGGCTCTGTTCTGGCTCCTACGCTATTTAATATTTACATCAATGACCTCCCAGAAACTTCTTCAAGGAAGTTCATCTATGCCGATGACATCTGCTGTGCAACTCAGGCATCCAAGTTCGACATCCTCGAGGAAACACTCACAAAAGACATGTCTCTGATATCTGATTACTGTAAAAAATGGCGACTAATCCCTAGCACTGCAAAAACGGTATCATCTGTTTTCCATCTACACCATGCCTCGGCCTCACGTGAGCTTAATGTGCAGCTTGGCGATACGAGAATCTGGCATGAAGCCCAGCCAGTCTATCTTGGCGTTACTCTCGATCGTACTCTGTCATTTCACAAACATCTCATAAAAACTGCAGCAAAGGTGGGCACGAGGAATCACATCATTGCAAGACTGGCCAGCTCCTCATGGGGCGCGAGCGCTTCCACACTACGATCATCATCTCTGGCATTATGCTATTCCACTGCAGAATACTGTGCCCCAGTATGGTTCTGTAGCCCCCATGTCCACTTGGTCGATTCCAAATTATATTCCTCCATGAGGATAATTTCTGGAACCATCCGTTCCACCCCGGTTCCATGGCTGCCAGTCCTTAGCAACATCGCCCCACCAGATATTCTTCGGGATGCGGCATCATCTAAGTTCATTTCCCACGTCTACGCTCGACCGGACCTGCCAATATACGCGGATATCTTCACCCACCCTGTCCAACGCTTGACGTCTCGTCACCCAATCTGGTCCCCTACGCCTACACTGAACTTCTCTGTTCCAGACTCTTGGAAACAGAGCTGGCAGTCAGCTGAGGTCAAGAACAAACACCTCATCACAGACCCCTGCAAGCGTCAACCCGGCTTTGACCTAGCACGTTATGACTGGGCCCTCCTCAATCGCTATCGAACAGGCCATGGCTGGTGCACAGCTATGTTCCACCGCTGGGGAGCCAGAGACGACCTGAACTGCCCCTGCGGCTACAGACAGACTATGACCCACATAGTCAACGACTGCCACCTCTCCAGATTCAAAGGAGGTCTCGAAACTTTACATCAGGCTCAACCTGACGCTGTTGACTGGCTAAGGAAGAAGGGCAAATGCTAGAAGAAGAAGCAACAGAAAAGGGTAGCAAGCAGGAATTTATGATCCTCCCGGTTCCTGCTGGTCTTCTCCCTCAGGACACTGGGAAACAGTACCAGACTGTTTGCAAGTCTCTGTTTAATTGGAGATGCACAGAAAACCCATTGGACCCCCTGGGAGACTCCTTGATCCTTCTGGCCTCAAGCTTCAACCCACCTGCTGCAGAAATGGCTTCCTGGCTTCCCAACCCCCCCCCCCAAGCCCCCAAATGACATACAGTCTCTGAGACCACAGAGAAGAAGCCACAGACCTGGGCTTGGGCTACTAACTTCTCTGAGCATTTCAAACAGCTTAGAAGTCTTGCTCTCTATGTGGAAACTAGGGTGATGCTATTTGATTTTCTGTATGGCAAAATAACCCCTGCTCAACTGGTTTGTTTGTTTTTATTTTATTAGTGATTTAATGATGAACAAGATTGTAAGATAACAGGGGTACAATTCTGTACAGTTCCCACCACCAGAGTTCTACATCCTATCCCATCCATTGGAAGATTTCCTATTTAAAAAAAAATTAATTATTTATTTACCTTTCTTCATTGGATAGAGATAGCTAGAAATTGAGAGATAAGGTAGAGATAGACAGAAAGACAGAGACAAAGACACCTGTAGCCCTGCTTCACCACTCGCAAACCTTTCCCCCTGCAGGTGGGGACTGGGGGGCTTGAACCCGGGTCATTGTGTACTGCAATGTGTTCAGTCAACCAGGTGCACCACCACCCACTGCCTCACTTCCCTATTCTTTGTCCCTCTGGGAGTATGGACTAAAATTATTTATGGGCTGCAGAAGGTGGAAGGCCCAGCTTCTGTAATTGTTTCTCCACTGGATATGGGCAATCTTGTTTAACTTTAATATGATAATGAAAACCTTGGATGTGAGTTATTTGGACTGGGTGGTAGTGCACCTGGTTGAGCACAGGTTATAATGTTCAAGGACCTGGGTTCAAGCCCCTGGTCCCCACCTGCAGGGGGAAAGCTTTGCAAGTGGTGAAGTAGAGCTGCAGGTGTCTCTGTCTCTCTTCCTATCTCCCCCTTCCTTTTAATTTCTGGTTGTCTCTGTCCAATAAATAAAGACAATTAAAAAAAACAAAACAAACAACCTCAGATGTGAAACTGGAGACTCACTCCTAGAAAAAAAATCCTCCATTTAGAGGAAAAAATAGTAAATGATCACTTTCTTTTCCTTAGCATTTTCCATCTAGTTTATAAGCTATTTATATCATCTGGTCTGGAGGGATTGTTTGTTTTTGTTTTACTAGTTTTTTGCACCTTTAATTTTGATTAATAAGGAAAACATCCTTCAATAATGTCCCATTTATTTAAGACAAAAATTCCTTTTCCTCAAGGTCGTAATAAACCACACTGGATGAAACAGTGCTATTTGAGCGCTTACTGTATACCCTGCTACTGTGTTCGCACATGTCTTATCAAAAGATTACAGTCTGAATCTTGGGGAACATTCTCATGCTCAGAATTCTCCATTCCCTGTGGCCAGTACTTAACCCTGTCACATCTGGTCTCTGAGTCCCCATAGAATCACAAACATTGCCAACAATTTCTCCACTCAGCTTTCCAATCCAACCCTTTTTCTGTCTTCCCCTCCTTCCCTCCTTTCCTTTCTTCCTTCCCTTCTCCTTCCCACCCCCCCTCTTTGTTCTTTTTTTTTTTTTTTTGGACCTCACACATGCAAAATTTGACCACTCCCAAGTGGCATTTTTTTTTTACTTCATCTAATATCAGACAGAAAAATAAAGAGGCGTCATGTGATGCTGACCTGTGTGGTGCTGGTGACAAGGCAGGGGCCCAGCTGGTAAATAAACCCTCCTCTGGCCCTTCAGGGAGACAGCCACTGGGTCTGCACCTGACCTGAAACAGGGCAAAGCCATGGTGGCAGTGTGTGATTTCACTGACCCCAAGAGCTAAGGTTTTTCTTGTTGCTGAGTTATGTCTCTTTATTTGCTTTTAACCATTTACATTGCACATGGGAATGGATTCCTTAAATGTCTTTTGGGCCAGAGAGACAGAATAATGGTCGTATCAAACACTTTCATGCCTGAGGTTCTGAAATTCCAGATTCAATCCCCAGCGCCCCCATAAACCAGAGCTGTTCCCTCTCCCCCCACCCCAGTTTTTCTCTTTTCCTCTCTCTCTCTCTCTTTGTATCTTTTCATTGAAAAACTAATAAAGTTAAAAATAGTTGTCTTGGGAGTCTGCGATAGCTGAGCAGGTTAAAGGCACGTGGAACAAAGCGCAAGGACCATATAAGGATCCCGGTTCAAGCCCTTGGCTCCCCACCTGCTAGGGAGTCACTTCACAGGTGCTGAAGCAGGTCTGCAGGTGTCTATCTTTCTCTCCCCCCCTCTGACATCCCCTCCTTTCTCCATTTCTCTCTGTCCTTTCTAACAACGACATCAACAACAGTAATAACTACGACAACAATAGAAAACAACAAAAAGGGGAAAATAAATATAAAAAATAATTGTCTTTTACTTCATGAGTGATTTCATTTTGCCTGATCATTTAGAATCCCAATTATGTTGTTGTAAAAGGCAAATTTCATCTTTTTAATTCCTGAGTAATATTCTATTGAGTTTATATACTGTAACTTATTTATACAGATACTGATGGGTGGATTATTATATTTTCAAGTCTAGGTTATTGCTGGCATGAGAGTACATATATATTTTGGGGGCTGGGTGGTAGCACACCTGGTAGAACCTAGGTTTGGGCTTCCTTCCCTACCTGCAGGGGGAAAGCTTTGTGAGTGGTGAAGCAGGGTTGCAGGTGCCTCTCTGTCTCTCTCCCTCTCTATCTTCCCCTTTGCTCTCAATTTCTGACTGCCTCTATCCAATAAATAAGTAAAGATAATAATAAAAAACTAAAAAGACTGCATATATCTTTTTAAGCGAATGTTTTCTTCTTCATATCCTCAGCTCCCCAAATTCGGTGGGGAAGCTTCACAAAGTAGTGAAGCAGGTCTGCACCCATCTCTCTTTCACTCTGTCTCCCCTCCCCACTCCATTTATTTCTGTCCTGCCCAATCAAATGGGGGCAAAAATGGTCTCCTGTTGCCCCAATTCATAGTGCAGGCACTGAGCCAGCAATAATCCTGGAAGGGAAAAAAAAAACCAGCTTACTATAACTTTGTAAGATTATTTTAGAATGTATTTTGAGCTTATTTTTAAGTAAGTTTAAATTTTATAATTTACTGAGTAATATCGATTTAATTAAAATACTATAGGTCATGGAGACAGCCTAGTTTTAAAGCAAGTAGTTTGCATGCATTAGGCTCCAAATTTCATCACTGGCATTGTAAATGCCAGAACTGAGTGAGATTCTGGTCACACTCTCTCTCTTATAAAAGTTCATAAAAAATGGGCTGGGGAGTCAGCAGAGTGGTTGTGCAATATAGTTTTCTGCCTGAGGCTATGAGGTTCCAGGTTCAATCCTGGCACTATTGTAAGCCAGAGCTGAGCATTACCAATGCTCTGGTCTGTCTGTCTGTCTATCACAGGTATAAGCAAATGAGCTGTAATTCATTAACTCTTCCAAAATTAAAAAAAAAAAAGTTGAAATCTCATTAGAACACAATCTCTTTGATCTTAGAATATGTGTATAGTTCTTTCAGTTGCCATCTCTGAAGCTCACAAAATTCATGACTGTTTTATTAGTTGTAATAGTGGAAGTTTCTTTTTTATTATTTATTTATTTATTTATTTATTTATTTTAAAAAGGAGACATTAACAAAACTGTAGCATAGGAGGGGCACAACTCCACACAATTCCCACCACCAGATCTCTATATCCCATCCCCTCCCCTGATAGTTTTTCTATTTTTTAACCTTCTGGGAGTATGAACCCAGGGTCACTGTGGGATGCAGAAGGTGGAAGGTCTGGCTTCTATAATTGCTTCCCCGCTGAACATGGGTGTTGACAGGTGGATCCATACTCCCAGTCTGCCTCTCTCTTTCCAATAGTGGAAGTTTCTAACCCAACACCTCAAAGAGATGTTGCTAAACGAGTCTAGAGATCACCTTCTTTCAATTTTCTTTTTTTTAAATATATTTTTTTATTTATTTAATTATTTATTTATTTATTTTGTTGCCCTTGTTTTGTTATTGTAGTTATTATTGATGTCATTGTTGTTGGATAAGACAGAGAGAAATGGAGAGAGGAGGGGAAGACAGAGAGGGGGGGAGAAAGACAGACACCTGCAGACCTGCTTCACCACCTGTGAAGTGACTCCCCTGCAGGTGAGGAGCCGGGGGCTCGAACCAGGATCCTTCCGCTGGTCCTTGTGCTTAGCGCCACCTGCGCTTAACCCGCTGCGCTACCGCCCGACTCCCCTTCTTTCAATTTTCAACCGCTTGGGGTTTAAGCTGTCAGATCTACCTTGGTCCTCAACTGCAGTTATTAATAGTTTCTGCAGATCTTATACAAGTTCTTCCTGAGTTTTTTAGTGAAAATCTGACCAAAGTCATCCTCCAGAATCTCCTTCCCTTCACCCAAGGGATTTCTGTGTCTCTGCTGCCAGTGTTTTAGGAAAAACACTGGCAGTAAAAGACCAGAAATGCAAGGGCTGATGTGTTGGAATTCTCTGTTCCTCTCATAGGCTGAGATATTTATAAGGTTCTGTGTTTCTTCAAGAGAAGAAGCATCTAGAAAATACAAGCAAAGTCTGAGAGGTACCAGGACCTTAAGGTGAATGGGGAAGGTTCCTTGCTATCTTGGAGTTTAAGAAGACACTCGATAATTATTAATATAACCAAATTACTTCTAGGCTTGGTTTACATGGAAATCCTCATGTTTAGAATTTACCATACTATACTTGACCTCACCAATATTTAAGGCATTTAATGTTACATATTTAAAAAGTATATCTTAGATACTGACAGGGCCAGGTGATTCTAGATTATCTGGACCAAGGATGTAGGTAACTTAGTATTGGGGGGAGAAGGGTTATAAATGCTTTCACAATTTAAGTACAGTGTCAGAATATAATCTGTTTACAAATCTGAAACATTAAGTGCTTAGGCTAAAGAAATATATATTCGAGGGGGGGCGACTGGAATCACACCTGGTTAAGCACACAGAGTGCTATGAGAAAGAACCTGGGCTCTAGCCCTCAGCTCCCCACCTGCCGGGGGGGGGGGGGGAGTTGGGGAATCGCTTCACAAGTGGTGAAGCAGGTCTGCAGGTGTCTTTCTTTCTCTCCCCCCTCTATCCCCTCCTCCTCACTCAATTTCTCTCTGTCTTGTCCAGTAAAGTGGGGGGGGGGGGGCAGAGAAAATATGGTTGCCAGGAATAGTAGAAGTAAATTCATAGTGTTGGCACTGAGTGCCAGCAATCATCCTTGAGGCAAAAACAAAAAATAAAATTAAAATATAAAATTAAATTAAATTTAAAAGGAAGGAAGGAATATATAGTCAGAACTGAAGTCTAGGCAGTTAATGAACTTGAGACATATCTAATCTATTTTACCCCTGAAGTACTGAAAAAATAGTGACTTATAAGATGATATGTAATTAAGAGTATTGTTTAACACCATTCCCACAAGCAAAGGTCTGTGTCCCCACCCTCACCCCTCTATGGACATGAGAATCCATCCTCCCCCAAGAGTCTTTTAGTTTGAGGCAATATCCCAAACCCAGTCCAAGTCTACTTTGTGTTTCTCTTTCTTTTCTTATTTGTCAACTTCTGTCCATGAGTGAGATCATCCCATATTCATCCTTCTCTTTCTGGCTTATCTCACTTAACATGCTTCCTTCCAGCTTCATCCAAGTTAAGGGGAAGAAGGTGAATTCATTATTTTTCATAGCTGAGTAGTATGCCTATATATATATATATATATATATCACCTTTCTCAGCCATTCATCTGTTGTTGGACACTAAAGTTGTTTCCAGGTTTGGGTTAGACCTCCCACCTTCTGTACCCAATAAAGAATTTTGGTCCATACTTCCAGATGGGGGAGACATGTTAGGGAAAGATGAACAGAGGGCTTTGAACTCCTTCCAATTCTATCAGGACCCAAAGGGGGGGGGGGGGAGGACGGGCATTTGAAAGTAACAATAGAGTGCAGGTGTGACCTAAAAAGGAAGAGAAGCCAGGACCATAGAATAAATAAGCAGAACAGTAGATAGAAACATATTTATAGAAATAGTAGTCAACCCGTATCTGTGACCTTGATAGAACCCCTGAAGTCTGCAGTGGAGGGGATGGGACACAGAACTCTGGTGGTGGGGAATGGAGCAGAATTGTAGCCCTGTTATCTCATAATTTTGTAAACCAGGATTAAGTCACTAATAGTAAAAAAAGGATGCTGCTCCCCAGATTCTCCCAAAGACTAAGCTCCAGCATCAGCATATTGATGTTCGGCACCTCAAGATAGCCCCTCAGCTGGCATCTCCTCTGTGTCTTTCCCTGATGTCCACCTGTAATCTAATTGGAGCCCCTGGTGCTGGATAATATATGTGAAACCTTTCAGAAATCTGTGGGCTGCCATATCTTAATGGCCACTTCTCAGTGACCCACATCCATGGAGAGACATTCCTGCTGACAGTTCCAGGACACACACCTCCAGCTCCTGGCTTCTGTGAATCACTTAAGTAAGTGCTTCCTGAATGAAGTAATTCATCCAAAGGGCAGTGCCATGACTCTGTGCCCTGGAAAAAGCTTGGACTCAGATGATGCCACTTTTCACCCAGCCGTCCTTTGAGAGCCTGCATGGACATGCGGAATCTGTCCTGAGGTCTGTTGCTTCCTTGGAGAGACAGGACTGGGGTTCTTTCCCTTCCTGCAGCTCTCTCTACAGTGAGGCCCTGCACACTGAGCTGCCTTCCTGCTTTCAGATATCATTCTGTTGAGCACTCAAGGAGTCCTCATGCTCTCTCTCTATCCTCACAACCCAATTTCCACGTAAGTGGAGGGGAGCCTTTAAGGCCATAGGGGTTCCAGTTCGTGAAGAAGAGAGCCATTGACCCCACAGGGGTGCTGGCTTCTGAATATAACTGTAGAGAAGTCATTTCGGCTCATGTACATATTCACTGGTGCAAACCAGGTATCTCAAATCCTGATACATTCTTCCCATTAGTATTAATGTTTCCAATGAATGTGCATATTGATTTTAATGAATTTGAATAAAAATAACATTGTAATGTCAAAACTGTGCTTATTTCATTGAACCAGGGTGGTGGTACTTTCGCCTATGAGAAAACGATATTTTAATATTTATCGACTGATATATATGCATATATGTAATTCTAGAAGTATTGCCTTTTTGAAACTGTTGCTCTAGGTAGCATTCCACTAGATTTTAAATGTGCAGAGGGAAAATTCTTAGAAAACACTTATAAAGGTGGGGAGATAGTATAATAGTTATGCAAAAAGATTTCATGTCTGAGGCTGTAAGGTCCCATGTACAATCCCTAGCACCACCTTAAACCAACACTGAGCAGCACTCTGGTAAAATTAATACATAAAATACAACAAGAAAATAGTTACAATTCTCAGAAAGGCTATTTAACTATTTACCATAAACAAGCAATTAAAAGATACAATTACTTTTTTTTTGCCACCAGGGTTGTTGCTTGGGCGTTGTACTTGCACTATGAATCCACTGTTCCTGGAGGCCAATTTTCCTCTTTTTTTCTAATTTTGATTTTATTTGATAGGACAGAGAGACACTGAGATGGGAGGGAAGAGGGAAAGGGAGAGAGAAAGAGGGACACCTAGAGACCTGCTTCACAGCTTGTAAAGCATCCTCCCTGTAGGTGGGGAGTGAGCCTGTGAACCCAGGCTCTTGCACATGTGAGCTCAACCAGGTGTGTCACTGACTGGCCACCTGTAATTATTCTTTTAAAAAAATATTTGTATCTTTATTTGTTGGATAGAGACAGTCAGAAATTGAGAGGGAAGGGAGTGATAGAGAGGGGGACAGAGAAAGAGACACCTGCAGCATTGCTTCACCACTTGTGAAGCTTTCCCCCTGCAAGTGGGGACCAGGGGCTCGAACCTCGGCCCTTGTGCACTGTATCATGTGCGCTCAACCAGGTGTGCCACCACTGGCCTCCCACCTGTCACTATTCTTATGAGAGTAAAAACTTGCAGCTAATTTAGTTTCAGACAAATTATGTTTTATTTAGGATAAGTGAAAAAAAATCCAGATAGTGAAATGCTTCAAAATGTACTTTTTAATCTTCCAAATACTTGAGCCACACTTGAAAGAACAAATGCTTGGAGAGTCTGGGAAGATTTTCTATTAAAAACAGTGATCCTTGGGGGCCTGGCGGTAGCGCAACAGGTTAAGTGCACATGGCACAAAGTGCAAGGACGACCTAACGGATCCAGGTTCGAGCACCGGCTCCCCACCTGCAGGGTGGGTCCTTTTACAAGCAGTGAAGCAGGTCTGCAGGTGTCTATCTTTTCTCTCCACCTCTCTGTCTTCCCCTTTGTGCCATGTGCGCTTAATCTGCTGCGCTACCGCCCAGCCCACTCAGTGTGCATGTCTAGACATGACCACGTCAATTTCTTCAGAGAAAACAGGAAGGGTTCATTTTCAGAACCCCACAGCAGGTCTTCCTGACAGTGAGATGGAGCCTGAACAACTGTAATTAAAAGGAATCAGGCCACTGATATGGCTTCTGGCTTTCCTCTCAGTCTCTGGAGCAAAGTCACTGGCTGGTAACCACTTTCATTGTCACCCCACTATGCAGCCCTGGCTCACACCTCAATTTGGTTCCCTCTGAGTGTCCGTGATGATCAACACAATTCCAGCATCATCTGAAATGATTGTAGTTTGAAATGATTGTTAATATACTCTACTGAGCACATACTCTGTGCTCAGCTACATTCTTAGGACATTAGTATACTTAATATTCAGAATAACTTCTCAGGGTAAGAATTCAAATAAAACTTGTTTTGGTTTTTTTAAAAAAAATATTTATTTATTCCCTTTTGTTGCCCTTGTTGTTTTTATTGTTGTGGTTATTATTGTTGCTGTTATTGATGTCATTGTTGGATAGGAGAGAGAGAAATTGAGAGAGGAGAGGAAGATAGAGGGAGAGAAAGATAGACACCTATCTTTCACCACCTGTGAAGTGACTCCTCTGCAGGTGGGGAGCCAGGGGCTCGAACCTGGATCCTTATGCTGGTCCTTGCACTTTGTGCCACCTGCTCTTAACCCACTGTGCTACCATTGGACTCTCAAAACTTGTTTCATTTTATTTCTTTTCACCAAAATAGTTTTACTGAAGAGGCATGACATTACAGCCATAGCCTTGCTTCATAGTTGACAAATTAGAGGTACCAAGATGGTTGAACAGCTTACCTAAGGACACGTGTCACACATGAGTCCATGCAGTGGCTTCTTCTTTTTTATTTATTTAAGAAAGGAGACATAAACAAAACCATAGGATAGGAGGGGTACAACTCCACACAATTCCCACCACCTGGTCTCTATATCCCATCCCTTCCCCTGATAGCTTTCCCATTCTCTATCCCTCTGGGAGTATGGACCCAGGGTCCCTGTGGGTTGCAGAAGGTGAAAGGTCTGGCTTCTGTAATTGCTTCCCCACTGAACATGGACATTGACTGGTTGATCCATACTCCCAGCCTTTCTCTCTCTTTCCCTAGTAAGATGGGTCTCTGGGGAAGTGGAGCTCCAGGACACATTGGTGAGGTCATCAGTCCAGGGAAGTCTAGTCTGCATCATGCTGGCATCCAGAACCTGGTGGCTGAAAAGAGAGTTAACATACAAAGCCAAACAAATAGTTGAACAATCATGGACCTAAAGGCTGGAATAGTGCAGATGAAGTGTTGGGGGGTACTCTCTGCAGACTCTTGTGTATTTCTGCTTTCAGGTATATATTTTTCCCTGGTTTATGGACATGTGTGAACATATGCTCTTTCTCAGGGGACCTCATCTGTATCTAGGTTTGGGGACTTTATTGGTGAGTGGACCACCTGGAATGGAATTAGAGAATACTATGAAAGGAAAGTTCTCACCCGAGTGATGAAGCTGAAGCATGCTTCACTTCAGACTGTGTCCAGAGACTTCAGGCCTCTTCTATCTTGACACAATCATTTGATTGCATCAAAGGTGAATGGTATTCGTAGACTAAGATGGAATTGACCAGCTTGCTACAACAAAGTAAGATGGCCCTGTCCACAGTGGGTGAGTCCCTTGCAGAAACCCAGTGAGGAGGAAGCCATATTGTCAGTCTCCCAAAGCTATCCTGAAAGATAGACTAGACTCAAATGAACACTATTGAATTGCATTTTTTTTAGTTGTAGTACCATTGTTCCAAAAGTCGTGAACCTGCTCCAATAACAGCAACACATTTGGAACAGACTATTGGACCATTGTTTCACACAGTCCTTGTGTTATAAGGCCACATTTAAAAAAAAAAAAAAGACAGTAGCAACAGATGTTGGAGAGGATGTGGAGGAGAAAGCCATGTCTGCCCTGCTGGTAGGATTGGTCCAACAGTCTGGAGAATTCTCAGAACATTAGAAATGGACCTGCCTGGCCAGGTGGTGACACACCGGGTTAAGCACACATAGGAAGAAATGGACCTGTCCTATATAACCCAGTAATCTCCTGGGCATTTACCCAAAGGGGAAAAGCCACCTCATCAGAAGACATCTGTGTACACCTATGTTCATAGTAGCACAGTTTGTAGTTGGCAAAACTTGGAAGGAACCCAGATGACGCTGAGTGGCTAAGGAAATGGTAGTCTATATACACAATGGAATACTACTCAGCTGTTAAAAATGATGATGTTCTTTGCAATGGAATACTACTCAGCAGTTAAAAACAATGACGAACTTGAAGATACGATGTTAAGTGAGATAAGTCCGAAGAGGAGGGAAGATATTGAATGGTCTAACTTCAAGGCAGGACTTAATAGATAGGGATGGGGAAGGAGAACACAGTGAAATGTGGACTGGACATGGTGTATGCACCAAATTAGGTGACTCTAGAGAAGGAGGGGGAGGGAGGGTTGCAGGAAATGAAACCCTGGTGTGTGGTGACCTAGAGGGACCTGGGGACCTGGTGGGAGTGCTCTGCAGAGAACTGTCACAGGGAGATGAGAGCTTGTACCATGTGTCAGTGACTTTGCACTATAAGCAGCAAAGCCTAATGGTTGTAAGAGTTGTTACTGGATTTACCATTATTATATTTAATGAAATATTGAACTAAGATATAAAGTACCTGAATATAGTTAAAAAGATATATTGACAAGGATCAAGCTGGGCGGGGGTTGGGGGGGGAAGGACATACACATCTAAATATATCTATATCCAGGTGGTGAAATGTGGAGATAATGATATATAGTTAAAATTTTAATTAGTGTTAACTTAATCCATTATGTTACTTTCCTAAAATGAAAGAATCAATTCAATGTTTTCTGAGTTCCTCCTGATGTGTGGATCTGTGGAAATATCATGACATAAGATTAGTGAGGGGAAACTGGAAGGCTTAGACACTCTGTGTCAAGCATCCTAGTAAAACTATTGGTATGTCAGAAAGGTCATATTTTAAACATTTATATTGCCCTTATTTATTGAATAGAGACTGTCAGATATCAAGGGTGGCTGATAGAGAGGGAGAGAGACAGAGAGACACCTGAAGCCCTGCTTCACCACTTGCAAAGCTTTTCCCTGGCAGGTGGGGACCAGGGGCTTGAACTCAGGTCCTTGCACACAGCAGTGTGTGTGCTTATCCAGGTGCACCACTGCCTGGCCCCCTTTTCTATGTTTTTCTGTGCAAAAATGTGTCTGGACTTTCCAGACAATCCAACATATACACAGTTGTGGTCCAATCCTTCTCTTGGGTCTGTAAGTAACAGAGAGGAAGCTTCTGGTACTTCAGGATACAAGGTGATGGCCACATTGCCAAGGGGAAATAAAATGGAACAAACACAAGTATATGAATATAAAAGACAAAGTGATTGAAGTGTGAGAAGTGTGACTGTCACTGAGACTAGGGACAATTTCACAAAAACACAAACTAAATACTATCTGTGTCTAAATATTCAGCATCTTTTCTACCAAAATATTTTAAAAAGAAGATTGTGGTTGCACTTCATTTAGTTTGCCAAGATGATTTCAAAATACTTTTTTTTTTTACTTATTCATTGATAACAGAATGAATAGGAATACTGTATTCTATTGATTTGGCCAGAATATATTTTAAAAAATTGAACACAGGATTTAAGTCACTGGAAAAAAATTATAACATTCCTTAGGATAACATATCCTAAGGAACCCAACACATCCATCCAAAAAGATCTGTGTACACATATGTTCTTGGCAGCACAATTTGTAATAGCCAAAACCTGGAAGCAACCCAGGTGTCCAACAACAGATGAGTGACTGAGCAAGTTGTGGTATATATACACAATGGAATACTACTCAGCTGTAAAAAATGGTGACTTCACCATTTTCAGCCGATCTTGGATGGACCTTGAAAAAATCATGTTGAGTGAAATAAGTCAGAAACAGAAGGATGAATATGGGATGATCTCACTCTCAGGCCGAAATTGAAAAACAAGATTAGAAAAGAAAACACAAGTCGAACCTGAAATGGAATTGGAGTATTACACCAAAGTAAAAGACTCTGGGGTGGGTGGGTGGGTGGGGAGAATACAGGTCCATGAAAAATGATGAATGAAATAGTGGGGGTTGTATTGTTAAATGGGAATCTGGGGAATGTTATGCATGTAAAAAAAAAAAAAAAAGGAAGAAGAAGTAGAAACGCAAAGCAGAAATTGACTGAGTTTGGAGTATGGCACCAAAGTAAGAAAGCAGAAGTATACTAGAGTTTGCAGTGAGTACCTCCCTAATACTTCCTCTCCACTTTTCCAAGCTTTGGGTCCATGATTGCTCGACAATTTGTTTGGCTTTGTATGTTAACTCTCTTTTCAGTCACCAGGTTCCAGGTGTCATCAGGATACCGGCCAGACTTCCCTGGATTGAAGACCCCACCAATGTGTCCTGGAGCTCAGCTTCCCCAGAGACCCACCCTACTAGGGAAAGAGAGAGGCAGACTGGGAGTATGGACCGACCAGTCAACGCCCATGTTCAGCGGAGAAGCAATTACAGAAGCCAGACCTTCCACCTTCTGCAACCCTCAATGACCCTGGGTCCATGCTCCCAGAGGGCTAGAGAATGGGAAAGCTATCGGGGGAGGGGGTGGGATATGGAGATTGGGTGGTGGGAATTGTGTGGAGTTGTACCCCTCCTACCCTATGGTTTTGTTCATTAATCCTTTCTTAAATAAAAAAAAAAAAGCCAAAAAAACAAAACAAAAAAAAGAAAAAGAAAGAAAAAGAAACCCAGGGGAGAAAAAAAACAAAAAAAAGATTTTCAGTTCAATCCTCAGCATCTTATGCCAGAGTGATGCTCTGGTGAGTTCTCTCTTTATTTCTCTCTCTCTCTCTCTCTCTCTATATATATATATATATATATTAGTAAATGGGAAGGGAAGGGAGGAGGGAAAGAAGGAAAGAAGGGGGAGGGGAGGGGAGGGAAGGGTAGAGTAATGGCTATGCAAAGCGACTCTCATGACAGAGGCTCCAAAGTCCCAGGTTCAATCCCCCACACCACCATAAGCCAGAGCTTATCAATGCTCTAGTAATAAATAAATAAATAATAAATAAATAAATACTGGGAACAGTGGAACTGTGCAGGCACCAAGCCCCATTGATAATCCTGGTGATCAGAAAGGAAGGAAGGAGGGAGGAAGGAAGGAAGGAAGGAAGGAAGAAAGGAAAAGAAAATAAAAAAGAAAAGAAAACAATGAGGGCAACAAAAGGGAATAAAAAATAAATAAAAAAAGAAAAGAAAAGAAAAGAAAGAAAGAAAAATAAAAAAAAAGAAAGAAAAAAAATTATAACATTCCCATAATCAAGGCATCATATTAGTACAACTTCTCTGTGTCCTGTTAGTCCTAGTGAGAATACAGAATTCTGATGTTCACAGATGAATTTGCCCCTTTGTCCCCCACTCCCAAGATGACCACCAGAATATATGCAGAGGTGACTAGTGGGATGCCAGAAGTCCAACACTGCAGTTCTCTCTTAGTGAAGGTCAAGCTCAGCGAAGAGAACTGGACAGCATAGTTGTCAGTCACCTGCCATCTTGCTCTGAGTTTCTATGTAAAAATACTTCAAAAATCTTCTACTATGGAGACAAGCTCCATTTTAGGTACAATTCATAGAAATTTGAGGTGTTACAGTTGTTGGGATTGGCATGCAATCTAGGGCTATTTTGTTTCAAGCCATTTTTCCCCCGTCAGAGCACTACTCAGCTCTGGTTTGTGGTAGTGCAGGGAACGGAACCCGGGACTTTGGAGCCTCAGGTATGAGAGTCTTCAAGCCATTTTTTAACATCATCTGGTTTCTGGGCCCCCACCTTCCCTCCCTCCCAAGGTAACCGCCGAGTTCTCACAAACCTTAGAGAGGGTTTGTTTGCTTCTGTGTTTTGTTTGTTTGTCTTTGCAAGTTTCTGTGTTTCAGATCTCTAGCTTTCACATATGAGCGAAACCATCCGATGATTGTCTTTCATCTCTTTACTTATTTTGCTAGGTATAGCTAACTTCAATTCCATCCATTTGTCCCAAAGTACACAATATCACTAGAACTATTTTTTTAAAAAATGCATGCCCTTCTTTAACCAGTGCAATTCCCAGGAAAAAGAAAATGATGTCTTCCAATGAGCTTCTAGCATCCTTTCCATCTGCAAAGGATATGCAGTTACCCGTCAATATTTGAGTTTGAAATCTGTCAAATTTCAAGCAAGCTATTTAAAGTGAAAAGTTAAGCAGGTCAAATTTGACTTCTGTCGCAGTTGTGATGTTAGTAAAATGACAGGGTAGAATCCAATTCTCAAGTTGGAAATTTGATGTAAGACAGAGTTTCTGAAAGCAGCCAATGGAGAGAGAAGGATAATGAGCTGGAGGGGTGGTTTATTTACGATGCCCAGATCCATCCAGACGGGCTCTGGGGAGAGAAAATCCAATTATTCCAACAAGTATGGCCCTCATCTAATAAATATAAGCCCTGAGGGGTGCTAGGTGAGAGACAGAGAGTTATAGTTCCTCGAACATCACAGGGACATTGATGTCATGGTTGGGTGGGGGATTCTGGAATGATCCTTCTGGTGAGAACTGCCACGATAAACTTTGAAAACTCTGGTCAGTGTCACATTGGTAACATCTAGGAAACGGTTGAATGAGAGAAAGAAAGGACATGATAGATGCTGGTGGATAAGAACATTGGGTGTAGAAGCCATTGCTTGTCAGAACCTTCTATCTGCAGCAGACACTGTGAAGATGGGCTCTGAGATGCAGGGTGCAAGGGCCAGAGAGGGCAGCCCATGCCTCGGGTCCCAGACACCTGAGGAGAGAATGAGATATAACTAACAGTTCAGTGAGAGAACGAAATAAAGACTATTTCTGTTCTGGCCCTCAGGCCAAAGGGGTTTTTCCTTCTTCTTCTTCTTTTATTTTAATATTTAATTGACTTATTGATTGATTTGTAAAAAAGAAAAACTTGATTCTTTGGTTAAAGGAGACTAGGAACAGGTGCTGGGTAGGGGAGGGAGTTTCCTCACAGAATTGGCTGAAGAAAAACAAATGTGCAATGACAGGATGGGATATCCATCATGTTCTTGGAAAAATACATTTTATTAGTTTTTTTTTAAAAAAATTATTAGTGATTTAGTGTGATTTATAGAATTATGAGATTAACAGGGGCACAATTCCACATTGTTCCCACAACCAGAGTTAGGTGTCCTCATTCCCTCAATTGAAAGCTCAGTGGTCTCCCAAGGTCACAGATATGGATTTACTACTATTTCTTCCCTTTATTAATTTTTATTTATAAAATGGAAATATTGACAAGACTATAAGTTACCAATGACCCTACTATTATTTCTATGATTATCTGTCTCTTATTTATATATATTTGCCTTTTTTTTTCCCGTGCTCCTGTCTTATTCTTCTGCTCTAAGTCACAGCTACACCTCTTACAACTTCTGTCTGTCCTTCCTTTTTGACTCTTCTCTTTACAGGTCCTAATGGAATTAGAGTTCAGAGCCTCTGGTCATCTTCCCCCAACATTTCTCCCCCTCTGAGAGTATGGGCCAAAATTCTTTATGGGATGCAGAAGGTTGGAGTTCTGGCTTCTGTAATCACTTCTCCACTGGACATGGGTGTTGGCAGACCCCCAGCCTGTTTCTGTCTTTCCCTAGTGGGGCAAGACTTTGGGAGGTGAGGTTAAGCACATGGCGTGAAGCACTCAAGGACCAGCTCAAGGAACATGGTTTGAGACCTCGGTTCCCCACCTGCGGGGCTGGGGAGGGCGCTTCTCAAGCTGTGAAGCAAGTCTGCAGGGTTCTATCTTTCTTTCCCCCTCTGTCTTCTCTTCCTCTGTCAACTTCTGTCTGTCCTATCCAGCAACAATGACAACAATAATAATAGCAACAACAACAATGAGCAACAAGGGTAACAAAGGGGAAAACATAGCCTCCAGGAGCAGTGGATTCATGGTGCAGGCACCTAGCCTTGAAACTTTACATCAGGCTCAACCTGACGCTGTTGACTGGCTACGGAAGAAGGGCAAACGCTAGAAGAAGAAGAAGAAGAACCTAGCCCCAGCAATAACCCTGGAGGCAAATAAAAATAAAACAAATAGAGAGAGAGAAATTGAGAGGAGAAGGGGAGAGAGAGGAGAGAGACAGAGAGACACCTGCAGCCCTACTTCACCTCTTGGAAAGCTTTCCCACTGCAGGTGGGGACCAGGGGCTTGAACTGGGTCCTTGTGCACTGTAACGCATGCCCTTAACCAGGTCCACCACCACCTAGCCCCCTGGATACAATTTTCTCAATCTCTTTTTCTCATTTTCCTAACTGTGTATGTCAGAGTCTAATATACAAATACAGCCTGGTCAATCATTGGACTGTAAATGTTGTTAAAAAAAGTCTTTGGAGTTTCAAGTTTGGGTCTCTAGGTTCATTTTCTTGGTGTCCCTGCAGAGAACAGAAGGAGCAACCAGTGTAGGACCAGGTCTTTAGCCATGGACACCATAGGAATCCAGTTATGAGGTAAAGAAGGTGCCCACTGGCTGTGTTCAGAACTGAAAGTACCTACTAAAATGTGGCCAAGTTTTGACTATCTCTGCGCTCATAAGCACCGAGCCATGTTAATGCCAGAAGATATAAAAACCAGCACTAGGGAACCCAAACCTCTAGGAAGCACTGGATTGCATCCTGCAGATGCCAGATGAAAGACTATTTGGATGAACTATATAGAACAAACTCAATGGGAGGAAAAGGCAAATGCTTTGGGGGCAGATGCACTGAGATCTTTCAGTGCAGGAATGATCTCCTGGAGCATATTTGTAGAGACTTTAACTCCCCAAAGGGGAGAAAGAACGTAGGAACTGAAAGCCTCAAACTGAAGCTCCCCCTCCTGATGTCTGATGACTAGCTTGGGAGCTTTCCTAAGCAGCCTTTAACTGTGTATGTCGACACTGTTATCTAGGGAACAACTGTTCCAAGCACTGAATGCAGTCACAGTTAAGCAGAGAATGTGGCTGACTTCAGGGAGATGAGAAGTTGCAACAGTCAGCTGTTCCAAGGACAAAGAAATCAGCTCAGTGAACACTCAGTGTGGACCACAGTTGGGCTCCTTCCCAAATGTGTCTGAGAAACTAGCAGTATTTTCTTTTCTTTTTTCCTTTATAGTTTATTTAATTTGTTATTATATTTTCTTTTTTAAAAATTTAAGGATATTAACAAAACCATAGGATAAGAGGGGTACAACTCCACACAATTCCCACCACCAGATCTCCATATCCCATCCCCTCCCCTCATAGCTTTCCTATTCTTTAACCCTCTGGGAGTATGGACCCAGGGTCCCTGTGGGATGCAGAAGATGGAAGGTCTGGCTTCTGTAATTGCTTCCCCACTGAACATGGGCGTTGACTGGTCAATCCATACTCCTAGCATGCCTCTCTCTTTCCCTAGTAGGTTGGGGCTCTGGGGAAGCAGAGCCCCAGGACACATTGGTGGGTCATCTGTCCTGGGAAGTCTGGTCGGCATCATGCTGACATCTGGAACCTGGTGGCTGAAAAGAGAGTTAACATACAAAGCCAAACAAATAGTTGAACAATCATGGACCTAAAGGCTGGAATAGTGCAGATGAAGTGTTGGGGGGTACTCACTGCAGAGTACGGTGTACTTTTGCTTTCAGGTATATATTTTACCCTAGTTTATGGATACGTGTGAACATAGGCTCTATCTCATGGGAACTAGTCTACATCTAGGTTTTGGGACTTTGTTAGGAAGTGAACCGCCTGGAATGGGATTAGAGAATTCTATGAAAGGAAAGGTCTCACCCGAGTAATGAAGCTGAAGGGTTGTCATTCCACCCCTGAAGTCTCTGGACACAGTCTGAAGTGAAGCATGCTGAGGTGGTACTCCTTGTGTTGATTAGGTTGGGATCGGTGGATGCAGTATTATTTGGTATGAATTGAGAGAAGCATACAGGAAAGTGCACCCCACCCTAAGGTTTCAGGACCGGGGGAAATATAGACTCTATATTGGAAATGTGAGGTTCTGCTAGCAATATTTTCTTTTTTTTTTAATTTCTTTATTGGGGAATTAATGTTTTAAATTTGACAGTAAATACAATAGTTTGTACATGCATAATATTTCCCAGTTTTCCATATAAAAATACAACCCCCACTAGGTCCTCTGTCATCCTTCTTGGATCTGTATTCTCCCCACCCCACCCCCAACCCCAGAGTCTTTTACTTTGGTGCAATACACCAACTCCAGTTCAGGTTCTACTTGTGTGTTGGGATATTGTACAGATATGGTTGAGTTAGGAAGGACCCACAAACCACCAAATTTCCATGCGAGTATTATTATTTACATATCAATCTTCTGCCTTGTTTTAAAAATGACTCCTCCGCCACCTTATTACCTCCTCAGGGTATCACTGGTTCCTGCCAGCTAAAACCGTAGCAACCTTTGCTAAGGAAGCTCTCTACCTTCCTAGAGTGCCTAGTTTTCTTCACCCCCTTTCCTAGCCAATTCCATTCCGACTTGCCACTTCCTGAATTCTCCTGTAAAAGTCACTTCTGTTTCCGCTCTCTCTCTTTCTCTCCCCGTCTGGACCTGGAGAAGGGCAGGTGTACACAGGGGGAGGCGGCAGCCATTGTGCTAGCTCTACGTGGCCTACACCCGCTATGCTCACACCCGACTCTGGAATGTCCGCATCAATAAAGAATTGTATTACTGCACCACCATGAGTTCCTCTTGTCTCTCTCCAGCAAAGCTATCCCGGCACTTGTGTTTTCTTTTCTGAACCTGTTTTTCAACCTCTACCTGAGAGTGAGACCATCCCATATTCATCCTTCTGTTTCTGACTTATTTCACTTCACATGAATTTTTCAAGGTCCATCCAAGATCTGCTGAAAATTGTGGTCACCATCCTCTAGCAGTGTTTTCTTAAGTGACTGCCATTCGCTATGTATTCATGAAAACAAAGGTGTAAGATAATGTCTGCCAATGTTAGTAACCACTGAATTGGTGACTATTCTAATATTATGATGCAAAACACATGGATAAGCCAGGGCAGAGCAGTGCACACATGACACAAACACAATAGTGTTACCTGTGTGTGTGGAATCATTGCTTCCAGTTCAACTATAAAGTATAAAATATATTAATGATATGAGCTTTAATTCTTTTTCAAAATCATTTTAAAATCTTTTCATTTATGTGTTATTGGATAGAGACAGTGAAAAATTGAGAGAGAGAGTCAGAGAGATACCTGCAGACCTACTTCACCACTTGGAAAGCTTTCCCCCTGTAGGCAGGGATCAGGAGCTTGAACCTGGGTTCTTGGGCACAGTAATGTGAGCACTCAACCAGGTGCACCACCACCTGGTCCGTTTTTAATTCTTTTTTCAACAGTATTTGTTAACAGGTCATCAAAATTCATTAAGTGGTCCTCTTATGATTTATATCTATCTTTCTCTCCCCCTCTCTGTCTTCCCCTCCTTTCTCCATTTCTCTCTGTTCTGTCCAACAACAATGATGGCAATAATAATAACAAGGATAAATAACAAAGGCCAAAAAATGGGGAAAAATGGCCTCCAGGAGCAGTGGATTTGCACTGAGTCCCAGCCATAACCCTGGAGGCAAAAAATAAATAATAATAATAAATAAATAAAGGGGAAAAAAGAAAAAGAAAAAAAACACTTCCATAGCAATGGGTATCCAGTTTCAGAAGAGAGGTGATAACTTTTCCCTTGGCTTTGGAAGATGTTAGATTTCTCTCACTTTTGTGGCCATTAAGATTTTTACCTTGCCTACTTATCCCCATCTGCAAAGATGGCCATGAAACGGCATTAGACATATATCTCAAGGGCCTGCTGAAGTGTCATAGAATAGCTTCCAATGAGTTGTCCTCCCCCATCCTGTGCTTTTGTAGGTCCAGCCACAAAGGACTTGGGGGCAGGGGTCAGTCACCAGGTGAGTGGAGGCCTCTGGGAAGAGCAGAGGAGTTATCACCAAGGTGTGAATGACATTGACACTTTGCTCCTTGCTGCCAACATGAAGCTCGCCCAGGGGTGACTGGCTGAAGACAAGATGTCCCATCTCCTATTGTTACAAATATGTGTGGGAATCATTTGTTCTTTCCCATCTCATCCAGCAAACTGTTAAATTACTATAACCTCATGAGTGGCCTAACCAAACTGCCAGGCAGAGTGACTTGGGGTGTGCACACAGTTACTAAATGTTTAGGTGATAAGAGCCCGCTAGTGGGAGTCCGGGTGTAGCGCAGCTGGTTAAGCGCAGGTGGCGCAAAGCACAAGGACCAGCATAAGGATCCCGATTCAAACCCCGGCTCCCCACCTGCAGGGGAGTCGCTTCACAGGTGGTGAAGCAGGTCTGCAGGTGTCTGTCTTTCTCTCCTCCTCTCTGTCTTCCCCTCCTCTCTCCATTTCTCTCTGTCCTATCCAACAACGACAACAACAATAATAACTACAACAATAAAACAACAAGGGCAACAAAAGGGAATAAATAAATAAAATAAATATTTAAAAAAATTTTAAAAAAAGAGCCCACTAGTGTGGTGACATCTTCATCTGCTTCTAGAGGGTGATACCGTGGATTTGTTTTTTAAGGTTCTTTTTCTCTCAGTATACTTTTTTTTTTTTTACAAGTTTTTCTTAGTGATTTAATAATGATGAACAAGTTGGCAAGTTAACAGGGGTACAATTCCATACAGTTACCAACACCAGGGTTCTATGACCCACCCTCTCCATTGGAAGCTTCCCTATTCTTTATCCCTCTGGGAGTCTGGACCCAGAATCATTAAGGGGTGCAGAAGGTAGGAGTTCTGGCTTCTGTAATTGCTTCTCCACTGGACATGGGTGTTGGCAGGTTTATCCATACCCCCAGGCTGTTTCTGTCTTACCCTAGTCAGACAGGGCTCTGGAGAGGTGAGGTTCTTTGACACATTGGTGAGATTGTTTGCCCAGGATGGCATAGTCAGGATGGCATCATGGTAGTGTCTGCAACTTGGTAGCTGAAAGGCCATAGGATATAAAGCAGGACAAATTTTCAAAAAACAGGGATCCAAAGTTAAGAACAAAGCAGTTGAAACTAAGGGTCTCCATGTGGGAAGGTTCTAGGATGTCTATTTTAAGAATGTTCCTAGTGGCGTATGACCATGGTAATTTTTGCCTGAACTTGATAGCTACCATACAGGTGGACTAAAAGTATTGTCTGGGGAGATGATATCAGAGTTGAGAACAGGGCTAGATCATGTTTTTTTTTTTTTAATCAATACAAATGAGATTCATATTATTTTGGGTCCTCTTATAGCTCCACTAATTTGAATGCCTTTTTTAGACCAAAACCATTCTTTTTAAAAAAATTTTTATTTATAAAAAGGAAACACTGACAAAACTATAGGATAAGAGGGGTACAACTCCACACCATTCCCACCACCAGAACTCCATATCCCATCCCCTCCCTGATAGCTTTCCTGTTCTTTATCCCTCTGGGATTATGGACCCAGGGTCATTAGGGGGTGCAGAAGGTGGAAGGTCTGGCTTCTGTAATTGCTTCCCCACTGAGCATGGGCATTGGCAAGTTGATCTATACTCCAAGCCTGTTTCTCTCTTTCCCTAGTGAGGAAGGGCTCTGGGGAAGCGGGGCTCCAGGACACATTGGTGGGGTCATCTGCCCAGAGAAGTCAGATTGGTATCATGGCAGCATCTGGAACCTAGTGACTGAAAAAAGAGTTAACATATAAAGTCAAACAAATTGTTGACTAATCATGAATTTAAAGGCTAGAATATTGCAGATGAAGATCTGAGGTCTCTGTTTTGAAGATAGCTAGTAGGCCTATTTTAGTTATATTCCAAAGGGCTCATGACTATATTAGGTTGTTTTTTTTTTCCTGAATCTGGCATCTGATATGCAGGTGGACCCAAGTTGTTGTCTGTAGTGACTGAGGAAGTAGGTGATGAGGGTATCTAGGTCTAAGCAGAAACTATTTCATTAGGAACTTTATGGTGTCTTTTTAGGTCTTTCTACTTGCTTGCTTCATTTATTGACTCACTGCAGACTATTGTGACTTTTGCTTTCAGGTATATATTTTGCCCTAATTTATGGATACATATATACATATGCCCTATCTCATAGGACTTGGTCTTGGGGCTTGGTTAGCAAGTGAACCACCCAAAATGAAATTAGAGGATCCTATGAGAAAGGAAAGGTCTCACCCAAGTAATGAGGCTGAAGGGTCGACATTCCAAACCTGATGTCTCTGGATGCAGTCTGAAGTGAAGCATGCCAAGGTGAGGTGGTACTCGTTGCATTGATTAGGTTGGGATCAGCAGATGCAATATCATTTGGTATGACTTGAGAGAAGCATGCAGTAAAGTGAGCCCCACCCTAGAGGTTCCAGGACTGGGGAAAATGTGAGCTTTCTAGAGGAAGTGGGAGGTTCCTACTGTCTTGGGGTTTAAGGAGGCAATAGATAGATAGTTATTACTATAATCAAAGATCCTGTTTTTAATCTTTTCATCAATGAGGAGTAAATCACATTTCTGACAACAGTAATTACTAGTCTCTTATTTGATACGTTTTAATTGTCTTCATATTGCAATGCCTTATACTTATTTTTCATAACTGAGGTTTCCATGCTCCAAGTGGACTTTTGCAGATAGACAGGAAAAGGGAAAGAGAAGGGGTGGCATAGTGCGCCAGAACAAAGTACTCTGGGAAAGGAGGGGAATGGGGTCCTGTTCTGTGACGATGGAAGAGGATCCAGAGTTCGGGAGGAAGTGTCTTGCAGAGATCCATCATGGAGAGATGAGAGGTGGAAACTATGTGCCCACAATTGCAATGCAAACCATTACCCACCCACCCCCAATAATGTGCAAAAGAAAGATTCAGCAACACCAAATCTTTCTCAAGTTTAGTGGAGAGGGAACTTGAACCTGGGTCCTGCATGTAACAACATATGCTCTCTACCCTGGTCAGCTAACTCTCTGGCCCTTCAGTCTTCCTTAAAATAGAAGATGAATGTCTCTGTTCTCCACACTCCCTATAACCCCTCATCTCTTTCAATTTGTTTGCATCATACTCTGTTTACATTAGTTAGTTGTGAAATTAGATTTGCTGTATCTAACACTGTGTAGTCATTGTGGTTTAACATATATTTTCTCTGCAACAAATTGCACTTTTCAAAGGAAACCATCACACTATGCTAATAAGCATGTTTTCAGTTAAAATGCAGATCTTCAAAATGCAAACAGAAACATTTATAATTTCCCTTAAGTAAAAAGGACTTGAAAATTAAAAGAAGAAGAAGAAGGAGGAGGAGGAGGAGGAGGAGGGGGAGGGGGAGGGGGAGAGGGAGAGGGAGAGGGAGAGGGAGAGGGAGAGGGAGAAGAAAAGAAGAAGAAGAAGGAGGAGAAGGAGAAGGAGAAGAGAGAAAAGGACTTGATTCTGCGCTATTCAACATTCTCTGTGGCAATGATCTTGGCTTGCATGCTATTTTAAGAAGCCAGTCTCAGAAAAAGACAAAGTCATTCGAAGTGATCATGCTACAGCTCCTTGGTGAAGTCCTGTACATTTCAGCAGCATCCTAGGCCTGTCAGGAGGACCATGTGGATGATAGATCTCAGGTTTTAGAAAGCGGAAAGAGAATACATGATTGTTGACACAGAGAGTAGAAACATATTCAGGATTTGTGGTGTGTGTTGGTATGCTTTACCCAAACTAATCACTGTATGCAGTTTCTGTAAGTGACAAGACTTCACACAAAAGCTAAGATTAGAGTCTGTGTATAACTCTTAACTCTTTAGTCCATGGAATGTTACTCAAGGATATTTTTATTTTTAATAGCCTCTTGGTTTTCCTTTTTTTTTTGACACTGTCTTGTTTCATTGAACATATCCGAGTATGAATAGGATAGGTTTTCCAACGTAAAGAATTTGTGCTTTTGTTGCTTTACTTTACTGTCTTGCCTGGTTAGGGACCAATACTTCTCAAAAATAAAAAATAAAAATAAAATAAAATAAAATAAAATAACTGGAGAAGTATTCTGTCTCTAGAGGATTATTTGGCAGTTGAATTCCTTACATTACTTTTACCACACACCATCCAGTTATCCTGTGAGTCACCTTTTGTGATCTTAGAAGATTAGTTAATTGAGACTATTGATTTCCTAAAATCTCTAGAAAACAGGACAACTGACTCAACAAGTCTCAATTCACTGGCTTTGACTTTGGCTTCCTTGGAATGAATTGACCTGCCATTGGTACTGTTAGCTGAACTTCCACAAGTTCTTGTGTTCTGGCTGTGTCTTTTAAGATAAAATAGCTCTGGTTGGTGGTGGTGGTGGGGGGGGGGTTGGAGGAGGAGGAAATGCTCTTCTTGAAGGAATTAATTTATTCCTTGCTATCCAGTGAGTGGTTGCTTTATGAACTGTGCTTGGCACACCCATATTGGAAAGGTACAGAAATGTCAGACCTAGCCCCATAGATAAGGTTGTGTTCAGATATAACTAGTTCTTATAGTCTGTTATGGTGCTGAAATGAAGAATGACATGGAACCATATGAATATTATGGATGCAGTAGTTCTCTGGAACATTCTGTGATTTCGAGAGAACATTTCTAAAAGTAAAAAAGAAATGAAAAATATAAATTTTTATCAGCCAGTTGGTGGTGCACATTACAGTACCTGAGGAGCCAGGTATAAGCCCCCCGGTCCCCAGCTGCAGGGACGGAGCTTCAAGAGTGGTGAAGCAGGGCTGCAGGTGTCTCTCTATCTCTCTCCTTCTCTACCTCTTCCCTCCCTCTCAATTTCTCTCTGTCTCTATCCAATAATAAACAAATAAACAAAATATTTTTTAAAAGAAAAATATCAATTTGCTATACAACTTTACATAAAGCCAATGTTTTAACTGAGCCACCGGGAGACAGGAGAGTTGGAGGCAGAGGCCCAGGGCAAAGGCTGTGGCGTTAGACATGGCAGCTGTCTTACTGACCCCGTGTACAACAGGGATCTGCCCCACCGCCAGGCACAGAGTAGGTGCTGACACACTTCATGCTTTACTAATGATCATTTATAAATAACACTTTAAGCCCTTGCATTTTGTGTACTATTTCATTCATCATGCTACATATGTTTTCACATTGGAAGTGTGTCCTGGTACATTTCCTAGAGACGTGTGTTCTCACACAGCATAGTGTGAGAAAGGCCAGTATTTGAAGTGACCAAGTTCACTGCTGACTTCTCTCATTTAACATGATTTCTTCAAGCTCCATCTAACATGGGGTAAAGAAGGTGAGTTCACTATTTTAAATAGTTGAGTAGTATCCCATTGTGTATAGAGACCATGACTTAACCACTCCTCTGTTGTTGGACACCTGGGTTGCTTCCAGGTTTTGGCTATTATAAATTGTGCTGCTGTGAACACAGGTGTACACAGATCTTTTTGGATGGGTGTTGGTATGTTTCTAATTCTACTTCTAAAAACCTTTTCTATTTCATTTGGTTTAAATCCCCCCTGCTTAACACTGCATTCTATTTACATAGCCACTGTATTCTATTTACATAACCGCTATTAACAAGCACCACCCTCCCTCCTGGGCATTGGTGATTCAGTGATAGAATTCTTGCCTGCTCTGCCCCCTCTCCTTGTCATACCCTGATTTTCACCAGTCACTTTTCTCTCCACCCTCTCTGCGTCGCATCCTGTTTCCACCCTACTGGGCTAGTATATTTATAAAGACAAGACTGTTTGTAGTTAGTTAGTTTAGTTTAACTTAGCTCGGCTTAGATTGCACTGCCTCCTGCATGAATAAAGAGATGCTGCCTACAACCCAGCCATGAGTCCCCGAGTCTCTGTTACCTGCCCGTGAAGCCAGCCCGGCGAAAACAACAGATGGGTGTGTTGTGTTCCTTAGAATATATTCCCCAGGAGAGGAATTGCAAAGTCATAGGGAAGGTCCCCTTTTAGCCTTCTGAGAGTTCCATGATGCTTTAATGTGACTGAGGACATATTTTTTTCCAATCAGTAATATAATTACTACCAGTGTTTTCCTATGTGACATACACAATGTTATTTGACCTTATCATTATCTTAAACCACTAGTGGAACACAAAAATAATTTATTTTAATGGCAAGGTAGTTTATTCAGTATCACCAACAACACTAAAACCAGGCATTTTAACATGCAAATTCTGCCTTACTAGACATCTCCTATTGTTTTATGACCAAAACACTATTTGTGACCAAGCTAACCCATCAAACAGATCTATACATTCCCTGCTACTATATTGTTTATAAATCACTGGAATGTTTTGTTTCATTTTGCCAAAGAGGATAATCATCTAATTATTTTATTTGAATTTTGTATTATGGTTATTTATTTATTGGACAGAGACAGCCAGAAATCAAGAGGGAAGGGGGAAGAGAAAGAGATATGGAGAGACACCTGCAGTCCAGCTTAACCACTCATGAAGCTTTCCCCCCACTGAACCCAGGTCCTTATTCATTAAAACAAGTGTGCTCAAGCAGTGCACCACCACCTGGCCCCTAATTTGCTGTATTTTAAAGACAAAGTGAACTTTGTGCTCCCTCACCCCTTACCGCGTGGGAAAGCCTGAGCCCAAGCCTCTGTGGCCCATGGGCTCATTATGGGCAGCAATGGCGGAGTTCCAGGGACGGCAGAGCAGTGCTGAGGTGTCTCTCAGCCTCTCTTCTTTCTGTCTAGATGACAAAAGGAAGAGATACTCAGACTTGATGATGCCCTGCAGTATCACAAGATCCCACCAGTTCCTCTCTCATGCATCTAGGGAGGGGAGGAGGGAGGGGGCTGGGGAGGGCCGTGGGGTCCTTGACATGATACTGTAGAAACAGCTCGGTTGAGGTGAGAGTGTTTTGCAGACATCTGCCCTGGGTAGGTATGAGTCATTGAATCTGTGTGTCAACTGCTCTGTAAACCATTACGCCACAATGAAATGATTTTTTTTAAAAAAGCTGAACTGTAAAAAAAAAAAAAGGTGGTGGTGTATGTGTGTGGGGGGGATGATTCTAAGATACAGCCATATCTGACTAGTTTGCTAGTGCAAAGCATTTAGTCTAAATTCTTCACATCTTAGTTCCAAGTGGTTCACAGATGAGTTTACAAGAAAAATGCAAACGCTGTATCTTAGAAACAAGCCAAACAAAACATGAGTTTCTGTATGAAGAGAATGTTGGGGCCAGGTGGTGGTACACCTGGTTGAGTGTGACCCAGGTTCTAGCCCCTGATCCCCACCTGCAAGTGGGGAAAGCTTCACTAGTGGTGAAACAGGGCTGCAGGTTTATCTCTCTCTCTGTCTCTCTCTCTCTTCCTCTCTATCTCCCCCTCCCTCTTGATTTCTGACTGTCTCTATCTAATAAAGATAATAAAAATTTTGAAAAATAAAATATTGAAACTTCACTAAGAAATATATTAATAGGGGCCAGGTGGTGGTACACCTGGTTGAGCATGCATGTTATAGTGCACAGTGACCTAGGTTTGAGCCTCAGTCCCTATCTGCTTGGGAAAGCTTTGTGAGTGGTGACGCAGTATTGCAGGTACCTCTCCTCTCTCTTTCTCTCTCTCTTCTCTGTCAATTTCTGTCTGTCTCCATCCAATATGTGAATAAAGAGCATACATTTTTTAAAAAAAGAAATACAATAATAGTCTAGAAAAAGATTATATATTTGCACTTTATATGTATATATATTTTTAATTTTATTTTTATTGGCATCACTGGGACTTCACCACTCAGGCTGATTTTTTTCAGAGATAAAGGCACAGGTGTCAGATATAGAGACAAAAACACCACGGCTCTGAAACTTCTCACCACATCACCACCTCCACCCCTTGGCCAGTGTGGTGGCAAAGAAGGCCTGCTCCCAGGGATCTATCTCACTGACCCAAAATTGATTAACTTAAATATTTATTTATACTCTCTCTCTCTCTCTCTTTTTCTCTCTCTCACTAGAAAGAAATAGAGAAAAAGCTAGGAAGACCACAGCATTATCATTGCTCAGCTCTGGCTTAAAATGGTATCAAGGACTGAACCTGAGACAACAGAGCCTCAGGCATGAAAGCCTTTTTTTAGAACTATGAAGAAAGTTCTGAAAATAAATCAGCCTGATTTATTAACTTTTATGACAGAGGGCGTGACCCAGAATATACTCAGTACTGGCATATCTAATACCAGTGATGGAATTTGGAACTTGATGCATGATGCTAACGCTTTGCTGTCTCCACAGCTTGTTTTTTTTTTAATTTTTTATATTTATTTTCCCTTTTGTTGCCCATGTTTTTTATTGTTGTAGTAGTTATTATTATTTTTATTGATGTTGACATTCTTACATAGGACAGAGAGAAATGTTTGCAGATACACACCTGCAGTGCTGCTTCACTGCCTGTGAAGCAACTCCCCTGCAGGTGGGGGAGTCGGGGCTCAAAGCAGGATCCTTACACCGGTCCTTGCACTTAGCTCCAGGTGTGCTTAACCTGCTGTGCTACTGCCTGACTCCCCACAGCCTTTATTTTAA
The DNA here is from genome assembly GCF_950295315.1 of Erinaceus europaeus. Lineage (NCBI taxonomy): Eukaryota > Metazoa > Chordata > Mammalia > Eulipotyphla > Erinaceidae > Erinaceus > Erinaceus europaeus. Next base: position 69,976,478 of record NC_080178.1, on the reverse strand, counting down.
CTGAATACTATACTAGTCAGTATTTCAGAAAATGAAAGGAGCCTGGGCAGTGGTGTACTGGGTCAAGTTCACATAATACAGTAAACACAAGGACCTGCTCAAGAATTTCAGACCCAGCCCCCCAGGGTCCCCACATGCAGGGGGGAAGCTTTGCAAGTGGTGAAGCAGGGCTGCAGGGTGTCTCTCTGTCTCTCTCTCTCTCCCTCCCTCACTTTCTCCCCCTCCCCTCTCAATTTCTCTCTGTCCTATCCAGTAAAATAGGAAAAAAAAAAAGATGATGACGATGAAGACAAGAAAATTTAAACAAAGTTAAAAATGAGTTCAAATTGATTTTAATTATCTGCTTATAAAATTATAGTGATCAGTTTTAATAATAAGGTATGTTAGCTCTGGGTTTTATACATGAAAAAAACTCAGTGTTTTATAATTATAATGGAAAAATTCAATTTATGTGAATATCGCCTACAGAATAAATATGTGAACCCAAAGAAGGGCAGTAAGAATGAATTTCTGAACTGATGCATGGAATGTGAGGTAAAGAAAGGATTTTTTTTTTCCGGCTTGCTAAATTGGGAGAGTTTTGTACTTGTCAGAAATCTGTTGGTTTCCTTCCAAATAACCTGACTGAGAATGAAGCTTATGCAGAAGGGAGGCAAGCAGTGAAGTAAGGCTAGATATTGGGGTGCTCATGAATAAACCATAGACCTTCCTGGGATTAAATTTTTCAGTAAGAATATTCTTTCTTCCACTTGGCTGCTTTAACTGGAATTCTGTCATTTATTTGTTTGTTTATTTATTTTTGGACAGGATAGAGAGAAAACGAGGGAGGAGGGGAAGACAGAGAGAGGGAAAGAAATATAGACACCTGCAGACCTGCTTTACTACCTGTGAAGTGACTCCCTTGCAGGTAGGGAGCCGGGGTCTCAAAACCAGGTTCCTTGAGCTTCTTACAAGGTGCACTTAACCCAGTGCGCCACCACCTGGCCCCTAAATTCTATCCTTTATAAATGAAAGAGTTCTAAACAAAACAAAACAAAAACAAAAAAAGAAAAACAGGCACACTGAGGCCAGTAGCTACTGGGCAGTTGAAATCTGTTTTGATTTCTGTCTTTAATATATTTATAAAATAAATATATCAACAAGACTGTTGGATAAAATGGGTACAATCCTTCACAGTTCCCACCACCATAGTTCCTTGTCCCATCCCCTCTCTTGGAAGCTTCCCTATTATTTATCCCTCTGGGAATATAGATCAAAATTCTTTATGAGGTGCAGGAGGTGGGAGCTCTGGCTTCTGTAATTGTTTCTCTGCCGGACATGGACGTTGGCAGGTGGATCTGTTACCCCCAGCCTGTGTTGCCCTGGTCAAGTAGGGCTCTGGAGAGGTGAGAAATTTCTGGGGCATTTTTTGTTATTTATTTATTTATTCATTTATTCATTTATTGCCTCCAGGGTTATCACTAAGGCTCAGTGCCTGCACTGCAAATCCACTGCTCCTGAAACCATTTTTTCCCCCATTTTTGTTGCCCTTGTTATTGCTAGCTAGGACAGAGATAAATGGAGAGAGGAGGGGAAAACAAAGAGGAGGAGAGAAAGATAGACACTTGCAGACTTGCTTCACCACTTGTAAAGCGACCCCCCTGCAGGTGGAGGAGCCAGGGGCTCAAACCCGGATCCTTGAGTCAGCCCTTGCACTTGGCAACACGTGCGCTTAACCCACTGCTCTGCTGCCAGCCCCAGAGATTTCTGCTTTATTGTTGACATTTCAGCATTGTGTTGGGAGTAGCCCCTGGAGCCAAGCTTTGCTCCCAGCTCCCAGCAAGCACTCAGCCCTGTGCTGAGCTCTCAGCACTCCAGACCTTTGGTTGCTCTGCTACGTTTTCTTTTTTCTTTTTTTAAAAAAATTATTTATTTATTTTCCCTTTCGTTGCCCTTGTTTTTTATTGTTTTAATGATCTGCTATATTTTCTACTTCTTCCCAGAGGAGTGCTTTGCGCTTTCTCTGACCCTAATAGCACTTCTTTCCAATTTGCATTGTATGCTCAGGATTGTTTTGGGATAGTAATCTTTATAAAGGCCTTTCTGTTACTATAGGATACATCTTCCTTGCAAAGCGCAAGGACTGGCCAAAGGATCCCAGTTCGAGCCCCCGGCTCCCCACCTGCAGGGGAGTCACTTCACAGGTGGTGAAGCAGGTCTGCAGGTCTCTATCTTTCTCTCCCCCTCTCTGTCTTCCCCTCCTCTCTCCATTTCTCTCTGTCCTATCCAACAACAACTACAACGATAAAACAACTAGGGCAACAAAAGGGAATAAATAGATTAAAAAGAGGAAGGAGGAGGAGGAGAAGGAGGAGGAGGAGGAAAAAGAGGAGGAGGAGGAGGAGGAAGAGAAGGAGAAGGAGAAGGCGAAGAAGAAGAAGAAGAAGAAGAAGAAGAAGAAGAAGAAGAAGATGATGATGATGAAGAATATGTCTTCCTGAGGCCTGGTGGTGGCACACCTGGCTGAGCACACTTGTTACAATGTGCAAGGACCCAGATTCAAGTCCCTGATCCCCACCTGCAGGGGGAAAGCTTTGTAAGTGAAGTAACTTGTAGGAGTCTCTCTGTCTCTCTCCTCTATCACCTCATTCTCTCTTGATTTCTGGCTGTTTCAATCGAACAAAATAAACATAATAAAATAATTTTTTAAATTTTAAAAAAGAATATATATTCCTCTTGCATCAATACCTTTAATTATTTTATATATTCTTTAAACTCAGATATCTTTTTTGTTTTCACCAAAATTATGGCAAGAGAAAACACAACCGGAAACCCCTGCAGGATCCCGTTTCTTCTGTTCAGTCTTGGTGCTGATGCATTCCTGAAAGGTGGACTCTGTCCCGTCATTTTTAAATGGGACATCTTTTCAAGATGGCTGGAGGCACACAGAGCCATACAATATGAAGTACTTGGGAGTTGGGTGGTAATGCAGCGGGTTATGCACACATGGCACAAAACGCAAGGACTGGCATAAGGATCCCAGTTCAAGACCCTGGCTCCCCACCTGCAGGGAGTCACTTCGCAGGTGGTGAAGCAGGTCTGCAGGTGTCTATCTTTCTCTCCCCCTCTTTCTTCCCCTCCTTTCTCCATTTCTCTCTGTTCTGTACAACAATGACAACAATAATAATTACAACAGTAAAACAACAAGAGCAACAAAAGGGAATAAGTAAAAAAGTAAAATAAAATAAAAAGTTTTTTAAAAAAGGATATGAAGTACTTGTTTGAGGGAAGTTTATAATTTTCCCTGAAACCTATTATCACTCACTGTTCTTGCACATTTGTCCCTAAGTAGCCCTGAGATTAAGGAGGTTAATTGTTCTGGGAGCCGAGACTGGAGGGGAGAGAGAGCAGGCTTTAACTACAGTGATCACACTAGAACTCTTCAAAAAATAGAGTCTCTCTGTCTTCTTAATCTTCACCAATTCCCACACCCTGCAAAGCACTCATTTCACTTACTTAATTTAGTAGGCATTCAATTAACACAACTAATTTATTTTTTTTGTCCAAGAAGCATTTACATATATTGAGAGCCTATGTATCTATTCCTTTTGTGGACTAAAGACACACACACACACACACACACACACACACACACACACACACACCACGAATTTAAAACTCCTCTAAGACAGTATGCATACCAATATATATACTTAAAGTCTCTTGCAGTTTTCAAGGCAGACTTTTGACACATTATCTGCCTCCTCATTGTCTATTTAACCATTTCAGAAGCCTCAGGCACAGCTAGAGGTGAACACCCTAACAGAGGCTAAGTGTTTTATTTACAAATTCAATATACAAGTAAGTATTGGAACAGGGGTTGAGCACACTCCCCTGACATACTTCCTCCCCTCCCCTCACATCTGTTAACAGGGCTATTATTTCATTTGCTTTTTTGTTTGATTCACGTTCTGCTCTACTGAGAAAGTTTCCTGTACCCTCATAAGACCACCTCAGAGACTGAAGTCAGAAAACCAATATATTTATTTCCTCTGAAGAAAAGGAAAAAAAAAAAAAGTCTGAAAGCCCCACCATCTCAGTCCATACCTGTCATGGTTGGGATGACTGCAAAAGATGCAGGAAATTCATAGAGACAGTCTGCCTTTGGAAATTATAACCTTTGCTTCTCATATCTTCCCAACCACAGAGAACAGATGGAATTGTCTTTGTAAGGCAAGGGTTTCTTGACATGGATACAATCTCACTATGCATTATCAAGCAGAAGGACCTTGAACCCCTACCCCACCCTGCTCCCCCTAGCCCCACCCTGCCTGCCTTCCCCAGAGTCCTTTGCTTTGACTTGATATACCGAATTAGCCCACATTTGTGTGTGTGTGTTTCCCTCCCCCCTTTTTTTTTACTCTTGATTCTTAACTTCTGTCTAAGACTGAGATCATCCCATATTCATACTTTTTTGGGGGGCTCATCTCACCATGATTCCTTCAAGATCCCTTTACACTGCTGGTGGGAATGTCAATGGGTTCAGCCCCTGAGAAGAGCAATCTGGAGAACTCTCAGAAGGCTAGAAGTGGACCTACCCTATGACCCTGCAGTTCCTCTCCTGGAGATGTATCCTAAGGAACCCAACACACCCATCCAAAAAGATTTGTGTGTACTATGTTCATAGCAGCACAATTTGTTATAGCTCAAACCTGGAAGCAAGCCAGATGCCCAACAACAGATGAGTGGCTGAGCGTGTTGCCATCTCTATACACAGTGGAATGCTATTCAGCTGTTTTGTATGAGGAAGTCACCTCCTTCATATTTATGTACTTTAAACAACAACTACATTAGGAATCCTTCATTGTTTTTTTTTTTTAGTTGACTTCTTTATTGTAAGCACTGTTTCATGGATATGATATTTTTTCCACCTCTCTAACTTGAAAATTACAAAACTCTAAAAGTTCATTTTATTTATTTAACTGTGCTTTAGGGCTATCTTGTTATTCATGTTCCTTGCCTGCTTGGCTTTCTCAACATTCTGGTTGAAATTGATGCTATGTATATATTTCATACAAAGACAACTGTATGCTCCTCTGTGAATGTTATTTCAGTGTTGGGGAGGGGATAAAAATACTATTGGAATGGGAGAGATGAAACAGATCTATCTTAGCAATTATTCTTTTTAGCTATTTTTGATTTAATTTCTCTTCTTAGTAGATAACTATTTAAGATATGGCTCTGTTTGCTTTCAAATAGGCATCATTGTTAACAAGAGGAAAGAAAAGTTAGTCCAAGTGGCAGCACAGTTCCTAAACAGTGCAGAGTTATTACTGCACTTAATAATTTATCTATACTGCTTAATACCAGTGTTTCAAAATTATCAAAAAGATGAAAGACAGTAAATTTATGAAAGTCCTGTACTATCTCATATTGCTAATAGTTTGTGCCACTTGCAAAGTCGTCTTTTTTCATAACAAAATGTGTAAGTAGAGTCCTATCTTGTTTAAATAATAAACAAGTCCCTCAGGGGTCACAAAATTAATCTTGGGTGCACCCCCAACATTAATTTTGTTCTCCCAGAAGGAGAGAAATGATAGGGGGAAGATGACCAGATGGCTCTGAACTCTTATTCTATCAGGACCCAGAGAGAGAACAGGAAAAAGGGAGGGACATTTGGATGTAGTGATTGGTGCAGGTGGACTTGGAAAAAAGAGAAGATGACCTTAAAAATCTGGGCATGTCTATACAAATATAGACAGGTAGTTGTAGAAATAGTAGTTAACCCATATCTGCAACCTTGGGAGGACTGCTGTAACTTCCAGTGGAGGGAATGGGGACACAGAACTCTGGTGGTGGGAACAGTGCAGAGTTGTACCCCTGTTACTTTGGAATTTTGTAAATCAATATTAATGCACTAATTTTATAAAAAAGGTGGACAGTGACGGAATAAAGCATGTTTAAAGGCTTCTTTGTGCTTCACTGTCAGAACAAGAGAATAATATGTTTTAGTGTAGCTCATGAAGCAGTAAGAGGTGGACATAAATATAATTATCCCTCAAAAATAGAACACCTCTTTAGTAATAACTTGTGTCAAGCAAGAGTCAAGACAAGGGCCAGGTATGACTGGCTAAAGAAAAAGTCAGGGAGCTCATCTGAAAGGACACAGAGCCAGGGAGAGAAGGAGGGACTGAGGTTGCCAGGCCCCCAGGCCTCTGTTTTGACCTGTTCATTGTTCTCAGCTGATGGTTTTTGTACTGTCTGCTGCTGCGGTCAGTTTAGACCTGCACAGTCATTGTTACATCAGATGTGCTCGGTTATCGCTGCTCAAGACATCAGGTGCAACACATCATCTAAATCAGGTGTAAATGATGCCGGATACAAGACATGAGCTTTGAGCCAAGGCTAAAACATGGACTTTACGTCATAGTGTAGCCTGGTTCCAACAACTTGTTTCTGGCATTGATGACTTTAATGTCCTCTCTCTCTCTCTCTCTCTCTCCCTTTATCTCTCTCCCTCTCTCGATTTTATTAAACTAATATATATTTTTAAGTTTTGTTATTATCTTTACTTATTGGATAGAGACAGCCAGAAATCAAAAGGAATAGAGATGTAAAGAGCGAGAGAGACAGAGAGACACCTGCAGCCCTGCTTTATCACTCACAAATCTTTCCCCCTGCAGGTGGGTACTGGGGGCTTGAAACCAGGTCTGTGCACATTGTAACATGTGCACTCAACCAGGTGCATCACCACCCAGCCCCTAAGGTTCTCTTTTTAACATGAATCATTAATAGTTAAATTTGACATGGGGAGAGAAACTTAGGAACCATTTTAACTAGTTCCCTAGTAGCTGCCTTCTGACTCATCAAAATGAGCCTGGGTTTTGCTGGAACACCAATTATGATCTTACTTATATTGTGGGTAGAAACACTTACTCTTCAGACTGGGGTGCGATTTCTGAATCGATTTTGTGACCAATGGTGATACCCCACAAAGGGAGGAGCTAGAGAGGGCCTAGCACCTCACAGATTCTCAGTAGGTATGGGTTCAGAAGCCTGCCTCCCTGACTTGTAAGAAAACAGATGACAGACATTTGAAACATTGCAGAGAAAAAAAAGTCATTTAAAAGAACCAACACAAGTCACGAAATCCCAAACACTGAGACGTGCCTTTGGCCCCGCAGGCCAGATATGTTTTTCATCTTAGAATTTCCCAAACTCAACACAAACAACAGAGAGCACTTGACTCTGCACTTGCTTTCTTATGATCCATGTTTGAAAGTCTAATATTTTGCTTTCTTACCTTATAAGTTGTTAAGTCGGTAATGCCCTCTTAAGTACCTCCAGGCTATGGAGATTCTGATCTCTAAGCTCTGGGTATTCAACAAGACTTCACAAACACAGCTTCCAATTAATTCAGACCTTAATAATAATAACACTAAATCTCCGTGCTACTAATTATTCAGAGAATGGCAAGACAAAACAGCTATAATAATGATATCATGATTTTCAAAGCTATGTTTCCCATGTACCTACTTCCAGAGCTCTTGGTGGTGTTAACTAAGCATAATTAGCATATTAACCACCTGCATGTGTCTAACTGAACATCATTGCTTGGCTGAATGATAAAGGTTCCTGTTGATATAACTGAATTCAAGGTCTTGAAGACAGGAAAAAACAAATCACACACACACACACACACACACACACACACACACACACACACACCCCAGGAAAAAAACTTAACTGGGAGTCGGGCGGTAGCACAGCAGGTTAACTACAGGTGGCACAAAGTACAAGGACCAGCATAAGGATCCCAGTTTGAGCCCCTGGCTCCCCACCTGCAGGGGAGTCACTTCACAGACGGTGAAGCAGGTCTGCAAGTGTCTATCTTTCTCTCCCTCTCTCTGTCTTCCCCTCCTCTCTCCATTTCTCTTTGTCCTACCCAACAACAACAACATCAATAACAACAATAATAACTACAACAATAAAACAAGAGCAACAGAAAGAGAATAAATAAATAAATAAATAAATAAATATTAAAATATTGAAAAGAAACTTAACTATATTTTCTTTTTCCCATGATTTATGGCTACTGCTCTTATGGCATAGTAAGATAAAAGAATTACAAAACATAGTTGATTACAATTTTTTGCAGCATATTAGCTATTTAGTTTTAAGTAGGATTCAAGTCTGTAAGAATTTATTTTAAATTATAATCTGTTTAATTTTATAGAAAAATTAAACTAAGGTTTTAGGATTGAAGTTGAACAAAGATTTGATTACATCTTTCTTTTTTCTATGCAGAAATCTTAGATTATTTATCAAATTTCTGCTGCTCACCCAACACCAGAGAAGAAAGTAGGAGTAACAATACAGAACTAGGTGAAAATTAGATACGAAATAGTTTTTTAATCCTGATAAACTTTGGGGTCTTTATCAGTAAGTACAAAGACATGTGATAAAGTTTGAGCAAGTCATCCAAAATGATCCTTCCTGGCAAGACTGATAGATGCTGTCAGCAAAGAAACTGCAGGGGTAGCTTGTCAAAAGAAATGGTTGCTGGCCTTAAATGTGAGGAGTTTAAACAGCTTAAGTGACAAAGCAAGTTTCAAAGAGAAAGAAGTGCACAAGTGTGTGTGTGTGTGTGTGTGTGTGTGTGTGTGTGTGTGTGTGTGTATGCCTGTCTCTGTATGTATGCATGTTGTGTGTGTGCCTGTCTGTGTGTATGTATGATGTGTGTCTGTCTGTCTCTGTGTGTATATATGGTGTGTTGTTCCTGTCTCGGTGTGTATGTATGATGTGTGTGTGCCTGTCTCTGTTTGCATGTGTGGTGTGTCTGTCTGTCTGTCTGTCTGTCTCTGTGGGTATGTATGGTGTGTGTGTATGTATGCCTGTCTGTGTGTGTGTGTGTCTTTCTGTCTGTCTGTCTCTGTGTGTATGTATGATGTGTGTGTGTCTGTCTCTGTGTGTTGTATGGCGTGTGTCTGTCTGTCTGTCTATGTGCCTGTCTCTGTGTGTGTTCCTTTAGAGCAGAGATGAGGAACATCCAGCCAGCAGGTCAGCATCACTTGATCTGACCCCACCCAGCAAGCAGAGCTTTTTTCATAGCAACATGAACTGTTTCATTATAAGTGGGTGGTTTCATAAAGCCCAGGAAAGGTGTTCTAAATATTCAGACAGTTCCTGGCAGAAAAAAAAAAAAAAAGACTCCCCATCCCTGGTCTGTGTTTCAGTTACAATGTGAGTGCAAAGCTTTCCAGGAGAAATAAATCTGAAGTTTCAGCCCAAGACTGAAGCAGGGAACACTGCGTGGGGAGCAAGTTGGGCAAGGTGCCTGAAAATCGGATTAGATTCCACTATCAGGTCTCTGTCCACTGAACTACCCTCTCACTTCCTGTGGCCTGATTTTATGTATTTATTTATTTTTATCATCTTCTTGGGCTTCAACACTCCAGATGGACTTTTTTTTTTCAAATAAAGCAAATAAAGGAGAGAGACAGAGAGACACCTACAACACTGTTCCACCACTTGTGAAGCTTTCCCTCTACAGGTGGGGCTGGGGTCTTGAACTCGGATCCTTGCAGGTTATAACATGTGCATGCAACCAGGTGCACCACCACCCAACACCACGAGTAAAGCGTTGAAGAGATCTAAGAAATCTTCGGGGGGGGGGGTCCTGTATCATAATGAATGTGGATGCATTGGTCAGTGACTCCATTATAAAACATATACCTCCTCAAAATAAATAAATCAAGTTTAAAACTCAACATGTATCACTTATTGTTTTGTAAGGGACACCACCAAAAATTTATCTCAGATTTTTGGGGGTTCAAGAAGTTCATACCTATTCATAATCATGCCTACAGTGTGATTACAGATTGACCTGCCAACATGCATGTCCAGTGGAGAAGCACTTACAGTAGCCAGAGCTCCCACAGTCTACCTCCCATAATGAATTTTGGTCCATACTCCCAGAGGGAGAACTGTTATGGGAAGTTGACCAGAGGGCTCTGAATTTCAACTCCATCTGGACTGGGAGAGAGAAGAGGAAAAAAGAAAGAACATTTAGAAGTAGTAATAGGTGTGTGACTTAGAAACAGAAGGCGGGGCCATAAAAATTGGCAAATATTCATAAATATGAATCGTTATAGAATTAATAGTCAACCCATATCTGTGACCTTGCAAGAACTACTGTAGCTTTCAATGGAGGGAAAGGGAATTCAGAACTCTGATGGTGGAAACTGTGCAGAATTATGCAACTGTTATCTTATAATTCTTTTTTTTTTTTCGGTTTGCACATTTTTTTTAAAAATTTTTTTATTTAAGAAAGGATTAATGAACAAAAACATAAGGTAGGAGGGGTACAACTCCACACAATTCCCACCACCCAATCTCCATAACCCACCCCCTCCCATGATAGCTTTCCCATTCTCTAGCCCTCTGGGAGCATGGACCCAGGGTCGTTGAGGGTTGCAGAAGGTAGAAGGTCTGGCTTCTGTAATTGCTTCCCCGCTGAACATGGGCGTTGACTGGTCGGTCCATACTCCCAGTCTGCCTCTCTCTTTCCCTAGTAAGGTGTGTCTCTGGGGAAGCTGAGCTCCAGGACACATTGGTGGGGTCTTCAATCCAGGGAAGCCTGGCCAGCATCCTGGTGGCATCTGGAACCTGGTGATTGAAAAGAGAGTTAACATACAAAGACAAACAATTTGTTGAGCAATCATGGATCCCAAGCTTGGAATAGTGGAGAGGAAGTGTTAGGGAGGTACTCACTGCAAACTTTAGTGTACTTCTGCTTTCAGGTATATATTTTGCAGTAGTTTATGGATACGTGTACACATAAGCTCTCTTTCACAGAAACTGGTGTATATCTAGGTTATGGGACTTTGTTAGAAAGTGAACTACCTGAGATGAAATTAGAGTGTACTATAAAAGGAAAGGTCTCACCCAAGTAATGAAGCTGAAGGGTTGTCATTCCACACGTGAAGTCTCTGGACACAGTCTGAGGTGAAGCATGTTGAGGTGGCAATCGTTGCGTTGGTTAGGTTGTGATCAGTGGATGCAATATTATTTGGTTTGGATTGGGAGATGCATACGGGAAAGTGGGCCCTATCCAAGGGTTCCAGGACTGGGGGAAGTAGGGGCTCTATAATGGAGATGTGAGGTTCCTGCTGTTAGGGTTCAAAAAGACAATCGATAGTTAATGTTATCATCACATTATTTGTTAATTGGGTTAACATTGAAAAGTCCCTTTGTTATGGTTTGCTGTACAGTATCCAGTATCTTGTATATAGCTGTGCTATTGGATGCTTATAATCTACTTGGTCTAGGCTTTTGAGAGAGTCCGCATATCAAATACACAGCCTATATATTAAAAAGATTCAGTTTGTGTTTTGAGAAACTTTGAGACATAGAATTGATTTTCCCCCTCTCATATTAATTAACTACTGATTTATATGTCTACATTTTGCTAGGAGTGTACATAAACACCATTCCCACCACCAAAGGACTGTGACCCATCCCTCCCGCCCACTCCCACCCCCCACTGGCCCAGGAAGCTGCATGTCTACCCCTCACCACTGGGTTTTTACTTTGGTGCCCTACTTACAATTTGGTCAGGTCCTGCTTTTAGTTTCCCTTTCAGATCTTCTTAGTCAACTTCTGTTGATGAGTGGGATCATCCCATACTCATCTTTATCTTTCTGACTTAGTTCACTTAACATAATTCCTTCTAGCTCTGTCCAAGATGGGTCAGAGAAGGCGGGTTCATTGTTTTTGATAGCTACATAGTATCCCATTGTGTATATATACCACAGCTTTCTCAGCCACTCATCTGTTGTTGGGCACCTGGGTTGCTTCCAGGTTTTAGCTATTATGAATTGTGCTGCTATGAACATAGGAGTACACACCTCTTTTTGGTTGGGTGTTATGGAGTCCTTGGGGTATAACCCCAGGAGAGGAATTACTGGATCATATGGAAGGTCCATGTCTAGCCTTGTGAGAGTTTTCCAGACTGCTCTCCACAGAGGCTGTATCAATTTACATTCACACCAGCAATGTAAAAGGGTTCCTCTGTCCCCACAGCCTCTCCAGCATTTGTTGCTGCTGTCCTTTTTGATGTATGCCATTCTTACAGGAGTGAGGTGGTATCTTAGTGTTGTCTTAATTTGCATTTCTCTGACAATCAGTGACCTAGGGCAGTTTTTCATATGTTTGTTAGCCTTCTGGATCTCCTCTGAGGTGAATATTTTGTTCATATCCTCTGCCCATTTTTGGATGGGGTCATTTGCTTTTTTGGTGATAAGTTTGCTGAGCTCTTTATATATTTTGGTGATTAGTTTCTTGTCTGATGTCTGGCATGTGAAGATCTTCTCCCATTCTGTGAGGGGTCTCTCTGTTTGTTTAATAGTTTCTTTGGATGTGCAGAAGCTTTTCAATTTGATATAGTCCCATTGGTTTGTTTCTGCTTTAGTCTTCCTTGCAATTGGGTTTGATTCATCAAAGATGTCCTTGTGGTGTAGGTGGGAAAGTGTTTGACCAATGTTTTCCTCTAAGTATTTGATTGTTTCTGGTCTGACATCTAGGTCTTTGATCCATTTGGAGTTGATTTTTGTTTCTGGTGAGATCAAGTGGTTCAATTTCATTCTTCTGCATGTTTCAACCCAGTTTTTCCAGCACCATTTATTGAAGAGAGTCTCCTTTTTCCATTTAATCCTTTGGGCCCCCTTATCAAAGATTAGATGCCCATAGGTGTTGGGATTTACTTCTGGGCTTTCAATTCTGTTCCACTGGTCTGTGTGCCTATTTTTGTTCCAGTACCATGCTGTTTTGATGATGATGGCTTTATAATATAGTTTAAGGTCTGGGAGTGTGATGCCTCCATTTCTGTTTCTTTTCCTTAAAATGGTTTTGGCAATTCTAGATGTTTTCAGGTTCCAGATAAATGATTGTAGTGTTTGTTCTATTCTCTTAAAGAAGCTTGGTGGAACTTTGATGGGTATTGCGTTAAATTTGTATATGGCTCTGGGGAGAATATTCACTTTGATGATATTTATTCTTCCAATCCATGAGCATGGGATATCTTTCCATTTCTTGGTATCAGTTTCTATTTCCTTGAGTAGCGACTCATAGTTTTCAGCATACAAGTCTTTCACTTCTTTGGTCAACTTTATTCCTAGGTATTTGATTGATTTTGCTGTAACAGTAAATGGGAGTGATTTCTGGATGTCTTCTTCTTCAGATTTAGTGTTTGCATAAAGAAATGCCACTGATTTTTGTACATTGATTTTGTAGCCTGATACCTTGCTATATTGCCTAACAACTTCCAGTAATTTTCTACTGGATTCTTTAGGTCTTTCTATGTATACTATCATATCATCTGCAAATAGTGAGAGCTTGACTTCTTCCCTTCCAATCTGTATCCCTTTGATTTCTTTCTCTTGCCTGATTGCTATGGCAAGAACTTCCAATACTATGTTGAAGAGTAATGGTGACAGTGGACAGCCCTGTCTAGTCCCCGATCTGAGGGGGAATGCTTTCAGCTTCTGTCCATTGAGTATGATGTTGGCTGTAGGTTTGCTATATATAGACTCCACTATCTTGAGGAATTTCCCATCTATTCCCATTTTTTGTAGAGTTTTGAGCATGAACGGGTGTTGGATTTTTTCAAAGGCTTTCTCTGCCTCTATTGAGATAATCATGTGGGTTTTGGCTTTGCTTTTATTGATGTGGTGAATGACATTGATTGACTTACAGATGTTGAACCAGCCTTGCATTCCTGGGATGAATCCCACTTGGTCATGATGAACAATCTTTTTGATGTGTTGCTGTATCCGGTTGGCCAAGATCTTGTTTAATATTTTGGCATCTATGTTCATCAGAGATATTGGTCTGTAGTTTTCCTTTTTTGTTCTGTCCCTATCAGCTTTTGGTATCAGGGTGATGTTGGCTTCATAAAAGGTGGAAGGGAGTATTCCTGTTTCTTCAATCTTATGGAATAGCTTAAGAAGTATGGGTATTAACTGTTTCCTGAAAGTTTTGTAGAATTCGTTTGTGAAGCCATCTGGTCCAGGACTTTTGTTTAGTGATTTCTGTCCTTCTGGTTGCTTTAGGGTTCCTTTGTTCCTCTTCCTCTAAGTCCTTGAGGTGTGCAGTAAGGTCATTCATTTGAGCTTCTTCTTGGTGTTTAATACGTGATTGTATGGCTATAAGTTTCCCTCTCAGTACTGCTTTAGCTGTGTCCCAAATATTTTGATAGGTTGTGTCTTCATTTTCATTAGTTTCCAGGAACATTTGAATTTCCTGTTTGAGTGAGTCTCTGACCCAGTGGTTCTTAAGGAGCATGTTGTTTAGTTTCCAAATTCTGTGTCTTTTAATAATTTTCCGTTTGTTGTTAAATGTTAGTTTTACTCCACTGTGGTCTGAGAAGATACTTGGGATGATTTCAGTGCTCTGGAATTTATTGATGCTGTCTTTGTGGCCTAACATGTGGTCTATCCTTGAGTATGTGTTATGTGGATTTGAAAAGAAGGTGTATTCCAGTTTTTTGGGGTGGAGGAGTCTGAAAATGTCCAAGAGGTCTAGTCTGTCAATCTCTTTGTTCAATTCTCTTGTATCTTTATTGGTTCTCTGCTTTGTTGATCTGTTTAAGTGTGAGAGTGGGGTATTGAAGTCTCCCACTATTATTGCATTACTATTGATGTATTTTTGAAATTCTTTCAGTAGATGCTTAATGTATTTAGATGGTCCCTCGTTGGGTGCATAGATGTTAATAATTGTTAAGTCTTCTTGGCTGATTGATCCTCTAATCATTATGTAATGTCCTTGCCTATCTTTTATTACTTTATTTAATTTAAAATCTATCGTGTCTGAGGTGAGAATGGCTGTTCCTGCTCTTTTTTGTGGTCCGTTACCCTGTATGATAGTTTTCCATCCTTTCACTTTAAGTCTGTGTTTATCTTGTTGTGACAGATGGGATTCTTGCAAGCAGCATATGGTTGGGTTATGTTTTCTGATCCATCCCGCCACCCTGTGCCTTTTGATGGGTGAGTTTAAGCCATTGACATTTATTGATATTATGGATTTAATGTATTGTAGTGCTATTGTTCTAAAAAAAGTTGTTTGCTCTGATATATTGCAAGTATTATAGTGATGTTCTTGTTTATAAGAGGTCTTTTAGTACCTCTTTCAGGGCCGGCTTGGTGATGGTTGCCTCCTTTAACTGTTGTTTATCTAAGAAGGTTTTGATCCCTCCATCTAGTTTGAATGAAAGTCTAGCAGGATATATTATCCTTGGTTGAAACCCTTTTTCATTCAGGGCTCAATAGATATCTTGCCACTCCCTTCTGGCTTTTAGAGTTTGAGTGGAGAAGTCTGCAGATAATCTTATGGGTTTTCCCTTGTATGTGACTTTTTGTTTCTCTCTTGCAGCCTTTAGGATCCTTTCTTTATCCTTACTTCTTCTCATTGTGACTGTGATGTGTCTTGGTGTCTTCAGGTCTGGATTGATTCTGTTTGGTACTCTCTGGGCCTCTTGAACCTTGATATTCTTTATGTTATTCAGATCTGGGAAGTTTTCTTGTATTATTTCCTCTAGAATGTTTGCTTCCCCTTCCTCTCTTTCTTCCTCTGGCAGGCCAATTATACGAATGTCTAGAACAGAGAAGTTCAGTGTAGGCATAGGGGACCAGATTGGGTGACAAGACGTCAAGCGTTGGACAGGGTGGGCGAAGATATCTGTGTATATTGGCAGGTCCGGTCAAGCGTAGACGTGGGAAATGAACTTATAGATGATGCCGCAACCCGACGAATATCTGGCGGGGCAATGTTGCTAAGAACTGGCAGCCATGAAACCAGGGTGGAACGGATGGTTCCAGAAATTATCCTCATGGAGGAATATAATTTGGAATCAACCAAGTGGACATGGGGGCTACGGAACCATACTGATTTCTTCCCCAAAGTAATTCACAAATTCAGAAATGCAAAGAAGAAGGAAGAAGTGTATGACAAGATTAAAAAAAAAAAGAGAGAGAGAGAGAGAGAAGAGAGAGAAAAGGGAGAAGATAAGAAAAAGAGTTGTAATTAAAGAGCAGTGCAAGGAACTACCCAAATGTGTATCAGTGAATTCAAAAAAGCACCCTGTTTGGTGGTGTGGGGTATCCTGCTAGGAGTTGGTCCCCAGGGACTGCTTATGGGGGAGGGGGGAAGGAGGTATGCTTGAAAATTGAAGAAAAAAGAATTTTTCCCCTACTCTAATTCTTAACCCAAATTAAGTTATAGTCACCTCCTTGTCACTGCTATGACCCCTTATTGGCTGGCCTGCTAAAGGCAGAAAATCCTATTGTTTCCAGGAAATGTGTTTGGAGCTCAGCGGCTAGCAGCTTCTCAGTCCGCCATCTTCCGGGAAATCCTCCCCTCCAGACTTTTTTAGAGGATTTCTCGAAAATGAAAACTAGCTCCAAGTCCTTTGATCCAATGAGAGCTATACTTAAGAAGTCTTTGGATCCACCCTCAGGGTCGCAGTGGTCCCTGTAGACTCCCAAGAGAAAGCCTCCCAGCTATAGTGCTCCCTCCGGGTCCTCTGCCGGCCGCCCAGCAGCGCTCTGCAACTGGTGGAGGAGCCGCCTTCCCGGGCGGAGGACAATGCCCGGCGCACTCGCCTTGCCCGGCGCCGCCTGGGAAGTCTGGAGCAGCCCGCCCGCTAGTCCGTGCCACCTTTACTCTAATTCTTAACCCAAATTAAATTATAGTCACCTCTTTGGTGTCACCACTAGGACCCCTTATTGACTGGCCTGCTAAAGGCAGAAAATCCTACCGTTTCCAGAAGACGTGATCAGAGCACATGCTGCTAGCAGCTTCTCAGTCCGCCATCTTCCTGGAACCGCCTGATATCTTATAATTCTGTAAATCAATATTAAGTCACTCATAAAATTAAAATTAATAACAAAAAAACCATGGTTAACTGTCTGATCATGTTTTCTTCTATCTCTTTGGTAGTTTCTGATTTAAAAATCATCTCTGTGATTCATATGAAGGTGACTTCTGTGCACGGTCCTATGCACTGGTTCTATCACTCTTTTACATGTTTCAACCCAATTTTCATTTAGTATTTAGGTCCTCCTCAAATGTTTGATGCCCCTAAGTATGGGGGTTACATATAAATATGTTTAAACAAATGTTAAATATTTTAATAAGAGTAACTTGTTAGAAATCACTAGGTTCAAGTAAACCTTACTTTAGAAACAGGCATTTTTGCCTCAGTTTATCTCTAACACTTAAGGTTATTTATTTATTTATTTCGCCTCCAGGGTTATCACTGGGACTTGGTGCCAACACTACAAATACACTGCTCCTGTGGCCATTTTTTCCATTTTTTTGGATAGGACAGAGAGAAATTGAGAAGGGAGGGGAAGACAAAGAAGGGGAGAGAAAGAGAAAAACCTGCAGACCTGCTTCACCACTCGTTAAGCAAGTTCCTGCAAGTGGGGAGCTGGAGTCTCCAATCAGGATCCTTGTGCAAGTCCTTCTGCTTTGTACTATGTCCTCTTAACCCGGTGCACCACTGCCCATTCACTTAAGGTGTTTTTTATGTAAAAATGCTTTATATTTATGTAGAGAATGTTGTATTTCAGAGTATCCGTCATGACTTTCAGGCAATGTTGTAGCATACTATGATAGCAGTGTACTGTTTCTAAATTAGAAACTGAAAAGCAATGGTTAAGAAAGTATATTAGATTGTGAATAGAAAATATTTTAAGTTAAAAGCTTGCATATATATATGAATTATTTAAGGCGAACTTACTAATAATTTAGAGTACTGAATCATTCAGGAATATTCAATCATTCAATCAGTCATCAACCACTGCACAGAGGAGTCATTCATTTCCATGTTTGTGTTTTTCTTCAAAAAAATGTTTTAAATTATTTTTTAATTTATTTTTATAAATATTTTATTTATTCCCTTTTGTTGCCCCTTTTTATTGTTGTAGTTATTGCTGTGGTTGTCGTCATTGTTGGATAGGACAGAGAGAAATGGAGAGAGGAGGGGAAGAGAGAGGGGGAGAGAAAGACACCTGCAGACCTGCTTCATCGCTTGTGAAGCGACTCCCCTGCAGGTGGGGACTCAGGGGCTCTAACCGGGGTCCTTATGCCGGTCCTTGCACTTTACGCCACATACACTTAACCCGCTGTGCTACTGCCCGACTCCCCCAAAAATGTTTTTTAATTGGGGTATGACATTCACATCTTTGTCAAATGTATTATGAAAGATATTTTAATGTAATATTTTCAATAATATAAGTATGGTCTTTCCAAAATGTATCTTTGTAAATTATCTTGTGAATATTCATTTAAAGTAAATGAAAACAGTAAAATTTTAAGGTGACACAGTGTCCTGCTCTTTTGTTTTAGATCAGGAATAATTCAGTTTTTTATTAATGTTTTAATAATGATTAAGAAGACTGTGGAATAAGAAGGGTACAATAAAAAAAAAAAGAAAAGGGGAGTCGGGCTGTAGCGCAGCGGGTTAAGCACAGGTGCCACAAAGCACAAGGACCGGCATAAGGATCCCGGTTCGAACCCCGGCTCCCCACCTGCAGGGGAGTCACTTCACAGGCGGTGAAGCAGGTCTACAGGTGTCTATCTTTCTCTCCTCCTCTCTGTCTTCCCCTCCTCTCTCCATTTCTCTCTGTCCTATCCAACAACAACAACAACAATAATAACTACAACAATAAAACAACAAGGGCAACAAAAGGGAATAAATAAATAACATAAATATTAAAAAAAAAAAGAAGGGTACAATACTACACAGTATCCACTACCAGAATTCCGTGTCCCATTCCCTCTATTGAAAGCTTCCCTATTTTGGGAATATGAACCAAAATTCTTTACAGGATGCAGAAGGTAGAAGGTCTGGTTTCTGTAATTGCTTCTCCACTGGACATGGATGTTGGCAGGTGGATCCATGCCCCAGCCTGTTTCTATCTTTCCCTAATGGGCCAGGGCTCGGGAGAGGTGAGATTCCAGGACACATTGCTGAGGTTGTCTGCTCAGAGAGGTCAGGATGACATCATGGTAACATTTGCAACTTGGTGGCTGAAGAGTGAATAATTTCTTTTTGAGTACAATAAATGAGTACCAAGACCAAGAAAGCCATTAGTTTTCCATTACTTGGACTTACATCCATGTGGTATGATAATATTGACTCACTACGCATTTCTCACTCTGAGTAGAACATTGTTTCAGAGGGAAAAATCAGGTTCATGCATTTGACTAATACTCTTACACCCTTTTCTTGCCTTCATGACAGTTTTGATATGTAGCAACTGCACATTCCATAAGTAAATTGATTAGCTTTCATAAAAATATTAATGTAGACATTGAGATTGCTCTTATATTATTTGTGAAAAACAATAAAAATTAACCATAGGGCAACTAAAGTACATCAGAAAAACTATAAGCAAAACTAGTTCAGAAAGCAGCAGCAAAAGCCAGAGTCAAGACTCACTGTACATTTATCTGAAGGCAACAACTCAAAATTTTATAAACCCCCACCTACATTTTTGTCATATTCTTTGGTGAGGAGGCCTCTTCCCCGGCACAAGCTTCAGGCTTACCCGCTCTGTTGTGCCCCAGATGTGCGGGCCCAGAAGGAATGTTCCAGGGCATTAGGAGTGAGCAGACCGGATCTTTCCCTGTGTAGCAAGAGAAGCCACCAGAGATCACCAGGGGAATGTAATGTTTCTTGCACAAAATCCGTTTATTGAACAACAAAGCAGGGATTATAAGGGGTCTCAGGAGGAAGTGACGTGGATACCATATATGGTAGGGAGGCAAAGGGTCTGGGGGAGGGTCAGGACTTTTCCAGTAATTGTTGAGCAAGAGGTTTAATCGGTTAAAGGTAGGAGAAAGCAAGATTATCATCAACCAGCAGCCAGAGGGGGGTCCTGAGGGCAGAGAGAAGATAGATCAGATATGATCAAAGGAATGGAATGGGTGGGGAAGTAGGGAGGGGCAAAAAAATGATTCTGTAGCTAATAAGGGGGTGAGCTACTATCAAGCAGGGAGGCTGACAGGCGGAACTTCGCCCTGGTGGTCATTTTCTTCATGCTTGAACTCAAGTAGAGAGAGACTGACAGAAAGGTTGTGCCATCCAGGCTCCCCGTTTTCAATAGGAGGTCCCACACCATGCTCAACCATATCCTCACAATTTCTCTACACATTTTGACTCAAAAATGCTCACTCTGTGTGTGTTACATTGCTTGTTACATTTTGGCATACTCATTTTAAGCCAACCCTTTGGGCAAAGAAGTATGTTCATTATCTGCTTTACTCTTTGCAGCTAGATAATGAAAGATTTGTGAATATGTTCAGCTGCAAGACAGTTTTTAAACCCATTGCTTGTAATGCTTAACATGTGCTAGAAATGATTTAAGCTCTTCAGAAGTCTGAACACAATGCTTTATACATAGCTATTTATGTAAATGCCACTGGAAATTGACTCAACGAGATCAAGTTGCCTGTTCAAACTTGCACAGCAATTAATAGAACAGAAAATAAAATCCTGTTACTCTGATTTTCAGCTAGACACTAGAGTGATTAAAATATTTTCTAGGGGGCCAGGAGGCAGTGCAGCAGGTTAAGTGCACATGGCGCAAATTACAAGGACCAGTACAAGGAACCCTGTTGGAGCCCCCAGGTCCCCACCTGCAGGGGGGTCGCTTCACAAGCGGGAAAGTAGGTCTTCAGGTGTCTGTCTTTCTCCCTGTCTTTCCATCCTCTCTCAATTTCCCTCTCTGTCCTATCTAACAACAATGACCGCAATGGCAACAATAATCATAACAACAACAGTGATAAACAACAAGGGCAACAAAAGTGAAAGGATGGCCTCCAGGAGCAGTGGATCTCTGGTGCAGGTGCCAAGCACTAGCGATAACCCTGGAGACAAGAAAGAAAATTTTCTCTAAGAACAGATTGATAAGAGAGCAATACTAGGGGTGGGGCGGGGCGGGGCGGGGTTGTGGCGCACCTGGTTAAGCGCACATGTTACAATACTTAAGGATCTCAGCTTGAGTCCCCAGTCCCCACCTGCAGGGGGAAGCTCTGTGAGTGGTGAAGCAGGGTTGCAGGTGTTTCTGTCTCTCTCACTCTCTCCCACCCCCTTCCTTTCCTCTTGAGTTCTCACTGTCTACCCAATAAATAAAAATAATAAAAAAATAATTTTTTTTTGAAAAAGCAATACTGTGCTGATATATACCTTTCAAATTGTCCTTAGCTAAAGTGGGGAGCTTGAAGGTGAGATTGGAGACCTAAGTGTTTTTGAAGGGTCAAGGCAGTGGTTTGCTTGAGGGTGAATTGTGTTGATTACTATATGTGGGAACTGTGAAAACAAACATCACATGATTTTATCCTTGATAAAATGATAGTAGATCTGGGGAAAGCTGTGCCCTTAAACTACACAAAAGCACTCTCTGGGCTGGCCCCTAAACTTCATAGATTCTTTTCAATTTTCTTCTGTTGTGTGCCTTATAATGGAGAAATTCCAGGTAGAGGAGGCAGGATAACAAGAAGCTTTATTATCCATGTTCTGAAAGCATCTAGGCTGGTGCTTGAGACAGCAACTAGCACACAAGAGACTTGGTTTGTGTTTGTTTGTTTGCCTGCTCAAGCTTCCTCCTCAGTGTCAATCTCACTCAAGTTATCATGTTTCCACTAGGAGTCAAGTCTAAGGGATTTCTAAAGGTGGTCTTTGAAGGGATGTGAACTAATTAGACTTGGGCTCTGAGAGGTCTGCAGATGTGCTATTGGGACCATTCTTGATGAAGGATGGAGGAGGACTTGAGAGGTGAATGTGCCTGGGGTGGGTGGGGTGCACCCAGTAGACACATGTGTTACGAACTCAGGGGCCTGAATCCAAGCTCCCAGCCCCCATCTGATAATGGTAAAGCAGTACTAAGGGTCTCTCTTTCTCTCTTCCTTTCTATCTCCCCCTTTGCTCTCAATCCCTCCTCTATGCAAACTAAAGAGATAAGTAAAAATAATAATAATACTATTTCTTTCTTTATTATTGGATAGAAAGAGAAAGAAATTGAGAGGGGGGGATAGAAAGGGAAAGAGACACAGATATCTGCAGCCCTGCTTCTCCACTCCTGAAGCCTTTATGCTTCTTTAAATCTCATCAAAATTGTGCAATAAATTTAGCAGAAGACTCAGTGTTATTGATGTGGCAAGGGAAAAGTCATCTTCTCTAGCTACTATATATTATTAATATTTTATTTGACAGACGGCTTAAAATTAATGATATACAAGAGAGGCTCAAACATAAGTGGCGATACCAAGTCTTAACATGGAGAATTATGAAGCAAGACTTTAAATCATTCAACTGGCAGTGCATCTAAAAACTCTACCAAAATAAAATCAACTTCAGGTTTCCTAGTCTTTAAGAAACTACCATAATTTTCTCAAAACCCTTGTCAAAATAAAAGAACCACATTGATTTCCATATGATGATATTGCCTGTGTCGTTAATAGAAATAGATTAAAAGATAATGCAATACAAGGAAGTGCTCCAGAAAGAATAATGAATGTATCATCACAAGAAATTAACACTGAATGTATTTTAATACTAAAATAATTCTATTTTTTAATTAAGCTGTTGGAATCAGAGTACATGTGTGAAGAACAGTCAGTAGGCACATGAAATTTCACATCTTTTCAGGAAGGAAGTAGCTAATTCAGAAAAATATCAGGAAGTAGATTTTGTATTTCATTGAAATGCTTTCCATCATACTGATCATACTGATAAGCTTTTAATAGAGGATCATTAGGTTATGAAAGCTACTTAGACATATTTGTTCTGTCTTGTTATCTCTTTTGCAACACCCTGAATTATATAGGGAGAAGTCACATTGGAATATGTAGTCTCAGCTTTTTTTTTCTTACCTGTAAACACTGCATCACATGGTTCGATATAATTTTCTTTTTAAAATTTATTTTATTGGGATAGAGACAGAGAAGTCAAAATGAATGGGGAGATAGACAGGGAGGGAGAGAGAGGAAAAGAAAGAGAGAGAGAGACTGACTTGCAACACTACTTCACTGCTTATGACTCTTCTACCTGCAAGTGGAGACCAGGGCCTTGAACCTAGGTCCTTGTGTGCTGTTCAGTATAATTTTAATTTTTATTATCTTTACTTATTTATTAAATAGAGACAGCCAGAAGTTGAGATGGGAAAGTGGAGATAGTGAGGAAGAGAGACAAAGAGATACCTGCAGCCCTGCTTCACCAATCACAAAAGTTTCCCCCTGCAAGTGGGGGCCGGAGGCTTGAACCTGGGTCCTTGCACACTGTAACGTGCGCTCAACTAGGTGTGCCACCATCTGGCCTCTTCAGTACAATTTTCTAGTTAGATTCCAGTGCACTACTATGAAAGGGATCTTCTATTCCTAAATCTTAGACTTTCCAACTAGCCATTCTGTGGGATGTCGGGAAATAGGTTTACTTTATGGTGTAGTCTTTCAAACAATTCCCTATTTAAAAAAAAAATTTGGGGAGTCTGACAGTAGTGCAGTAGGATAAGAGCACATGGTGCGAAACACAAGTACTGGCGTAAGGAACCCGGTTTGAGCCCCGGCTCCCCACCTGCAGGGGAGTCGCTTCACAAGTGGTGAAGCAGGTCTGCAGATGTCTATCTTTCTCTCCCCCTTTGTCTTCCCCTCCTCTCTCCATTTCTCTCTGTCCTATCCAACAAAGATGGCATCAATAACAACAACAATAATAACTACAATAAAAAAACAAGGGGAACAAAAAGGGAAAATAAATAAATATTTTTTAAAATTAAAAAAAACTTAAAAAATATTTAGGAACACAGATGGTTGTAGAATTTATGTTATGGAGATTGGGTGTTATGGAGATTGGGTGGTGGGAATTGTGTGGAGTTGTACCCCTCCTACCCTATGGTTTTGTTAATTAATCCTTTCTTTTTAAATTTATTTTATTTATTTTTTCCCTTTTGTTGCCCTTGTTGTTTTATTGTTGTAGTTATTATTGTTATTGTTGTTGTTGGATAGGACAGAGAGAAATGGAGAGAGGGAGGGGAAGACAGAGAGGAGGAGAGAAAGATAGACACCTGCAGACCAGCTTCACCGCCTGTGAAGCGACTCCCCTGCAGGTGGGGAGCCGGGGTTCGAACCAGGATCCTTATGCCGGTCTTTGTGCTTTGTGCCACCTGCGCTTAGCCTGCTGTACTACAGCCCGACTCCCAATTAATCCTTTCTTAAATTAAAAAAAAAAGAAAAAAAGGAGAGGAGAATCTACAGAATGGAGAAAATATTTTATTATGTGCTCTTAACCTGGTGTGCCACTGTCTGGCCCCAAGAAAATATTTAATAGTATGTATCTCTAAATTATATGTCATTTATCAATACTAATATGAAAGAACACAATTTTAAAATGATCCTGGGTCCATGTTCCCAGAGATATAAAGAATAGGAAATTTTTCAAGGCAGAGGATGTAGCACGGGACTCTGGTGGTGGGAATTGTGTGGAATTTTACCCCTCTTATCCTATGGACTTGTTGATTTTTTTTTTTAATTTTGTAAATAAAATATTTTAAAAATGAGCAAAAAAATTTTTTTAGAAAATATTTAGGAACACAGATGGTTGTAGAATTTTTGCATAGATTTCAAGGAAGGTTCTTATTTGTATTGTATGGTGGTGTAAGCTGTGATGACACAATACCAGACATGTTTGAAAAGTGAAATATTTCAACAAATGTTCCATTTGGCTTGTCTCACTTATCTTTTCAGTCACCCACATGCACTGAATCAAGGAAATTGTGAACTGTTGATAGACTAATTCCAACACCCACTAATTCATAGAGCTAAATACCAAAGGTCTATGTCCGGGAGATTTGTGTGCAGTAGTCAAAAATAAATAAATAAATAAATAAATAAATAAATAAATAAATAAATAAAACTTTGCAGCATAAGATTTTATACTTTATGAAAACATGGTGTCAAGGGTCAGCCTTCACTCGCTGAAGGGGGAAGGGGGAGGGGCTTGAGGGATGTGAGATTGCTCACTGGAAGAAAACAGACACAGACATCAGCGGAGCTAGAAAGTGCAGATGCTCTTGTCTAATATTTGAAGCAGAGCCCTTACTACTGTAGGCTGATACAGTCGCCTTAGATGTATGCATTAGTCAGCTGAGTCCTTACATCAGAAATGGAGTGTCCACATTACATCACACACTACTGCTAGGTGCAAAGTACCAAGTGCAACACAGGCTTTGAGCCACAAAATACAGGTCTTGAGCTGGTGCTACACCTGGAGTCAGGTTATCATCCAAGTTTGGCCCCAGAGTGTAGACCAGCCTGCACTTGGCAGTTCAGCGCATAGATACCTACATTGCAACATTTCAAAGATCTATTAGGGGACCTGTAGCTAGTTCACCAGATAGAGTACACATCTCATCATGTGCAAGGCTCTGGGTTTCCCAAAACCACATAGAACCTGCATTGACCATATCAGGGAAGTCTCAAGAGCAGTGACTATCTACTTTCTCTCTCTCTCTCTCTCTCTCTCTCTCTGTCTATTTCTTTCTGTCTTACACACACACACACACACACACACACACACACTGCTCTTTCAAAAAAATGTAGTGAAGAAATTAGACACTATCACCATGAATGAAGCCATGAGTACCTCATAAAATAATGAAATATAAACACAGAAAATATCATGTGTATCCTTGGGGAAAATAAATAATTAACAGCATCATAAAAAGTGATAAGGGGTATTATCTTTGAACACATGTTGGAATTTGCTAAATCTCATTCTATAGAGAAAAAAATAAGAGAGCAATACAAACATGCTTGAAAAATCTATTAAAAACAGAAATAGGGAGAAATTAAAAATAGATGTGCAACATACTTTAAGAGTTTGCAATTTTTTTGTCGTTGCTGTGAATATTTACCATTCTTTGGTAGTTAACTAATTTGTACAGAAGTGTATTATTAGTGAACTTTAATGTCTTCTCTGTGTCTGTAACATTCACTAAATGATGTAAGTAAATATTCTGTGAGGACACATTTGAGTGAAGATTCTATGTGGAGTGAAAATCAATATGAGAATCTCTGGTACTGGTTATTATGTGTAAAGCAGTAAATAGAACCATGACATTCATCTTTGGAGCACTGACAATTTATATATTTTTTTCCCCAACCCCCTCTCACCTCCTTTTTCTTTTGCTAAAATGGATCAGAGTTTTGTTAAAGTTTCACCTTTATTTACCCTTGTCTTGCTTCTTTTTTTTTTTTAATAGCATATGCTATTTTATTGGGGAATTAATGTTTTACATTCAACAGTAAATACAATAGTTTGTACATTCCCCAGATTCCCATTTAACAATACAATCCCCACTATGTCATTCATCATCTTTCATGGACCTGTATTCTCCCCACCCACCCACCCACCCCAGAGTCTTTTACTTTGTTGTAATACTCCAATTCCATTTCAGGTTCGACTTGTGTTTTCTTTCCTAATCTTGTTTTTCAACTTCGGCCTGAGAGTGAGATCATCCCATATTCATCCTTCTGTTTCTGACTTATTTCACTCAACATGATTTTTTCAAGGTCCATCCAAGATCGGCTAAAAACGGTGAAGTCACCATTTTTTACAGCTGAGTAGTATTCCATTGCGTACATATACCACAACTTGCTCAGCCACTCATCTGTTGTTGGACACCTGGGTTGCTTCCAGGTTTTGGCTATTACAAATTGTGCTGCCAAGAACATATGTGTACACAGATCTTTTTGGATGGATGTGTTGGGTTCCTTAGGATATATCCCCAGGAGGGGAATTGCAGGGTCATAGGGTAGGTCCATTTCTAGCCTTCTGAGAGTTCTCCAGACTGTTCTCTACAGAGGTTGGACCAATTGACATTCCCACCAGCAGTGTAGGAGGGTTCCTTTGACCCCACACCCTCTCCAGCATTTGCTGCTGTTACCTTTTCTGATGTATGACATTCTCACAGGAGTGAAGTGATATCTCATTGTTGTCTTGATTTGCATTTCTCTGACAATCAGAGACCTGGAGCATTTTTTCATGTGTTTCTTGGCCTTTTGGATCTCTTCTGTGGTGAATATTCTGTCCATGTCCATGTGTGATTAGTCTACCTCCAGAGTTTATTTAACCCTTAGGATGAATATTTTAAGGACGTTCTCCCCAGTGTTTTATATGAAACATTTCCTTTTAACCTTACTATAATAAAGATTTGACAATTTATATTTTTGTGATTACCCGGTTTTAATAAACAAACAGGGCATGAATTTGCCATTCACATTAATCATAATTATAGTTTAGAGAATTCATTCCTGGGCTGGACCCACTGGTTTAAAATTAATTATAGAATTAAATTCATACTTCTATCAGGTGTTCTCTTCTGTGTCCTGAGAAACTCAACAACTGTTTTTCTTTTTTCTTATTTGACATCAAGACTGAGAAACAGAATTGGAAAGCTATCAGGGGAGGGGAGGGGATGCAGAGTTCTGGTGGTGGGAATTGTGTGGAAATGCCCCCTCTTATCCTATGGTCTTGTCAATATTTCCATTTTATAAATAAAATTTTTAAAAAAGAAGCTTCTGGGTACATAACTTATCCTCTATAATTTTCTTTTTTTAAATTTTTTTCATATTTATTTTTCTTTTGTTGCCCTTGTTGGTTTTTATTGTGGTTGTAGTCATTATTGTTGTTGTTATTGATGTCATCGTTGTTGGATAGGACAGAGAGAAATGGAGAGAGGAGGGGAAGAAAGAGAGGGGGAGAGAAAGAGAGACACCTGCAGACCTGCTTCACCGCCTGTAAAGCGACTCCCCTGCAGGTGGGGAGCCGGTGGCTCAAACCGGGATCCTTATGCCGGTCCTTGCCCTTTGCACCACCTGCGCTTAACCTGCTGAGCTACCACCCGACTCCCAGTCCTCTATAATTTTCATAGTCAATCTCCAATCTCAGGTACTTAGAAAGTCATAGTATCCCTGATGTAGCACAGTGGATAAAGTGTTAAACTCTCAAGTATAAGATCCTGGATTCATTCCCTGGCAGTCTATAAACTGGAGTTGATACTTTGCTTCTCTGCTCTTTTCTCTGGCTTGCTCATTAATAAATAAATCTTTTAAAAGGCCACATTCACTCTGGTGCCCTATCTACTTCCATTTACAGACTGACTAATTCTTCCCTCTACTGCCTTTGCACTCTGTTTAGCGCACGGCTGCCCTGTACATCACACCGTCTATATGTTGTAACATCACAAAATCAGTGACCCCAAGGACAAGAATTTTAATTTAAAAAAACAAGACAGCTGGAACACAACAACAACAAAATGAAAGTGGGTGGTGCATGAAGTCAGCTATGGAGGATGGGAAACTCAAGTCTGAATCATCTTTGGTTAATCAGCTTGTTATAATTGACCGAGGAGAGGAGGACTGCATCATTTTTTACAGATGCTTATATGGAGCTTGGAGGAATTATGCTAAGTGAGCTAAGCCAAAAGGTGAAAGAAGAAGAAGAAGGAGGAAGAGGAGATGATGAAGAAGAAGAAGAGGGAGGAGGAGGATCAATGCTGGATGACCTCTCACACAGGCAGAACTTAAAAAGGAAAGACAGGGAAGGCACAAAGCAAAACGTACACTGGGCTTGGTGCAGTGCAATAAAGCAAAGGACTCAGGAACATGTTTGGTGGGGAGACTCAGGATTCTGGTGCATGACTGTGGAAGGGTGCCTAAGTGAGGGGGAGAGTGGTGTTTGTTTGTTTGTTTTTTCTTCTTTTCTTTATTTGGGGGATCAGTGGTTTACATAAAAATACGGTAGTTGTTACATGTATAACATTTCTCAGTTTCCCACGTAACGCTCGAATCCCCCACCTGTGTCCTCCTCTGCCATCATATTCCAGGATGTGACAGCCCTCCCATGGTTGGCATTTCCCCTTTTGTTTATACTTCTCCACTTCTGTCTATGAGAGTGTGTTTGTTTGTTTGTTTTGTACATGCATAACATTTTCCAGTTTTCTACGTAACAGTTCAACCCCCACTAGGTCCTTCTCTGCCATCATGTTCCAGGACCTAAACCCTCCCCCTACCCCAGAGTCCTTTACTTTGGTGCAATACACCAACTCTAGTCCAAGTTTTGCTTTGTGTTTACCCTTCTGTTATTGTTTTTCACTTTCTGTCTATGAGTGACATCATCCCATTTTCATCCTTCTCTTTCTGACTGATCTCACTTCACATGATTCCTTTAAGTCCTATTCAAGATGAGATGAAGAAGGTGAATTCACCATTTTTATAGCTGAGTAGTATTCCATTGTGTATATAGACCACAACTTTCTCAGCCACTCATCTGTTGTTGGACACCTAGGTGCTTCCACGTCTGGGCTATTGCAAGTTGTGCTGCTATGAACATTGGTGTAGACAGATCTTTTTGGATGGGTGTGTTGGGTTCCTTAGGATATATCCCCAGGTGAGGAATTGCAGGGTCATAGGGTAGGTCTGCTTCTAACCTTCTGAATGAGAGTGTTTTTTAGGCATCTATCCCAGTGAGATTAGAAATGGTTCCTATGCATAAATAACTGCACTGAGATCACTAAACTTCTCCCCAATAAATTGCTAAAATGTCAGAAGTTTTTTTTTTTTCTTAACAGAAATTTTATTATCTAAAAATCAAACAGGTTAGCAACACCCCATTGTGACAAAGCTTGGTACTGTCTTAGCAGATTTTGGCCGGCCTTCCCCAGCCAGCCCCTCTGTTTCCACAAGATAGTGGGTTGCCAGCTCTTGATACAATCTCTACGTTCCACACGATTGATTGATTTTAACACCTGTTGGTATTATTATAAGACACCAAGTTGATCATTTATTTTCCTGTTTTTTCATTTTTATTTTTATTAAGACAGAGGCAGAGAGAAGTAGGGCAGGAGAAAGAGAGTGGGAGGAAGAGAAAGGAAAACACCACCTATCCCAACACTTGTGAGGACCCAGAGCTCAGATCCAAGCCCCTGAGCATGGTGACCGATGTGCTTTGTACCACTTCCTCAGCCCAAGATTCCCTGCGTGGAATCTTTCACATTAGCTTGTGGAACATTGCCTCGCCTTCTTAATACAACAAACAGGTTGTTTTGTTTTGCGATCTGACCCAAATTTCCTTTCCACTCTTATCCATGTACCTTTAGGAGTCAACTTCCCACTAGTGAAAAGTGATAGAACTCGGTTTACACTGACTTAAATGTCTGCTGAAGGCGAGACTAAATGTCTCCAGTTTTCTGTTGGTGATTCTTTTCATGGGAAGTTTGTTTCCTAAAAGGAAGGGAGGAAGTATAGATCCAATACTAACCCAAACAGATCAATATATGTTTGTTTGTTGTTGGTTTTTTTTCCTCAAAACAGCCATCATACTTTGAGTTGTAGTAAAATCATTTTCTATTCAATGTATATACTTCCTATACATTGCCCCAACTATTAAAAGGAGTCAGATTATTAATAGAATCAAAAGTCCCTTTGACCTAATTCAGGCATAGGCACCTGCATTTCATTCATGGATACTTTATTTTAATCTTTATTTATAAAATGGAAACACTGACAAGACCATAGGATAAGAGGGGGTAAAATTCTACAGAATTCCCACCACCAGAACTCGTATCCCATCCCCTCCCCTGATAGCTTTCCTGTTCTCTATCCCTCTGTGAGTATGGACCCAGGGTCATTATGGGGTGCAGAAGGTGAACCCATGGATACTTTTACATCGTCAATACAAACATCAGCAAAGAGGAAAAAGACAAAGAACAACTTAGTACTAAGACAGTTATTTTTACTGACATCTCTTTAAAATGATTTCAGATCATCTTGGATGGAGCTTGAAGGCGTCATGTAAAATGAGGTCATCCAGAAAGAAGAGGATAAAGATGGGATGATCTCATTTGTAGACAGAAATTGAAAACAAGATCAGAAGGGAAAATACAAAGCAGAACTTGGTCTGGAGTTGGTGTTTTGCACCAAAGTATAGGATTCTGAGGAGAGGGGAGAGGGTTCCGGTCCTGGAACTTGATGAACACAGTGGGGATTGAGCTGTTATGAGGAAAACTGAGAAATTTATGCATGTACAAACCACTGTATTTTACTGTTGACTAGAAACCACTAATATCCAATTAGGAAATTAAAAAAAATGTTTTCAGAAACCCTTTAAGACTCATGAAACACATTTCTACAACTGTCACTATAATGTTCAATTTTTTATTAACAAATTAAGAAGCATCTTGTTTATCAGCTATATGAAAATTCTTAAATCATCAGCAATAAGCTAGATGTGTATTGAAATTGAATCAATACATCAGGCTCTCTTGGTTCAGGTGCAAAACACACATTGCTGTGTGTGTATGTGTGGAGAAAGCTACAGTTGTGTATTGTGGTCAGAGTTGGAGGATTTATTCTCAGAAGTTGCAGGTACGTAGCACAGTACTGCTGACTGCATTTGCCAAGCAGTAAGTTATTGTCTGTTTTATGTCAGAGTTTGGACTTGATACCCTGCTCACCATTTTCTACCATCTACACTCACCTCTGTCAG
Source organism: Erinaceus europaeus (assembly GCF_950295315.1). Taxonomy (NCBI): domain Eukaryota; kingdom Metazoa; phylum Chordata; class Mammalia; order Eulipotyphla; family Erinaceidae; genus Erinaceus; species Erinaceus europaeus. The sequence goes on along the minus strand of NC_080178.1, from coordinate 69,944,893 downwards.
ACACCAGTATATTCTTTGTATAGATAATATCAGGGGCCAGGTGGTGGAACACTTGGCTGAGCGCACATGTTACAACATTAAGGACCCAGGTTCAAGCCCTCAGTCCCCACCTGCAGGGGGAAAGCTTTGTTAGCAATGAAGCAGGGCTACAGGTAGGTGTCTCTCTTTCTCTCTTTCTCTCTCCCTCTCTGTCTCCCCCTCCCTTCTCCATTTTTGACCATCTCTATCCAATAAATAAATAAATATAATGATTTTTTTAAAAAAGATGTAATACCATCATGGGATTTTTTTCCCCTGTCTTTTTTGACTTATTTAAATTAGTAACAGCTAGATAATCCAAGCTGCTTGTCTTTATTTCCCTCAAATCTTGGGTAATACCAAAAAAAAATAATAATCTCTAATTTGAGAGCAAGCAACATGGAAGCATGAACCTAATGTCATCTTCCATGTTGTTCTCAGCTTTACTCAGACACGTCCCATCACCAGAGAGCAATGACAGTTGGCCTGCGGGGAACATATGGCCATGTGGTCTGACCCGGCCAAGGGAAGGAACAGTGGGGGAGACTTGAAATCCAATCCATCTAAGAACTTTCTTTTCACAGCAATTTTAAGTGTTGGTTGTTAAATTGGTAACTTCGTCAGGGGAAAAAAGGTTCCCAGTCCCTGTCCCTTGTGTTTACATGCCAGTGGGGCCAAGACATTCTTCTGTGTCCCAGAGCAGTTTTACTTGGTGTAGGAGAGCTTCTGTCAAACCTATTACATTTACTGATTTATGTGACTCTTTCATTCCATCGATGGTGAAATACAGAGCCTGTTTTATTTATCATCACACCCTAGGGGTGGCGAGCATTGAGTAACAACCGGTGGAATTTGGGGCAGCGGTTAAGCTCTAATTTAATAGCCACCGACTGAAACAGTGATGTCAGACATCTCTTATTAAGACTCCTGTGTCTGGAGTGTAGTTCCAAGCGCTTTGCATCTGTTGCCTTTAATCCCTACATAAATTCTTGTTGTTTACAAATCATCATCCACCTCTCCCTCTGTACTTTGTAGAAACAGAAAAGAAGGCTTAACAGGACCAGATTTCTTTTTCCCTGTAGTCACACCAATGAGCATAAGTTGGAGTCAGTATTCAACAATATCCTTGATTTCAGTAAGCCTACATGTGAGAAGCAAACCGGGTGTATGGGGGCTTTGCTGGCGCTGTGTGTTTGACAAATCGTCTATGCATATCGATCTGAGAACATGTGCCAGAATCCAGAGATTCTGGAATAATCCAGTGGAAGACAGCTCAAAATGAGAAGGCTGGAAACCAATGTCCCTGATATCTTTGTGATATCTTTGTGGCTGCTTTGCTCTCTTATGAGAGAGCGTGCACGCGCGCGCACACACACACACACACACACACACACACACACACACACCTTCTAGATACAGAATTATATATATATATATCTTTCTCCTAATTTTGTTTGCCTCTTCCTGAAAAAACACAAACTACACTTGCATCTGTCTTGTGGTATTTACCTCAGAGGCCTCAGAATGAAGCAGCCAGTGACCATGTCAGAGACAGATGGGAAGACAACTGGAAGGACAGAGTCCTTGCCTGTCTCTAGGAAATATAACCTGATAAGCCCCTCTTGCCCAGAAACTGGAATGCTGCTAGTATCCATTATCTTCTGGGAATAGAGTTCCCCAAATTTGTTGCTTACGGCAGCAAACCAAGAACACTGTGGCCTTTTTCACTGGCTTATATCCTGTTTGTATGCCAAGTTGTATACTTAAACTCTGCAGTACTGTATTCCATAACAAAGTTCCTCCACTATACTGTTTTTTTCCAAGATAAACACTCTCCTTTATATGAACCTCATCCTCCTTAGGTCCAAGGACATATCTTAGCAACCATCAATCTTTTTCAGCCATGGTCCACAGTAAGAGATAAGACTTACCTAAAAACATAACTGCTAAGAATAACCTTTATTCTGTTTTTTTTTCCTTTATTTTTTTTTTAATTTTATTTATAAAAGGGAAACATTGACTAAATGAAAGGACAAGAGGGATACATCTTCACACAATTCCCACCATCAGAACTCTATATCCCATCCCCTCCCCTAATAGCTTTCCATTCTTTAACCCTCTGGGAGTATGGACCCAAGGTCATTGTGGGATGCAGAAGGTGGAAGGTCTGGCTTCTGTAATTACTTCCCCGCTGATCATGGGCGTTGACAGATTGATCCATACTCCCAGCCTGTCTCTCTCTTTCCCTAGTGGGGAAGGGCTCTGGGAAAGAGAATCTCTAAGACACATTGGTGGGGTTGTCTGTTCAGGGAAGTCTAGTCGACATCATGATAGCATCTAGGACCTGGTGGTTGAAAAGAGAGTTAACATACAAAGCCAAACAAATTGTTGACCAATCATGGACCTAAAGGCTGGAATAGTACAGATGAAGAATTGGGGGGTCTCTGTTTTGTAGATAGCTAGTAGGCATATTTTAGTTATATTCCAAAGGGCCTGTGGCTATACTAGTGTTGTTTGTTTGTTTTTCCTGAACCTGAAATCTGATATGCAGGTGGATCCTACTTATTTTCTGGGGAAATGATGTCATGGCTGGAAGAAGGACCAGAAAGCTGGATCAGGGAAGAGAGTAGCTCCCAAACATGGGAGAGGTGTATAAATATTGTTGACTGTAACCCCCATCAATATGATCTGATCTGGGGCCCATATTCAGCTTAGGAGCCTAGTGACCTCTGCATCCCTGTAGATCTGAGCTCACATTCTGTGTTCATAAGCAGCAACGTTCCAAGCTTCCCCAATTCAGGACCCATCTTCCTCAGGTGCAACATAGAGTATATTGTCCAGACTCCCTTTGGAGGATGGAACAATCTCTATCATTATTGATCCAAGTTGAGGGCAAGGTCCTATAGGGACCCACAAAGGGATCTATTATGTTGTTCCGGATAGAAATGACCGGTAACAATGGAGAGAGGGATTTATTCAAGGTCTAGGCCCATCATGTCTGTTTGGGAATCTCAGGACTCCCCGATTAGGGCCCCAGCTGATAGGGTGGCCTGATAGTGACTAAAGAGTCATCTTTAAAGTATGCCAGTCTCTTGTCCTTATTCAGCTTTTGCAGTCCTTGCTTTGATGAGGTTAGCTTTGGAGTGAGTGAATTGTAATAGTAAGTAGGTGAGGAGGGTATCTAAGTCTAAGTAGACGTTATTTCATTATGAACTTGATAATGACTCACTACAGACTATTTTGTATTTTTGCTTTCAGGTATATATTTTGCCCTAATTTATGGATACATGTGAACATATACTCTATCTTATGTGACCTGGTCTATATCTAGGTTTTGGGACTTTTTTAGGAAGTGAACTTCCTGGAATGGAATGTGAGAATGAAAGTAAAAGTCTCACCCAAGTAATTGGGTGAAGGGTTGACATTCCACGCCTGACTTCTCTGGACACAGTCTGAAGTGAAACATGCTGAGGTGGTAGTCCTTGCTTGATTAGGATGGGATCAGTGCATGCAATATCATTTGGTGTGAATTGAGAGCAGCATATAGGAAAGTGAGCCCTACTCTAGAGGTTCCAGGACTGGGGGAAATCTAGGCTCTGTAGAGGAAGCTGGAGTTTCTTGCTGTCTTTAGGGTTTAAGAAGACAATAGATAGTTATTGCTATAATCACATTGTTTGGCAATTGGGTTAACTTTGACATATCCCTTTGTTAGGATTTTCTGTATTATACACATCACCATAATTTATGTCCTTTGACATTATTTGTATATAGCTGTGCCACCGGTTGCTTCTGTTCTCCCTGGTCTAGGCTTTTAAGAAAGTCAGCATATCAAAGACTCAACCTTTGTATTAAAAAGACTCAGTCTGTGATTTTAAAAGTTTGAGACATTCGATCAATTTTCCCTTCTCATATTAATTAAATAGTGGTTTGTGTGACTACAAATTAATAGAAGTGTACCTAAACACCATTCCCACCACCAAAAGACTTTGTCACATCTCCCCCACACACCCTGCCCTGTGACACTGAACATACACCCTCACCCTCAACCCAGGTTTTTTATTTTGGTGCCCTACTCCAAATTCAGCCAAATCCTGCTTTGAGTTTCCCTTTCTGTTCTTCTTTCTCAACTTCTGTTGATGAGTGGGATCATCCCATACTTATCTTTAACTTTCTGACTTAGCTCACTTAACATAATTCCTTCTAGCTTCATCCAAGATGGGTCAGAGAAGGTCGGTTCATTGTTCTTAATAGCTGTGTAGTATTCCATTGTGTATATAGACCACAACAATCTCAGCCACTTATCTGTTGTTGGGTACCTGAATTGCTTCCAGGTTTTATCTATTATGAATTGTGCTGCTATGAACATAGTTGTACACATTTCTTTCTGGTTGGGTATTATGGAGTCCTTGGGGTATATCCCCAGGAGAGGAAGTACCGGGTCATATGGAAGGTTTATGTTTGGCCTTGTGAGAATTCTCCAGACTGCTCTCCACAGAGGCTGGACCAATTTACATTCCCACCAGCAGTGCAAAAGGGTTCCTCTGTCCCCACAGCCTCTCCAGCATTTGTTGCTGCTGTCCTTTTTGATGTATGCCATTCTCACAGGAGTGAGGTGGTATCTCAATGTTGTCTTAATTTGCATTTCTCTGACAATCAGTGACCTAGAGCAGTTTTTCATATGTTTGTTAGCCTTTTGGATATCCTCTGAGGTGAATGTTTTGTTCATATCCTCTGCCCATTTTTGGATGGGGTCATTTGCTTTTTTGCGGCTAAGTTTGCTGAGCTCTTTATATATTTTGGTGATTAGTTTCTTGTCTGATGTCTGGCATGTGAAGATCTTCTCCCATTCTGTGAGGGGTCTCTTTGTTTGTTTAATAGTTTCTTTGGCTGTGCAGAAGCTTTTCAATTTGATATAGTCCCATTGGTTTGTTTCTGCTTTAGTCTTCCTTGCAATTGGGTTTGTTTCATCAAAGAAGTCCTTGAGGTTTAGGTGGGAATGTGTTCCACCCATGCTTTCCTCTAAGTACTGATAGTTTCTGGTCTAACATCCATGTACTTGATCCATTTGGAGTTGATTTTTGCTTCTGGTGAGATAAGGTGGGAATAACCTTTGTTCTTAATAAACACGATAAATAAAGAAATACTTTTCTATTTCTTTTTTAAATTATTTTTATTATCATTATTTATTGGATATAAATAGCTAGAAATTAAGGAGGGGGTAGAGAGAAAGAGAGACACCTGTAGCTCTGCTTCACCACTCGCAAAGCTTCCCCCCTTCAGGTGGGGACCAGAGGCTTGAACCTGGGTCCTTGTGCATAGTAACATGTGCACTCAACCAAGTGTGTCACCACCTGGCCCTAACTTTGCTATTTCTTTTGAGCTCTTCCTATAGGCCCACAACATTAAGTTATGATTCTCAGTCTGAAGACAATAATCTATTCTGGGGTATTCTCCTTAATGTAGGGGTGAACTAAAAGAATCCTGTCTAATAGTCATGAGCAAAAGTGCCTATTTATTATAAGAAAGCTGGTAGTAGGTCTCCGGTCCTACAGCCTCACTGTGCATAAGAGTTAGCTGAAAGGACTGCTGGGAATACCTAGACCCCTAGTCTCCACACCCAGGATTTGGTGTGAGATACTATGAGCAGCCTAGAACTTCGTATATCTGACAAGACACTGGGGGGATATTGATGCTGCCGGTTTGGAGAATGTGGTTTGCGAGTACTGGTGAGTGTGTACTGAGGATGTCTAAAGGGTTTCCTTCACATCCGTAGTTCTGATAAGAGACTTGGGGTTCCTTACAGGGTGCCTGGTGGCAATTCAAGATAAAGGTTTGTGAGACTGGTTTTAAATTACCACTGAGTAAATAAAGGCAGCAAAGATAACACTTCATCTACAAGTTGCTTCTATCTCCCATAGGAGAGAGCACAGTGATTGTTGTCAACAGTGAAACTTAAGTGTTGAAAAGACTGTGTTTCAGATATTGGGATGTAATTCTGCCACTCTGGCACAAAGCTTCATTATTTATAAAGTGGCATTTGATAGCACTTCATGGTGCTCCTAATATTCTAAGAATTAAATGTATTAAATGATGAAGGCTGCAGCATATTGATTTATAATTCATGGCATGCATAAGAGTTTTCCAATAGTTTAAAGTCAAGTCCTTGAATCCACTTATACTCAGAACCTCCTTGTCAACCCCGCCACCTTCTGCAGCATTCCCTAGACATGTCAGAAAATAGTGCTTATTGATGCTAAAAATACCAGCTCAGAAATATCTGGCTCTGCAATATTTTCTTTTACTTAAAAAACAACTTGTTTCTTTTATTATTATTACTTTTTATTGGGGGGGTTAATGGTTTACAGTGGACAGTAAATGCAGTACTTAGCACATGTGTAACATTTCTCAGTTTTCCACATAACACTCTAACCCCCACTAGGTCCTCCTCTGCCATCATGTTCCAGGACCTATACCCTCCCCCCACCTCAGAGTCTTTTACTTTGGTGCAATATGCCAACTCCAGTCCAAGTTCTGCTTTGTGTTTTCCCTTCTGTTCTTGTTTTTCTACTTCTGTCTATGAGTGAGATCATCCATATTCATTCTTCTCTTTCTGGCTGATCTCACTTCACACGATTCCTTCAACCTCCATCCACGATGAGGTAAAAAATGTGAAGTCACCATTTTTAATAGCTGAATAGTATTCCATTAGGAAAACACCAATTTCTGTGTAGACTTGCCGAAATAACTTTTGGTTCGTTTTAATAGACAGGTTGTGTAAAAACCTCATGTCCTCCAAAAGTGAAATTCAAAGATGGATTGAGACATTGAGAAATTCTAAGGGACCCTCTTCACTGCTTTATACTTAAGGGAAATGTGTGGCTAGAACTCTGTTCTAAGCCCTGAGACTTACAGGGTCACTGATGCTACTGTTCCCTCTAGGCTCCAGTGGTCTTTTGAAGTGCAAAGCTAGAACTTTCTAAGTTCTGCATACGAAAGTTTCCTGACCTTACAGAGGTCCCGCAACAGGGCTGTCAATGAGGCCCTGGGTACTGAGCCTGAGTCTCCAGTGCATAGTGGTGAGATGTGTAACTCAGTCCCTTTTTAATATCCACAATCACATGAACCTAGAACAACCATTCTCTTTAAAGATATATTTATTTATTTATTTATTTATTATTGGGTAGAAACAGAGAAGAATTGAGAGGAGAAGGGGAGATAGAGAGAGATAGAGACAGAGAGACACCTGCAACCCTGCTTTGCCATTCCTGAAGCTTTCCCCCTGCAGGTGGGATCCACGGGCTTGAACGTGGGTCCTTGTGCACTGTAACTTGCGCACTCAACCAGGTGTGCCACCATGCAACCCTCATGTGTAAGATTTCTCAGATTATTCTAAGTTCCTCTTGCATAAAGTAAAATCACTTCATAGGAACCCTTGTATTATATCTTGGCTACTAACATCCCTGGTTTAATTCTAAGTTGACACAAACTATAAATACAGTATTGACTTGTTACCTTAATTACCTTCAGAGAAACAATAAACACTACATTCAGATATCACTGGGCTTTTGGAAAGATTGCAATGAGGGAAAAAGGAATTGTCTTTATATCAGAGAGATTCAATTTGTGTTTATCTCCACAATTATGCACTGAACTCCCTAAGGGAGTTTTTAGTGTTATTGTTTTTATTTCCTTATTTTCACATAGTGAGAAAAATGGTCAAATCAAAAGGTAGAAGATATATACCTTTTTTTTTAAAGCAAGTATGTGACTTTGATTTGTTCCTTGTGGATTTTAGCTTTACTTTTAAAGAATGATTTTTAAGGGGCCAGATAGATGCTCCCTCTTCTCTCCTCCCCCACCCCCCTCACTCCCTCTCACCCTCTTACCCTCTCCTTCTCTCTCTCTCTCTCCCTCCTCTCCCTCTCTCCCTCTCTCTCCCTTTTTTTCTCTCTCCCTCTCTCTCTGTCTCCCCCTTTCTCTCTCCCTCTCCCTCTGTCTCCCCCCTTTCTCCCTCTCTCTCTCCCTCCCTCTCCCCCCTCTTTCCCTCTCTCACTCTTTCTCTCTCCCTCCCTCTCTCTCTCCCTCCCTCTCCCCCTCTCTCTCTCCCTCTCTCTCTCTCCTTCCCTCTCTTCCTCTCTCTCCCTCTCCCTCTCTCTCTCTATCTCCCCCTCTCTCTCTCCCTCTCTCTCTCTCCTTCCCTCTCTTCCTCTCTCTCCCTCTCCCTCTCTCTCTCTATCTCCCCCTCTCTCCCTCTCCCTCTCTGTCTCCTCTCTCTCTCTCTCCCCCCCTCCCTCTCACTCTCTCCCCCCTGTCATTTGCCTCCAGGGTTATCACTGGGGCTTATCCTGCATTATGTATCCCCTGCTTTTTAGCCCCCCCCCCCTTTTTAAAATTTTGGATAGGACAGAGAGAAATTGAAAGAGGAGGGGAAGATAGAAATGGCAAGAGAAAGACAGACACCTGTGGACCTGCCTCACTGTTTGTGCAACTTTCCCCCTGCAGGTGGAAAGCCAGGGTCTCTAACTGGGCTCCTTGAGCAGGCCTTTATGCTTCCTGCTATGTGCACTTAATCCATGCGCTACTGCCAGGCCGCCTCTCTCTCCCTCTATAATTCCCTTACCCTCTCAGTTTCTGTCTCTATCCAATAAATAAAGATAATAACGATATAAAAATGGAATCTTAGCAATGAAAATTATGGAGAGCATTCACACACACACACACACACACACACACACACACACTCCTTGCACACTCTGTTCCGTTCTCACTACCAGCTCCATTCCCACCATCACAACCCCTAGGAATCTCACAGTATCTTGTGTGGAATCAACCTGACCCTCAACTCTAGGACCAGGCATAGGGCAACAACGTCATAGTTTTCACTATTTCCAGTGTTCCAGGAGGTGGCACAATGGATAAATCACTGGACCCTCAAGCATGAGGACCTGAGTTCTGTCCCTGACGGCACATGTACCAGAATGATGTCTGGTTCCCTCTCTCTCTCTCTCTCTCTCTCTCTCCAATCTTTTTCATTAATAAATAAATAAAATCTTTTAAAAAGAAGGAGATATTCACTATTTCCAAATTAAATAGTTCTTTCTTTTTTTTTTTAATTGCCATCAGGGTTATCTCTGGGGCTTAATGTTAGCACTACAAATCCATCCCTCCCAGTGACCATTTTTGCCTTTTTATTTTTTTTTTCCTTTTCATCTTTCTACTTCTACTATTTGACAGAGAAATTGAAAAGGGAGAGGGCAATAGATAGGGAGAGAGGAAAGGGAGATACCTGAGGACCCCTTCACAGTTTGTGAAGTGTCTTCCTACAGGTGGGGAGCCTGGGGCTTGCTCAAACCTGGGAAAGGAGGGATGATAAGGGGAGGGGACTGGTATTAGTATTGGTACAGCCAATTGGTAATAATAACAAGGGTAACACAGAGATATAACAGGTTTCCACAGCCTTTCAACCCTCCCCCTCTCTTCATGGCCCTAACATTTCAGTAATGATCTCTACATTACAACCTCACAGGACAAAATGAGAAAGTTTTAGTGAGTAGAAATAGAAAGGAACTGACACTAACTGGACTTCTCTTTTCTACGACTACTCTCTTCTCCCTAAAAACGAATAATAAGTGTACTCCAAAAAACTCTTAGCAGTCAAAACTTGTCAAAAAAGGTGGGGGGGGGGAGTGGGTAGTGGTACACAGGGTTAGGCACATATAGTACTAAGCACAAGGACCCATGCAAGGATGCTGGTTTGAGCCCCTGGCTCTTCACCTGCGGGGGGGGGGGGGGTGGTCACTTTACAAGCGGTGAAGCAGGTCTGCAGGTGTCTCTCTCCCCCTCTCTATCACCCTTCCTCTCTCAATTTCCTTCGGTACTATCCCCAAACTCCAAAAAAAAAAAAAAAAAAAAAAAGTCACAGGAGCAGTGGATTCATAGTGCAAGCACCAAGCCCCAGAGAAAACAAAATCACACAAACAAACAAAAACAGAGACTCAAGGAACCAGAGGGAGGTGCACCTGGTTAAGAGCACACCTTCTACTGCACAAGGACCTGGGTTCAAGTCCCTGGTCCTCACCTGCAGCAGGGAAGGCTTCATGAGTGGAGAAGCAGGGCTACAGATGTCTCTCTGTTTCTCTTCTTCTCTGTCTCCTCCTTCCCTCTCAATTTCTCTCTGTCTCTAATAAATAAATAAATAGATTTTTTTAAAAAACAGAGATTCTCATGTCTGAGGTTCCAAAATTCCAAGTTCAACCCTCTACACTGCTATGAGCCAGAGCTGAACACACCTCTGGTAAATAAATAAATAAATAGATAAATAAAGCAAACATAAAAAAGAAAAAAAAGTATTAATTATATCCTGACTAGGTAGGTACTGGTGGTCAAAATACCATGATTTCCTGCAAAATTGAAATAAACCACTTTACAAAAATGTTTCCCCCTTAGGGATTCAGGTGGTAGCACAGCAGGTTAAGTGCACATGGCGCAAAGCACAAGGACCGGCATAAGGATTCCGGTTCGAGCCCCCAGCTCCCCACCTGCAAGGGGGTCACTTGCTTCACAAGTGGTGAAGCAGGCCTGCAGGTGTCTACCTTTCTCTTCTCCTCTCTGCCTTCCCCTACTCTCTCCATTTCTCTCTGTCCTATCCAACAAAGACGACATCAATAAAAACAATAATAATAACTACAACAATAAAACAAGGGCAACAAAATAAATGGGAATGAATAAATAAATATTTAAAAAATGTTTCTCCCTTACTAATAGAACTTTAGAAGCATAATTCAGATTTCTGTGACCAAGAAATCCTCTTTCTGATCAGTGGCCTAAGCTGCACTATTCTGCTTTGAAGGGATCTGTGACAAATGTCTCTGACTCTGCTACCTCTCATTGTGTTGGGGGCATGATGAAAGGCAGAGGGTTTCCCAAAAGCAGAGGGGCAGAGATATTGAGGTGGAGATGAATCCTGCCAGCACATGTTTCTGTAGACTTTGAGATCAGGACAGATGACAAGGTGAAAACTGCCTGTGGATACTGAGCAGACAGAGGCGGATATAAACCTGGCTTTCTGGGAGCCGCTGTGCAGAATCTGCAGAGTTGCTGGCCTTCCTGATCAGTGTTAAAGAAGAAAGGATTCAGGTGAACGCTATGCTGACCATACTCTGAAAATACTACTGACTTGCCGGGACATTTGCTAACACAGGAAGCTTTGGGGTAGACATTTTAAACAGAATTTATCACAGTGCAGAGAGCGCACAGTCAATGCACCCGACTGGATAACACAGGCCATAACTCATTTCTTCTTGTGATAATGGGTAGAAACCTTTCAGAGTTCCTGTACTGCACTAAAGTCCAGGACTCTGGGGCGGGGGGAGTGTTCAGTCCTGGAACATGATAGTGTAGGAGAACCTAGGGAGCTAGAGTGTTATGTGGAGAACTGAGAGAAGTCTCACATGTACCAACTGCTGTGTTTTACTGTTGACTGTACACCACTAGTCCCTCCAAGAAAAAAGAGAAAGAGAGAAAGAAAGAAAGAAGAAATGAAAGAAAGAAAGCACGAAAGAAAGAAAAGAAAGGAAGAAAGAGAGAAAGAATGCGGGAGTTGGGTGGTAGCAGAGCAGGTTAAGTGCAAGTGGCATAAAGCACAAGAACTGGCATAAGGATCCCGGTTCGAGCCCCTAGCTCCCCACCTTCATAGGAGTCGCTTCACAGGCGGTGAAGCAGGTCTGCAGGTGTCTGTCTTTCTCTCCCCCTCTCTGTCTCCCCTTCCTCTCTTCAGTTTCTCTCTGTCCTATCCAACAGCAACGATGACATCAATAACAACAATAATAATAACCACAACAATAAAACAACAAGGGCAACAAAAGGGAATAAATAAATAAATATGTAAAAAGAAAGAAAGAAAGAACATTTTGGGATAGACATTTAAATCAGAGTTTATCATAGTGCAGAGAGTCTTGGAATCAACACGGGTGACTGGGTAACAGGGTTCATAACTAATTTCTTGTGATAATGGACTAGTTTAAACTGAGCCAACCCCTGCCCCCTTCAGTCGAATTTACTGCCTGTTACTCTATTGTCTTAACATGTGTTCAGGTAAACAATCTTAGGCTTGATTCCTCAACCTTCTAGTGTCTTTAATATGTGCATCTGAAAAAAATGTCAATGGAAACTGGCCCACTACTGACAGGCACAACTGATTTCAGGAGTGCAGCAACAGTAATAAAAGAACAGAAACATTTTTACAGCCACGCTACTCCATGGGATGAATGAATAACTGATCGTGATATCTGATATCGATCTACTCTACCTGACTGTGTGCTGAGGAACTTCATTAACATACTTCTTTTATGAAAACTCTGCCCCCAAATAACAGAGTGGATTTAACAAAGAAAAGACTTAACCCAGGACCAGGCAGCTAGGGAGAAATGAAGTTGGCCTTGAAATCTGAGGAGACCTGTCTTATTTCTGATAGTCTGCTGCAGAGACACCGAGGGCCCTGGCTATCTGATCTACTTTGAGGCATGATCTCCAGTTACTGGGATATCTGTTTTCCACTCAGGGTCCCAGGCATATGAGAGAAGAAAGAGGAAGAAGGTTAGAGAAGGAGTTTGTGTTCTTGTCAGAAAGGAAGGGCAGGTGGAAAAGGTCTGAGGGAAGAGCAGTGATTGTCACTGTTCCTGATTTATCTGAACAGGATTCTTGGGGATGGGAGTGGAGTGGGGGGGGATAGGAGAAAGTCATCAGATTCTGTCTGTCTGAATGTGATAGATCTCTTGTTGGTTGTAATTACTGGCAAAACTAAAATCTGAAAAGTAGGCTAAAATACTGGGATACCAAAGAACATTTCTTTAATATTTATTTATTTATTGGATAGGATAGAGAGAAATTGAAAGGGGGAGAGAGATAAAGAAGGAGAGACACCTGCAGCTCTGCCTCACCAGCATGCAGGTAATATTTCTTCCTCACTCTCTCTTTTTTCTTTTTTGCCTCCAGGGTTATTGCTGGGGCTCCACTGCTCCTTGAGGTTATTTTCCCCATTTTGTGTAGCCCTTGTTGTTTCCATAGTTGTGGTTGTTATTGTTATTGTTGCTGTTGTTGTTGTTGGATAGGACAGAGAGAAATCAAGAGTAGAGAGGAAGACAGAGAGGAGGAAAGAAAGACAGACACTTGCAGACCTGCTTCACTGCAAGACCCCTGCAGAAGGGGAGCCGGGTGCTCAAACCAGCATCCTTGCATGAGTCCTTGTGCTTCACACTATATATATGGCCTTAACCCCGTGCACCATCGCCCAGCCCCCTACTTTGCATTTTTCTAATGATAAGTTATGATGAACGCCTTGCCTTCTCTTATATTTGTTGGCCACTGGTCTTGTTCTGTGGTAGTATGTATCCTTAGATTCTCTGTCCAGTTAGAAAGGGAGATTGCTTGTTTGTTGTTTTATTAAATCTATTAAAACACATGAATTGCCCCTATATTTTTATGTTAAGGCCTAATTTGATACATGATTTAGAAATACCATCTCTCATTCAGTTAGTTGCCTTTTCTCTTTGAAGGCGGTTTATCCAATTATGTAGACACTTTTTAAGTTGATGGAGTCCCGTGTGTGTGTGTGTGTGTGTGTGTGTGTGTGTATATATATATACACATATATATCAACAAGGAAAACACATTCAGAAGCACAGCTCCTATACCAGTGCTCACCAGCTTAGTGAATGGAGGTATTTTTGACTGAGTTTGGGAAATTTCCTTGTCCTAACCTGTTATGGCCTGGAGGATCCATTTTCCTGGTGATAATATGAATTGCTTTCCAGATTTGTAAAGATTAAATGTAATCGCACATGTGAAAATGTCAAGCAGCAGCTGAGAGTCGTGGGCTCTGAGAAGGAACTGCTTCCCTGTTTGCGTTGAATTTTAAACTCAGAATAGCACAGAAGGACATTCATTACTTTCATTACTTTGTGTCTTTATGAGATGACCTATCACACTTAACACACTTACCCTCTTTGATTTGGTGTACAAAGTGATACTGTGAGATGAAGTTAGTTTGTTTTCTCTTCCTCCATCAATGCTGCTGACATTCACACACACACACACACACACACACACACACACACACACACACACACATCAAATTTGGATACTATTTTGAAATCTTCTGCCCCTAATGCCTATCCTTTCTTGCCCCCTATAGACATCATGGACTAAAGTTTTAATTTTAAATTTCCCTAGTTGTTAGCTGTTTCTATTTAACTACTTATTTTTACTAGAGCACTGCTCACTGCAACTCTGGTTACAGTGGTACTGGGGGATTGAACTTAGAACTTTGGAGTCTCTGGCATGAAGATCTTTTTGCATAACTATTATACTGTTCCCAACCTATAGTTGTTAGTCTTGAATTTACATCTTGGGCAGAATCACTTTTCAAAAAAGCAAGAAGATATAAATGTTCCAAATGCAAAAGCCAGTTAACATTTCCAAGTTAAACAGTGAATTCCTAATGCCCGTATTATTATTATACAGACTAATTCTGTATAGTTTACTTTAAACTTATTTATTTACTGTACTGTTACTTTTAATTTGTAATTTGATCTATTTAAGTGATACATATGCAATTATCTTATAGATAATTAAATAAATTCTTTTACATAATTGAAATATTTTATAATTATAGGTAATAAGCAATATACATAAAATCAAAATGTAATTTAAAGTTTTTGTGCCTCTGTGCACATTAGAATACATATAAGATGTTTTAATAATATAGAAATATATGTCTGTTCAAATAACTTGCTAACCCTATAACTCAATTATATAAATGTAATTTAATTTTATATATTAATATAATCAACACATCTCTACAGTAGGATTAGAAGATGAGGAACATAGTTTTCCCCTATGTAACTAAAAGATTCTAGGTAAAGCACAAAACTGGATCTTATTTACAAAAACATCTTTTAATTTTATATGCACCTAACATTATTTTATTCTCCAAAATGAGGTTTTTTTTCAGAAAATTTTATGAATGCTGCTATAGTTCAGTAATTAATATAAGGAAAGTGAGTCCTTTGACAACTGAATTTGTCATTCCTTTGAAAAGAGGTTAGTCTGAGAGAATTCATTCATCTCTAAGTTTGGGGATCTAAGTTGAAAGCCCCAAATTTGATATTTCCATCCTTACTCTCTTTTCATTTTTATGTGGTGCTCCAGGAAACATCTATCAAAATCTGGGTCTGACTTTCTAGGTTGAAGCAAAAAGTCTAGAAGCATATCCATCATAGATCAGAGGACACCTCGGTCACCTGGCACATACACAGGGACACAAAGCTCTCCCTAAGTCCATTTGCTAGAGAAATGTGAGGGTTGTAGCACGACTAGAACACAGGAAAGTCTCACCATCCCTGACAGTGTTTGCTGTCTTATTACTCCATGTTTTAAACAGCATCTCTGATAAGCTGCTCCTATACAGAGTATAAATCTGATATAGTGGCTTTTGGAGAATAGTGAGGTAGTACTGATACCAAGATATCAATGTTGGATTTTACAGTGAGAATATGATAATGTTCTATTATATCATCTTGGTAGTCAAATTACTAATTCCTTAAAATTATTTTCTTTCTTAAAAAGGATCACTTTCTTTTATTTTAATAAGGGTGGGAGGGAGGGAGAGAGAGGAAGAGAGAGAACCAGCCAGAAAGCCCTGCTCAGCTCTGGTTTATATTGGTTTATATTGGTGCTGCGGACTCAAATTGGGATCTCTGGGCTTTGGGCATGAATATCTGATGCTGTAACATTATATTCCTGATAAGCATTATCAATAATATTATCAAAGAATGCCCTTTGTCAGGGACAGAATGACACCTTCTGCAAAGGAAGCCTACCTCTAACAAAACTTGGACTTCACTTTCCCTTACTAATGGAGCTGGTTCAAAACTGAATGAACACCTAGAACGTACCGAAAAAGAACAATGTTGCAACTGACCAGGTGCCAGTCTTTAATTTTCCGGATTACATGAATGCTTTTTATACATCCTGTTTCTATGTCCTTTCATTATTGGTAAGTGTATTGTCTTGGCAGAGCAAATACAGATTTGAACCACAGAATTGCTCTTATCTTAAGAGTTTTTCATCCAGAGTTCCCACAATTTTCTTAACTCCTTTCCTTTTATTAAACAAATTAACTCAAACACATGCACTATTACCCTCCAGTGCCCTTTGTACTTAGAAATGTGCTACAAACACCAAAATAGTTGAGCTATGAAGGAGGTGCTCTGTGTTACTGAAAGTTTACCACTGAGAGGTCAGGACTAGTTAAAGGCACTTCTTCTTCTTCTAGCATTTGCCCTTCTTCCGTAGCCAGTCAACAGCATCAGGTTGAGCCTGATGTAAAGTTTCGAGACCTCCTTTGAATCTGGAGAGGTGGCAGTCGTTGACTATGTGGGTCATAGTCTGTCTGTAGCCGCAGGGGCAGTTCGGGTCATCTCT
This sequence comes from Erinaceus europaeus, assembly GCF_950295315.1. Classification (NCBI taxonomy): domain Eukaryota; kingdom Metazoa; phylum Chordata; class Mammalia; order Eulipotyphla; family Erinaceidae; genus Erinaceus; species Erinaceus europaeus. Next base: position 69,928,393 of record NC_080178.1, on the reverse strand, counting down.
GGCTCCCCAGCGATGGAACATGGTGCACCGGCCATGGCCTGTTCGATAGCGATTGAGGAGGGCCCAATCGTAACGTGCTAGGTCAAAGCCGGGTTGACGCTTGCAGGGGTCTGTTATGAGGTGTTTGTTCTTTACCTCAGCTGACTGCCAACTCTGTTTCCAAGAGACTGGAACAGAGAAGTTCAGTGTAGGCGTAGGGGACCAGATTGGGTGACGAGACGTCGTTAACAGAAATGAAACGGAAGGATTCAGGAAATCATAGACGTATTAGAGAAAGACTCAAATAGCTCATTATGAGGTCTCTGTAGGAATCGCAGCATAAATTGGACAGGGTAGTGCTTGCACTAAGAATACACTGCTCCTGGTGACCATTTTTCTCATTTTTGTTGCCTTTGTAGTCATTGTTGTTTTTATTGTTAGATAGGACAGAGAAAATTCAAGAGAGGAGGGGAAGACAGAGAGAGGGAGATAAAGAAAGAAACCTGCAGACCTGCTTCACTGCTTGTCAAGAGACCCCCCTCTGCAGGTTGTGAGCTGGGAGTTCAAACCCAGATCCTTATGTTAGTCCTTGCGCATAACTACCTATGCATTTGTCTTATTTCAGAACCTATTTCATTTGTTGTAACAGTTTTCTTTTCCTTTGGATTCTTATGAAATAATAAATAATATGTGTTTCTTTAGTGCAGTCCCACAACAACTAGAAGAAAGACTTGCATATATCTGATTCACACTAGTGAACTGGATTTTAACAGTGCAATGTCATGATCCTACTCAAATTTTGCTAAAAGAGTAGGTCTTAAATGTTTTTCTCATAAGAAAAATGTAATGAATTGGTCCAGGCTAGTCTTCCAATGGCCTAGAGAGAAGGAGAAAGAGAGAGAGAGAAAGTGAGAGAGAGAAAAAGAGAGAGAGAAGGAAAGGAGTTGAGATGTATATAAGCTATATATTTGATTATAAATATATTTCATACATTATATATACATTTTATATCATACATTTGTTTCACATTTGAGCATGTGTACAGTTAAACCCATATCTGGTCAAATAGCCAATCTAGTCTGTAATAAGCAAACAGTCCTTTGTTGTTACCTTTCAAAAGAATTATGGTAAATTCAGCTAAATGGTAAATTTAGCCCTACTTCTCTGAAGACAGCTGCTATGTAGCAGCAAACCCTTGAAGCTCAGATTCAGGCTGAAATCCTACAGACAAATCATATATACACACCACATAGAGTACAGACTAACTCAAGGAAATAAGGAGACACACACACACACACACACACACACACAGACACACACACACACACACACCACCCAACACAAAGCAATGTCCAATAAGTACAACAATACCACCACCTGCTGGCCAGCAATAACCAGCATAATAAATGCATAGACTTCAAGACACGACTAAGCAGATTAATAGAAATGAAACGGAAGGATTCCAGGAAATCATAGACGTATTAGAGAAAGACTCAAATAGCTCATTATGAGGTCTCTGTAGGAATCGCAGCATAGTATGGAGAAGCATATTCAAGAGTTGAAAGAGTATTTCACTAAGGAGTTAGGAAACACATCAGAACAGCTCCAAACACAGTTCTCTAGGAAATTGGAAAGCATGCAGGAGTTCATTAGGCAGTTCGGAAGTGTGAAAGAAAAACTTCAAACAGCATTGCAGGGAGAGAAAGACACTTTGAATGCAGAACAAGCTCAGGAGGAAGACTTTGGACGTAGACTGTCTGATGCAGAAGAAAGAATATTAGGTTAGAAGATATCATTAGCCCACCCTTAAAACTTAAAAGATATTTTTCACAGCGCAAGTATATTGGTAATTTAACTACCATTGTACTGATAATTGACTATGTTATTTAAAAGAACATCAACATAAGAGGATTAGTGTTTTCTAAATGTTTAGGAGAGATGCAATCATCTTAAGTCAGTCATTGTTGAAGATTATGTTATTATGCCTCTGGTTAGAGTTCCTATCCAGTGAATGCCAGCACAACCCAACTCTCCAGTAACTCCAGTGAATGCCAGCACAACCCAACTCTCATTTATATTACAGTAAATTATTAAAGCTAATTATGCTCTGACATGTTCCCATGCGAAGAAGTATCTAGCTCTTAAGGATCTTATCATGAGTCATCTTATACTGGTGCTAAAACAGATTTGAAATTGCTTGATTGTTCAGCAAAGTTGTGATGCTGCCATTTCATCCTATAACTTTCTGATGTTGGTTTTTTTCAGAAGTACAAGCAGTCCTTAGAACATTAGATAATAGGGGCCAGGTGGTGGCACACCTGGTTAAGCACACACATTACAGTGCACAAGGTCCTGGGTTCAGGTCCCTGGACCCCACCTGCAGAGGGAAAGCGTGAAGGGACAGGTGGCCACCAGGAGCAGTGGGTTCATCATTCAGGCACTGCAATAACCCTGGTGGCAATAAAATAAATTGCATAGTGTGCAGTGTGCTGAGGTTGTGGAGGGGACACCGGTTTCCCATGGAGACTCCTAACCCCCGAGAGTGTTAAACACAGTGGATTGTGGGAGTTTCTCTGAGGATGTCGACTCAGATATGCAAAAACAGATTGTCAGAACAAGAAACCCAACACACCAGTCCAACACCACATTTCATTCTGTCAAAACAAAAAAGTCATGTAAATAGGTGGCAAGAAAGAAAAAAAAGACCAACAAAATAGCTCACTTCAATAGTGTGTTGCTATGCAAGTGTAGACCGAGCTTCCGGATGGTGTTTGATTTTGACAAAGATAAAATCAAAAAGAAAAAAGTAATGTTTGGGGCCAAGTGGTGGTATAGTTGGTGGAGTGCACAAGGACCCAGGTTCAAGTCCCCAGTCTCCACTTGTAGGGGGAAAGCTTTGCAGGTGGTGCAGCAGGGCTGCAGGTGTCTCTCTCTCCCTCTCTATCTCTCCTTTCTCTCGATTTCTGGCTGTCTCTATCCAATAAATAAATAAAGATAATAAAAATAATATAAAAAAGAAAAAGTAAATAAAAAATAAACTGTATAGTGCATTATGGTTAATAATAGAAAAATACCACTCCAGGAGGACAGACAGTGGTGCACCTAGTTAAGTACTCACTACAGTGTGCGAGGAGCAGGGTTCGAGCCCCCAGTCCCTACCTGCAGGAGGAAAACTTCAGGAGTGGTGAAGCAGGTCTGCAGGTTTCTCTCCATCTCTTTCCCTCTCTATCTCCCCTTCCCATCTCAATTTCTCTCTGTCTCTATCCAATAGTAAATCAATAAAATAAATATTTTTTTTAAATCACTGATACTTCATCTTTATCTTACCTCAGAAGTTATATACATAACTAAAATCAATTACTAGCTATTTTTAGTTAAAACTGAAATTATTTTCAGGTAACTTTTGTATCTTCAAATGTTCATCATTTTCCCATTATTTTCTCACACAAATTATATTGTAATATATTCTTCCCTGTACACTTTAGGACTTTTGTTCACATGGGTACATATATTCTCTCTGCATCATCTGAGAAGTTACGTAGGTCCACTTTAGGTTGAATGATATGACTATATTTCTGCAGAAAGTATCCAGCATTTTCCAATCATTTGCTTACACAAATATAGCTCTGCAATGAATGTTCATATCCTTATGTAATTACACATGATTGTAGGAAAAGAGAAAAAATCACATTAAAGGATGAGTAACATAGACTTCCCTGTGTGGGCGATTTGAGTCAGAGCCATAGCACCTCACCAGTGTGTCCTGGAACCTCGCTCCCCAAAGCCCTGTCCCAATAGGGAAAGACAGAAACAGGCTGGGGAGATGGACAGACCAGCCAATACCCATGTTCAGCAGCGAAGCAATTATAGAAGCCAGACTTTCCACCTTCTGCACTCCAGAAAGAATTTTGGCCTATACTCCCAGAGAGGGAAAAATGTTAGGGGAAGATGGACAAGAGGACTCTGAATTCCAACTCCATCAAGACCCAGAGAGACAAGAAGAGAGAGGGAAGGATAGTCAGAAGTTGTAACAGGTGTATCTGTGACTTAGGAAGAATTAAGACAAGAGCAAGAGGAAAAAATGGCAAATATATATATATGGAGAGAGAGAGGGAGGAGAGAGAAAGAGAGAGAGAGAGAGAGAGAGAAATTGTAGTCATGTCTGTGACCTTGGGAGAACCACTGCAGTTTCCAGGGGAGGGAGTGGGGACACAGAACTCTGGTGGTGGGAACAGTGTGGAATTGTACCCCTGTTATCTCATAATTTTATAAAACAATATTTAATCACTAATAATAATAATAAAACAAACAAAAAGAAAGAAATAGTGTGGTGTCCAATGGTGATTATCTTTGGGAGGTCGGTAGGTAGAGACACAGAACTTTGGTGGTGGGTGTGGTGTGGAGCTAAACGCTGTAAATTGTAACTGACCACTAATCACAAGTTTAAAAAAAGAAAAAATACAAAATACATGATGATGGCATGGTCTTATTGGTGCCTCTGGCCAACATTCTTCTGAATTGACCATAAAGATGTTTTTGTTTTTATCTTTATTATTATTATTAAGCTTGTCCCTTAAGAGTAATAAAGCAGGATACTTGGCTGTATGTCTTAAGCAGACATCACCTGAATGAATTCTTCCTCTTGCTGGCAGTTCCATCATGAGTCTCACCTCTGTACAAGAAAGATGGCAAGGATAGGGCAGAAACATCGGATATGATTAAGCTCTATTTTGAATACCTTCACTTTTCAAGACTAATTCCAGTGTGTGACACCCTATTTGTGGAAAGTTAATAGGTACAAATTCATATTTAATATAACATGTCATAGTTTATTTACTTGTTGATTTTGAAATTATTTTCCCTAGATGGTATGAATTTAGTTAGGTGTAGAAAGCAAACACTGTCCTCCCTTTGAAACCTAACATGTGGTTAAATAATTTGTTAGCTATCTAACAATTCCACAAATTGTTAATGAATACATTTCTGGTATGTGGCATGAAAAAAAAATTATACCAGTGACAGATACACTCACTTGGATTGATTTAGAGAGAGAGTGAGAGAAAGGGAAAAAAGAAGGAAAACCAAATGTCGGCTTTATGAGGACTTTTTTTTTTGCTCCTGCCTGCAAAGACAGTGAGATGCCAAGTTTCAAGGACTGTTTGCAGACTCTATGTAGGGCATGGGTACTTAATACCTCAATTGGTTAATTGCACCCAGCGAATAAAATTATATTTATTACCTTACACAAACAGCAGAGCTGGGAATGTGTGCTTACCATTTTCTCTTCAGATTGTCCAGTCCCAAAGGGACATTATTCTTATTTTAATAAGTAGAAATTCGAATAATCCCTTCTTCCTTCCCATTTCCAGAAGCTGAGCCTTCCTTCTGAGTAATTTACAACTGAAAGAAACCACTTGGCTTCCCAGACTTTTAACAAAGAAGCCCTGGCTAGGCTAGAAAGGGCACACAGATCTTAGGCTATTCAAGTCCAATGAGCTATGAAGTCCAATGTGGTGCCACAGTGCCATTTAATTACAAAAAGAGATTCTCTCTTTGTCTCTTTTTAAAACCTCTTCTCCCTATTTGACGAATATCTATTTGTACATTATTTAAGATTTAAAATCCTACAGTAAAGATTAGCCATGAGGCATCATTTCTTCCTGTATAATTTAAGTCTTCGTGCTTCCTTAAATGAAATGTAACTTTTCTGGATGGAAAGTCAGAATTATCTAGTCCAAATCCCTAGCTTGATTGAAACAGAGACTGAGGTTGGAGTCAGAACAGGAAGTCAGCAAAACCAAAAGCCATGGGATCAGAGGGAGAGGGCTATCTGGTTGCCCTAGAGGAGGGAGAGTCATATGAATACACTGTGCATTCCAAGTTTAAAACTGGAGATAAAGATGTCAAAATAGGAGGGTTCCAGCATAGTCACTCAGTAAGGTAATTAAATTCTGTAACAGCTAAGACCCATATAAGCTATGTCCTCAGAAAACTTATTTGACCATGAGTCTCTTTTTTCCCCCCAGAAATCAAATTTATTGAGACCAAGCCTTTGTGCATTTCTCTCCTTTTTACTAGTGATTTAATATTTATTTTTAAAATCATGAGATAACAGGGGTATAATTCCGCACTATTCCCACCACCAGAGTTCTGTGTCTGCATTCCCTCCATTGGCAACTTCAGTGGTTCTCCCAAGGTCACAGATATGGGTTGACTGTTATTTCTACAGCTTTCTGCCCATTTTTTTTAATAGTCTTGCCTTCTCTTTCTCTCTATGTCTCACCTACATCTATTACTACTTCCAAATGTCCTTCCTTCCTTCCTTCCTTCCTTCCTTCCTTCCTTCCTTCCTTCCTTCCTTCCTTCCATCTTCTCTTCTCCAGGTCCTGATGGAACTGACGTTCAAAGTCATTTGGCCATCTTTCCCTAATATTTCTCTCCCTCTGGGAGTCTGGACCAAAATTCTCTCTGTCCTATCCAATAAAATAAAAAAATAAATAAATAAAGGGTCACCAGGAGCGGTGTATTCATAGTGCAGGCACCACACCACACCGAGCCCCAGCGGTAACACTGGAGGCAAAATAAATAAATAAATAAATAAATAAATAAATAAATAAATATAAAGTTAAATCACATAGAAAATGCCAGGCTGGTAAAGTAGCTAGCTTGTGCTGCTTCGTCATGAGAAAGACCCAAGTGTGGATCCAACCCCTGCTGCATTACAGGAAGCTTTAGAGTCTTGATCTCTTTCATTCTCTTTCCTCTCTCTGCTTCCATCTTAAGAAAAAGGCCTTCCACACATCAAATGCATCTTATAAAATATTTCTACTAATTTGTTTGGGCTGAGAGAAATAATATAATTGGTAATCAGAGAATGAGGGATTTATTTACTTATTTATTTGCCTCCAGAGATCTCTGCTGTTTGTTAATAAGGGCCTGAGTTGCTAGAAACTTCTATAAACTGCATTGCTATAGGTTGCCCTGTTCAGTCTCCTTAGTTTGGTTGTATTTCTTTGTTTCTATTTGTGGTTGAATTCTAGCCTCGTGGTCAGAAAAGATACATTTTTATGATTTCAATATTCCCATGTTTATTAAGGCTGGCTTTGTGTCCTAACACATGGTCAATCCCTGAGAATGTTCCATGAGCATCTGAAAAAAATGTACATTCTTTTTTTGGGGGGGTGGAGGATGAAAGGCTCTGAATCTGTCGAGTTCATCTTGTCTATGACTTCACTGAAGGCCTCTTTCAAAGTTGTTTTTTAGTATCCTGATGACCTATCTCTTGCTATGAGTCTGCAGGTGTCTGTCTTTCTCTCCTCCTCTCTGTCTTCCACTCCTCTCTCCATTTCTTTCTGTCCTATCCAGCAACAACATCAATAACTACAACAATAAAACAACAAGGGCAACAAAAGGGAATAAATAAATATTAAAAAAGAAAAGGAACCAAGAAGAAAAAAATCAAATTCAAAATGGGGATGAAACTGAGAATTATATTTTCATAATGTAAAAAATGTGAATCCAGTCTAGTATAATTTAATTATATGTTATTATTTGGTGGCAAATAGAAGAAACAAAATGTTAACTGCCATGGGAAAATGTACTTTGGGAGATGGTGCAAAGGAAACAAAAATTGGGGCAGAAAAGGTGGCCACTATCAGGATCTGGAACATAGATCTAGGCACCAAATGCAGTTTAGGCACTAAACTCCCTCACTGTCTCTGACTTTCCAGTCCACTCACTTCATTCTTTCTCTGCAGACACACTTGGAAAGAGACCTATTAGTTCACAAGTCAACTGCATCAAGAATTCATCCCTAAGCTTCTGCAAATTTCATCGATTCAGATATTTCTTAGTAAATAAACAGTTAAATACACAAATTATCCATGCTGAGAAAACCTTCAAATGGACTATAAAGCAATTTCCAAAGGTTACATATTGTGTTAGCCTATTAATACAGCATTACTGAAGTTTACAGTATATATGGAACAAAGATTGTGGTCTGGGGGAATTAAGTATCGGTGTGTATAGATGTCAGAGGAAAGGAGTGTCATCAACAGCTGACAACAAGGACTTATGTAGTGACAGAAATGTTCTGAGTCTTGACCAAGTCAAAGTCAAATGTTTGGGTCCTGATATTATGCTTTAGTTGTTTTTGTTTTGTTTGGTTGGTTTTTTAACAGTGCACTGGGCAGCTCTGGTTTATGGTGGTGCAGGAGATTGAACTTCAGAGCCTTAGGCAGGAGAGTTTCTGTACAACCTTTACATTAATCTACCCCCAGCTCTGGTGCCACAGTTGGTTTTTTTGTTGTTGTTGTTGTTTTGCCTCCAAGGCTATTGCTAGGGCTTGGTGCCTGCACTACAAATCCACTGCTTCTGGAGGCCATTTTTCCCCATTTTTGTTGCCCTTATTGTCGTACTTGTTATTTTTATTGTTGTTATACCTGTTGTTGTTGTTGGATAAGACAGAGAGAAATGGAGAGAGGAGGAATGGAGAAGACAGAGAGGGGGAGAGAGAGATAGACACCTGCAGACCTGCTTCACCTTCTGTAAAGCGACCTCCTTCCTTGCAGGTGGGGAGCCAGAGGCTCAAACCAGGATCCTTATCCCGGTCTTTGAGCTTTGTGCCATGTATAACCCAGTGTGCTACTGTCTGGCTCCCCTTGCTACAGTTTTAATTGATGTCTTCTAGCAGGGAGACATGGGAGATTACAAGAAGTTCTCTGTATTACTGTAATTTCAAGTAGGTATACAATTATTTCTAAGTAAAAAGTTCAATTAGAACATAAACCTCATTTAAAGTCTTATGAACTGGGGTTTGGGAGGCGGTTTAGCAGCAGAGTGGGCTTGACCCCTGGCACCACGTGAAACAAGAAAGACAAAAGCATTTAGATCATTGCAACAGCCAGCAGTGCACAGGTCTCCCTATGTCTCATAGAAAAAGTATTGTGAACCATAGGGGTGAGTAAAAATAAGCAACCAAATGAATGCAATGGAACTACAAAGACTGAATCTGTCATCTTTTTTTTTTTTTTTTTTTTTTGTAGAGAGTTTTTTGTCTATTTGGGATCCACAGAAAGTGAAAACACTCAAGTGTCTGGAAGGGTAAGTCAACTTAAAAGAAAAGCAGAAGTGAAATGTATTCCAGATGGGACATATCTGACCATCTGACCATCACATGGATGCAGGGACATGCATACAGACAGGGCAGGGGGATGAGTGTGTGAACAGTGATGGCAGGCTGACAAAATGTCTTTCACCATGAAATCAGGATCAGACGGTGTATTTTTCTATGAGGACTTACTAAGTGGGCCTAGGGAATCCTTGTAGTGCCTGTGCACAGCTTCCCACAGTCTCCTTGGTCATCAAATGAGTCCTTCAACAGCTCACTCACTTTGCAGAAAATACTCAAGATTTTTCTCTGACAGTCTTTTCACTATCCATTCTTCACAACAGGTTGTCTTGGTCATTTTATCCTAACAGTTTGACAGATCTTGGAAGCATTAGCTCCTGTTAGTATAATTAGAGCAATGTTGGTGAACCAAAGCCAACTTAAAAAAAAAAAAGGCTTGTAGATATTGTAAGTTAGATACCATATTTACTATGACCACAAAACAAAATATAGCACAAAGATAAATAAGAAACATATAGACAGTAGCCAAGACCATTCTAGAAAACCATCTAGATAAATTAACAAACAGGAAAAGAGCCAACAAGAACATAAAGCCACCTCGAAACAAAACCAGAATGGCTATTAGCAAATCCCATTTATCACTCACCACTCTGTGAATGGCTTAAATTCACCACTCAAAAGATTCAGAGTGACTGAATGGATAAAAAAGCAAGACCCAGAGGACCAGGTGGTAAAATGGCAGGAAGCACAGGACCCATGTAAAGATCCTAGTTCAACCCCCCCACCCCCTCCGGCTCCCCATCTTCAGGGGGTTTGCTCCACAAGCAGTGAAGCAGGTCTGCAGGTGTCTATCTTTCTCTCCCTCCTCCGTCTTCCTCTCCTATCTTGATTTCTGTCTGCCCCACCCAACAACAACAGCAATAATAACAGCAGCAGCAGCAACAACAATGGGAAAAAGATGGCCACCAGGAACAGTGAATTTGTGATGCAGGCACCCAGCCCCCACTATAACAATAGAGGAAAAAAAGAAAAGAAAAGAAAAGAAAAGAAAAGAAAAGAAAAGAAAAAGCAAGACCCACTTATTCTTTGAAACACACATCCAAAAGAGAGAAAAACAGAAGTTTCATGTGACAGGCTGGAACAAAGTAATCCAAGCCAATGATGCCAACGAAAGGGCAGGAGCGCTATTATTATTATTATTATTATTTATTTTCACTTTTGTTGCCCTTGTTGTTTTATTGTCTTAGTTATTGTTGTTGTTATTGATGTCGTCATTGTTGGACAGGACAGAGAGAAATGGAGAGAGGAGGGAAAGACAGAGAGGGGGACAGAAAGATAGACCCCTGCAGACCTGCTTCACCGCCTGTGAAGTGACTCCCCTGCAGGTGGGGAGCTGGGGGCTCGAACCGGGATACTTACGCGGGTCCTTGAGCTTTGCAGCCACGTGCGCTTAACATGCTGCGCTACCGCTTGACCCCCAGGAGCGCTATTCTAATAGTGCACAAATTCGATTTTCAGGCAAAGAAGGTGAAAAACGACAGACATGGACAGAGGATAAATCCAACAGTCAGACATAACCATCTTCATTATGTGTGTGCCCAAATGTGTAAAAAAAATTACTGACCTTAAGAGAGACATCAACAGCAAAACCGTATTAACTGAAAACCTCAACACACCTCCAGGTGGGGAGCCGGGAGCTCCAACCGGGATCCTTGCGCTTTGCTCCACCTGTGCTTAACCCACCGCGTTACTGCTCGACTCCCTCTTCTTGGTTCTTATTTTGTGTTGATAATAGAAGAATAGACTCATTATAGGTGCAGGACTAGTAGTGAGACATTTAGGTTATTTGATACATTTTACTCTTAAGAGACTATATATATATATTTAGCTACAACCTGAAGACAGAGCAAGAAAACAATATTCACAGACCTGTGAGACAGTCATTTGGGAAGGCGCCATCTTAGTCCTGCATGTGACTCCTCAGGTTCAAATCTCCAGTATAGCATAACATGACATGGGGTTAACCGGGGCTAGGTAAAGCTTCACCACTGTGGTCTCTCTGCTCCTACTTGACTCCCTCATCTCTCTCTCTCTCTCTCTCTCTCTCTCTCTCTCTCTCTCTCTCTAATGGAGCACCATTAGAGGGCAGGAAGGGGAAACAAGTTTGATCTGTTTGTTTGACAGGGCGTGTCCATTGCTAAAGTTCTATGTGTACAACAGTACTGAAGGCACTTTAGAACTATCAAATATTCATACAGAAAACCCTCAGGGAGAATTTTAAATATTTACATGAAGATGCTTTGAGCAAGTTTCTGATATGTGAAGCTTATTGTTATTTTCTTGCGTCAAAATAGAGATGCTAATGTGTCTGTGACAGTTACAAGAAATGGAACCAGCTTCTGTTCTGTTTTGAGGGCTCGCTCTCAAAGTGGTTGGCAGTGATTCTGCTGACGTCACATCTAACGCAATTATTGACGACAAAGATTCTGAGGACCTTTTTAAGACTTGACTGTGACTGTGAACCAGTCAACTCCTTCAATAAAGGAATTCCTTGAGCAGAAATATTTGCAAGATATCATCTCTGTGTCATTTTATTATTCAAGGGAATTCTGCATATCTACAACTCAACCTCATTGAATCTTTAATATATTGATTAATTAGAATACCATTATTCATAGTACCATAATGTTATGATACATTTAATATAAAATCATGATTTGTTAAGATAAAAATGCTTAAATATATAACAATGTATTAATTAAATATTGCTAAGTAATAGCAATTACTACAACTTGGCTCTCTTTTGGAAATTACTTGTAAGTTGTGTTATATTAAGAAAGGCAGAATGTGGGAGTCGGGTTGTAGCACAGCAGGTTAAGTGCAAGTGGCGCAAAGTGCAAGGAATGGCATAAGGATCACGGTTCGAGACCCTGGCTCCCCACCTTCAGGGGAGTCGCTTCACAGATGGTGAAGCAGGTCTGCAGGTGTCTATTTTTCTCTCCCCCTCTCTGTCTTCTCCTCCTCTCTCCATTTCTCTCTGTCCTATCCAACAATGACAACAACAACAATAATAACTACAACAATAAAACAACAAGGGCAACAAAAGGGAATATATAAATAAATAAAATATTTTTTAAAAGAAAGGCAGAATGTTTGAACAAGTGCAGGATAAATATTCTTATCAAAAATGAAAGAGGCACTTATAAATTGATAATAACAGTACCATGATATGAATCTCTTCTTTATTAATCTGTGAATAGTTAAGTTCACAAGGCAGAAGACACACAATACTGATAATTATTTAACAATACTTGTGTGTCTGACATGATGAAATAGATATTTCCACTGTTTTCTCTGCTCCCCACCAATGTTTATAGACTCAGACATACCAGCCATTTCACTTATAAATAGCGTAAGAATTGGGGGGCAGGTGGTGGTGTGCCTGGTTAAGCGCACACATTACAGTGTGCAAGGACCCGGGTTCAAGCCTCTGGTCCCCACCTGCCGGGGGAAAGCTTCACAAGTGGTGAAACAGGGCTGTAGGTATCTCTGTTTCTTTCCCTCTCTCTATCTCCCCCTTCCCTCCCAATTTCTTTCTGCCTCTATCCAATAATGAATAAATAAAAAGATTTAAAAATCTAAATATGTATATTTGTTAAGAGTGTAAGAATTGTAGGAACCTTAAATGACTTGTTCACTGTCATCTATCCAGAGCTCTGTACGGCCACATCTGAGCAGAGATTCAACTATAAAACCTGTTGTTTTGACCTAAATGCTAAAGAGGTTCTCTTTTTGCATATTTATTTATTTATTTTGGAGAGGGAAGGTAGAGAGGAGAGAAAGAGAGACACCTGTTGCCCTGCTCCACCTCCTGTGAAGCTTTCTGCCTACAGGTGGGGAGCAGGGGTGGGTGTGCTGAACTTGGGTCCCTAAACAGTCTAACCTGTGAACTTAACCAGGCGCACCACCACCCAGCATCCCTCTGTAATATCCTGATGGCTGTCATAGAATTATGACACCCTCATTCCTAGTCTATGAGTGCTTTCATTGTCAACAGTGCTTTAGAATTCATTGGCTCAAATGTTCTGGTCATTCTATTTATTTCACAGTAATTTTCTGGAGTCGCATTTTGTTTAGTTCAGGCATAGACCAAGAATAAGGATTTGAATTTCACCATCCAATTAAGTCACTATTCATTTCAGCTGACTCTATTTATTATTATTATCAAACAAAAACGTGAATATGCACAGCGGAAATGCTTTCTGTGGAAGGAAAGTGAACTGATGTTCTTTTTTTTTTTTTTTTTGCCTCCAGGGTTATTGCTGGGGCTCAGTGCCTGTGAATCCACTGCTCCTGGAGGCCATTTTCTCCCCATTTTTGTTGCCCTTGTTGTTGTATTTATTGTTGTTGTCATTGCTGTTGTTTTGTTGTTGGATAGGACAGAGAGAAATCAAGAGAGGAGGGGAAGAGAGAGGATTGGGGAGAGAAAGAGAGACACCTGCAGACCTGCTTCACTACTTGAGAAGCGACCCTCCTGCAGGTGGGAAGCTGGGGGCTCGAATGGGGCTCCTTATGCTAGTCCTTGTGCTTTGCACCATGTGCACTTAACCCACTGCACTACCGCCCAGCCCCCTCAGCTAACTGACTCTATATATCCATTGCTTATTAGATTTATAATTGTCTTTCATACTATGCTTTAAACTATGCATTTTTTACAAACATATTTTACGTGACTTCATAAAATGTGCTAATAAGTTAGTTCTGTTCATCAGCATCATAATAGTATAGATTGCAATATCTTGTTCCATAAAAATATAAAAGTAATAAGTAAATAAATTCCGTAAGAGTAATAAATAGAATAAAAATTCATTCAGTTCAACAGAATGCAACTCGTTTGCAAAGAATACAAACATAACCCAGAAAAAGCACAAGATACGAATATGTTCCCCCAGAGAAAAAAATAATTGTAAAGTTTATTGTAATGACATTTTTCATTCCAAATGTCAGAAATATGAAACCATTTGATATCTGATGTGATTATGTGATTAAGATCATGTCTGGTGCACAGACTGGGACAGAGGAAGAAGCAAGGGAGGGACCATAAATTATTGTGATTTTAAGAATAGTTAGAGAATTCTTTTTTTTTTTTTCATTTTTATTTATTAAATGAAAATATTGACAAGACCACAGGATAAGAGGGCTACAATTCCACACAGTTACCACCACCAGAACTCCATACCCCATCCCCTCCCTTGATAGTTTTCCTCCTCTTTATCCCTCCTGTAGCATGGACCAAGGTACATTATGGGATGCAGAAGGTGGAAGGTCCGGTTTCTGTAATTGCTTTCCTGCTGAACATGGGTTGTGGAAGGTCGATCTGTACTCCCAGCCTGCCTCTCTCTTTCCCTAGTGGGGCAAGGGTCTGGGAGCTGGGGCTCACATTGGTGGGGTCGTGACCACTATCACTGGTCATTCCCATCAGAAACAACATAAATGACCCTTCTGTGGGCCCCTATAGGACCTGGCCCTCATGTGAATCAATGTGGTAGGGACTGTTCCATTCTCCAAAGGGAGCTTGGATGGCATACTCTGCCTAACCCCTGAGGATGATGGGTACTGAAATTGGCACAGCCTGGAATATTCCTAGCTGTGACCATGGAATGTGAGCTCCGACTTACAGGGATGCAGAGGTTACATAGGCTCCTGTGCTGACTATGGGCCCCCAATCAAGTTGCTCTTTTTATTTTAAAAAGTAGAAGGGGGTGGATAATGGCACACCCGGTTCTGAGCACACAATACTAATGGCAAGGACCTGGGTTCAAGCCCCTGGCTCCCCACCTGCGGGGTGGACACATTAAGAGCAGTGAAGCAGGGCTGCAGGTGTCTCTCTGTCTCTCTCCCTCTCTATCTCCTCCTCTTCTCTCAGTTTCTCTCTGTCCTGTCTAATAAAATGAAAAAAAAAAAAAAAACGGCCTCCAGGAGCAGTGGATTCATAGTGCTGACACCAAGCCCCAGTGATAATCCTGGAGGAAAAAAATAAAATTAAATAAATAAAAAGTAGAAGACCAAGGGGGGGGGAGAAGTCTTTTCCAGTTCTTTTCAGTCAGGGATTTATTGCAGCAATAAATGAAGGAGTGAAGGAGCTTGCGGTGCTGCAGGACTGGAGGCACTGGTACACCGCCAAGGTTAAAACAAGACTGGGCGATATTTGTACCCAGCCTGCCTGGAGGTTAGCGTGCCATGCAGTTTCTGCTGCATCAGGAGTCCACTGATGCATAATTTAGATCTCTCCATTATCAATTCCCCAGCCTTTGGTTCCTGAAAGCCTAAGCACACTTAGCACTGTGGGTCCTGAGGTAAGAGCAATAACTCTGCTCACATCTGCCTCTGGACTTCCAAAGGGAGAGTTAGGGCCTGCCCTGCACCGGGTGTGCTGGCCATCCCTGCTCACAGCTCTCCAGCCAGAGATGGATGCTAAAGGTCCTTCTGACTAAGGATCACAACATCTCAGAACAGAGATACTTCAACAAAAGTATTCATTTCCTTATGTGAAGAAAATTCCGAAGTAAGCACTTAGGAAAGTAGTCATTAAAAATAAAAGACAGGGAGTTGGGCGGTAGCACAGTGGGTTAAGCACAGGTGGCGCAGAGTGCAAGGACCGGCAGAGGAAAGGGAGGATAGAGACGAAGAGAGAGAGACAACTGCAGCCCTGCTTCATCAGTCCCAAAGCTTTCTCCCTGCAGGTGGCAACCAGGGACTCAAACCGGTGTCCTTGTGCACTGTAATGTGTGTGCTTAACCAGAGGTTATTCTTTATCCCTTTGGGAGTATGGACCCAGGATCATTATGTGGTACAGAAGGTGGGAGGTCCTCTGCTGGGCATGGGCATTGGCAGGTGGATCCATACCCCCCAGCCTGTTAGTTTTTTTAAATTTTATTTGTTTATTTTAAATTTATTTTGGATAGAAACAGAGAGAAATTGAGATGTAAGGGGAGAAATGAGGGGGCGGGGGGGCTGCAGCCTTTCACACTGCTTGTGAAGCTTTCCTCTAGCAGGCTGGGCATTGGGGCTTGAACCTGGGTCCTTGCACACTGTAACATGAGCACTCTACCAGGTGCACACTGCCTCCCCTCCTCCCCCAGTCTGTTTCTATCTTTCCCTAGTGGGGTGGAACTCTGGAGAGGGGAGATTCGTCGACAGTTTTTAAGGGTTTCTTTTTTACATAAATAAATTTATTTATTTATTATTTGATATAGAGACAGAATTTGAGAGGGGTGATGGAGAAAGAGAGAGAAAGAGATATCTGCAACCCTGCTTCACTGATTGTGAAGCTTCCCTCTAGCAGGGAGATATGTTGGGGCTTGAACCTGGGTCCTTGTGCACTGTAACGTGTGTGCTTAGCCAGGTGCTCCACTGCCTGGCCCTAAGTTGACTCTTCAACACTTTTCAAGTGTCCTGTCTGCCAGGCTGTTTAGTTTGGGTCATGCAATTAGACGAACCAACTCTGTTCTCCATACCAGAAGAGGTAAATGCAAAAGCAGCTGTTTAGCTACCCACAGGATCAGATCCCAGGCTCAGTGCTGCCATGGAACAATTCTGTGACCTCAGGCAACCCACTGCCCACACAGGGTATCTCCCCCAGGAAGTAGGAATAAGACCCCCAGGGCTCTTCTCCTCAGGGTGACATTTTTATTATTCATTTGAAAATGAGAATGTTTGCAGGGGTGGCTGACTCTAGTGATGGTAAAACCTGTTTTTTGAATATGTCCAGTGCTATGTAAATGCAAAGCAGCCGCAGGTGGGCTTGGGTATGTGTGGTGCTTTGGCCTCTAACTTTCATAATGCCACAACAGCATGTGAGCACCTGTTCTATTTCTTCCTTCATGTCTGCCTTCACTAAGACAGAACCAGGTGCTTCTCAGAAGAGACACACAGTGTGAGTTTCTACTACTTGATAAAAAAAAAAAAAATCTAGAAAAGGAAATTAAAAGCGAATGCTAGGTTTTGCTCTTTGGGTTTTTTATTCATTTTTTTGGTCTTTCCCCCTTTCCCCTTCATTTCATATAGGGTCTCCTGACGGCTTACTGATGACTTCGGTGCCCTGAAACACCCTTTTATTATGTTGCTATGCCCTTGGCCATGCACAGAGACTGACTTTGTCTGGGGCTTTTGAAAAGGTTTGCTCTTTTTTCCAGTCACACCTGCACTCTGAGTGATCGGTGGTTATTGGGGTTTCCCAGCTGACCTTGCAGGGCGCAGTCAAATGGATGCTGCTCCTGCATGTTGAAGAGTCTTTGGAAGTGCCCTTGAACTTGCTCGAAGGTTATTTATTTGTTACTGCAGCCGCCAAAAGTAGATCCTCTTTTTTGTCTAAAGTTTCCGAGTCTCATGGAAATGGCTGTGAAAATATGTACTTATCAAGCTATGTGGGAACAGTGTGTTTATATGATTCTAACAATCCTGGACCACTCCCCCCCCATCTTTTATTTTAGGTAGAGAGGGAGAGAGAACTAGAGAAGGGGAGATAACACGACACTTCTCTACTATCCCTGGAGCTTTCCCTGGCGATTTGGTTCTGGGCATGTGGTGCCTGAACTATAATCTGCTGCATTATGCCAGTAAGAGCTGTGCCCCGACCCGACGAGAGAACATTCTCTTGAGCCCTGGAAAAGGACTGATAAAAACCACCTTTCTTGGAGTCGGCGATAGCAAAGCGGGTTAAGCGCAGTTGGCACAAAGCACAATGGCCAGTGAAAGGATTCTGGTTTGAGCCCCCCGTTCCCCACTTGGCAGGGGTGTCGCTTCACAAGTGGTGAAGCAGGTCTGCAGGTATCTATCTTTCTTTCCCCCTCTCTGTCTTCCCCTCCTCTCTCCGTTTCTCTCTGCCCTATCCAATAAAACTAGGGCAACAAAAGGAAATAAATAAACAAAGAAATAATAAAAATAAAACGCCATTCCTCTTGATAGGTCTGGGAAGGCGGGCCAGACCATTGGTGACGCCTAACGCTAAGACCACTCAGCCCTAAGAATGTGGAACCTGGCAAAACCAGTCCATCCCTGGAATGAGTACTAGAGGTTAGCAGTTTCGTAAAACCACAGACCCACCAGACTTAACTTAATGGAAAAATCCCCACTGAACTCTCACCTAACTTCCTTGTTCTCTGCGCCTATGAGAATCTCCCTCCCCCGACCCTGGGTGCAACTTCACAGGCCTCCCTCCCACTCTCTCAGGATCCGCCAACCTAGGGCAGGAGCGCCAGGAGAAAAAGCCCTTGTTGATAATATTTGCAGCCTTACTTTTTCTTTTCTTTTTTTCTTTCTTTCTCTCTTTTTTCCCTTTTGTTGTCCTTGATGTTTTATTGTTGTAGTTATTATTGTTGTTGCTTTTTATATTTTATTTGTTTATTAATGAGAAAGGGGAGAGAGAGAAAGAACCAGACATCTTTCTGGTACATGTGCTGCGGGGGATCGAACTCAGGACCTCATGCTTGAGAGTCCAGTGCTTTATCCACTGAGCCACCTCCTGGACCACATTATTGTTGTTGTTATCAATGTCATCTTTGTTGGATAGGACAGAGAGAAATGGAGAGAAGAGGGGAAGACAGAGAGGAGGAGATAAAGATAGACACCTGCAGACCTGCTTCACTGTCTGTGAAGTGAACCCCCTGCAGGTGGGGAGTCAGGGGCTGGAACCTGGATCCTTACGCTGGTCCTTGCGCTTTGCGCCATGTGTGCTTAACCCGCTGCGCTACCGCCCAGCCCCCAATTATTCTCAATCTTAAGCAACAATCTAAATGCGACTTAAGTACACATGTGTCGTCTCCTGCAGCCACTAAATTCCACCTCTTTTTTTTTTTTTTCTTTTAACACGGAGGGAGGGGCAGCGAGAGGGAAAGTGAAGAGGCCACAGCATTGAAGCTTCCCTGGTGGGGGTGGGGTGGGGGCAGCAGGCTCAAAGCCCCACCTCACAAGTGAAAAGCTGCACAATTGTCAACAATCTTCTAAGTCTCTTGGGCATGGATATGACTTGGTCCTTGATCCAATAGAGAAAGAGACAGGAGGTTGTGGTTATTTTCACAGTTAAACCACACAGTGTCTAAAAGCTATGGTTTATGAGAGCCAGAATAGAAGAAATAAATATCTAAAAAGACTCTCTCTGTTAGTGTAGATTGTACTAATGAGATACTGTACTGTGGACATCCTAAACTCCTTGGACTTACAATTAAATGCTCGTTTCAGCATTGCTAGGTGAAAAGAACTAAAAAGAGAGAATAAAATAATAAAGGGGAAGGGGCAGGGGCAGATAGCATAAAGGTTATGCAAAGAGACTCTCAATGCCTGAGGCTCTGAAGTCCCAGGTTCTATTCCCCACACCACCAAAAGCCAGAGCTGAGCTATCTTCTGGTAAACAAACAAACAAACAAAAAAGTAATGGGTCCTGTGGGGGCACACATGGTTGAGCATACATGTTACAGTGCATAAGGACCAGGCTTCAAGCCCTCTCTCCCCTGTCCCCAGCTGCAGGGGAAAAGCTTTGTGAGTGGTGAAACAGGGCTGCAGATATCTGCCTCTCTCCCTCTCTATCTCCCACTACCTCTTGATTTCTGGCTGTGTCCATCCAATAAATAAAGATACTAATTTTTTTAAAAACAGATTTAAAAAATAACAGTAGGGCAAGGTAATACTTTCTCACTTTCCATGTTTCCCCCCGTGTATTGATCTTTCATCTAACTATATTGAGTTATTGAATTTTTAAAAATATTTATTTATTTATTTATTCCCTTTTGTTGCCCTTGTTGTTTTATTGTTGTCATTGTTGTTGGATAGGACAGAGAGAAATGGAGAGAGGAGGGGAAGACAAAGAAGAGGAGAGAAAGATAGACACCTGTAGACCTGTTTCACCGCTTGTGAAGCGATTCCCCTGCAGGTGGGGAGCCGGGGGCTCTAACCGGGATCCTTACACTGGTCCTTGTGCTTAGCGCCACCTGCGCTTAACCTGCTGCGCTACCGCCCGACTCCTGAGTTATTGAATTTTATCCAGCAAGCGGGCAAGTTAGCATCCTCAAGCCGTTATCCTGCTTATCAGTACTGTTAATTGTTCACTGAGTCACTGAGCACTTGAGTCTAGTCAGAGAAATTCCTTTCAGAGTTTAGAGTATTATTGTGAATGTGGTGAAACGTTCGCTATGTGGCTAAGCAATCATTTTATGCAAATTGCTCACAGTCTGGAGAAAAGGTCAGAGGAGGACACCAGCAATTATTATTTATCCTAGTATAAGCAGTAGTGACAGTCTGTCCAAAGTGTCGGGAGATAGGAGTGCTATGCTTGGTGGTCCGCTGTAGCATGCTGGGTTGTGCAGTGTGTGATGAACACAGCCTCCGAGCGCAGTTGGACCATATGCAAAACCCCAGGACCGGAGGGTTTTGCCAGTGAGCCCCAGGACCGGAGGGTTTTGTCAGTGAGCCCCAGGACCGGAGGGTTTTGTCAGTGAGCCCCACAAAAAACCTTCCTTTCTGGAGGACGTTTCCTTATATTTTTCAAGTTCCTCTAAGAAAGTGAAAATACAGAAATTCTTCCCTAGCACTTACTTTATTTTTTATTATCTTTATTTATTTAGTGGCTAGAGACAGCCAGAAATGGAGAGGGAAGGGACAGAGAGAGACAGAAAAACACCTGCAGCACTACTTCACTGTTCAGGAAGCTTTCCTCCTGCAGATAGGGGCCTAAGGTTCAAACCAGGGTCCTTGTGCGCTGGAATGTGAGCGCTTAACCAGGTGTGTCATCATCTACCCCCCTCCACCAGTGTACTTTCTAAGAAGCCAACAGAGATACAACAAATTAAAAATACATACATGGGATCATGCCCTTGATGAACAGAGATGCTACAACTTTCAAAATTGTTTTAACTTTTTATTTATTTTGTAATTAATGAGAGAGAAAGATGCAGATAGAGTAAGATGCAGAGAAAGAGACTCCCAGCTCTGGCTTATGGTGGTGCCAAAGATTGAGCCTGGGAGGCTGGAGCTGATAATATATTATATCATGCCTCAGGATGAATGTCTTTTGCATAACCATTTGACTCCCTGCCCTCTCAACAAATTCTTATAAAAAAAAAAAAAAAAGGTTCAACATCACATTTAAAAAGTTGTACAACATGGCCAAATGGATTTATCTCAGTGATGCAAAGGTAATTAGACATTTGTGAGTCAATTAGCCTAGTTCACCATATTAACAAAAGAAAAAAGTAGGGAGGAAGGTAGTGACCACCCAGTTAAGCACACATATTACCATGCAGAAGAACCAAGGTTTGAGTACTGGCTCCCCAGCTACAGGAGAGAAGTTGCAGAAGTAGCAAGGCAGGGCTGTAGGTGCCTCTCCCTCTGTAGGCTGTAGGTCTCTCTCCCTCTCTACCTTTCTCTCCCCTCTCTGTTTCTCTCTGTCCTACTTAATAAAATTGAAAGGGGGAAAAAAAGGAAACAATGACTGAAAAATTCATAGTGCTGGAACTGAGTCCCAGAAATAGCCCTGGTGTCAATGGAAAAATGAAGAAGAAGGAGGAGGAAGAGAAGGAGGAGGAGGAGGAGGAGGAGAGGAAGAAGAAGAAAGGGAAGGAAGAAAGAAAAGCACATGATCATTCTAGAGGCAAGACTGGCAACTACTACCACCATTACTCTCCAGCATAGTCTTGAAGGTTGTAACCATAGCAATTAGGCAAGAAAAATAAATAAAAGGAAGCCAAGTCTGAAGAGATTAATATTGTATTATTGAACTAGACTTCCACATGTTTACAGAGTTCAAACTTAAAGCCTAATAATAACCACCCTGGGGGGTTAAACAGATAAATAAATAAATAAATAAATAAATAAATAAATAAATTTCAAGAGAAAGGAAGAAAACCTGGAGGAAAGAAACTTTCTCTAAGAAATTGTCATATCCTAAGTAGCTACAATAAAATAAACCTGTTTGAGTTTGATGGGTCTAGAATATATTCAATAAATTGTGGTTTACTTCTATATCCTCCCTTTCTTCCTTTATCTTGTATTTTATTTATGTTTTCATTGGGGGGCATTCATGATTTACAGTATATACATTTTTGATACATGTGTAAATTTCCTCAGTTTTCATTCTTTAATTTTTTTTTAAATTTTATTACCTTTGTTTATTGGATAGAGACAGCCAGAGATTGAGAGGGAAGGGGGAGCTAGAGAGAGAGACAGAGAGATACTTGCAGGCCTGCTTCACCAGTTGTGAAGCTCTCCCCGCTGCAGGTGGGGGCCAGAGAGTTGAACCTGGGTCCTTGCTCATTGCAACATGTATACTCAGTCAGGTGTGCCACCACCTTGCATCCAAATCCCTCAATTTTCTGCAAAACACTCTAACTCCCAGCGTAGGTCCTCCTCCACCATCATGCACCAGGACCTGAAAGACCCCCCTTCCCCCTAACACATACACAAAGTTCTTTATTTTGCTGCACCACACCAAAACCGGTCCATGTTCTGTTTTGTGTTTCCTCCTCTGTTCTTATTTCTCAATGTCAGTCCATGAGTGAGATCATCCCATAGTCATCCCTCTCTTTCTGGCTGATCTCACATCATGATTCCTTCTAGCTCCATTCAAGATAAGGTAAAGAAAGTGAATTCACCATTTTTAACAGTTAAGCAGGGGCCAGGTGGTGGCACACCTGTTTAAGCGTACATATTGCAGTGTGCAAGGGCCCGGGTTCAAGTCCCTGGTCTCTACCTGCAGGGGGGAAGCTTCACAAGTGGTAGAGCAGGGCTGCAGGCATCTCTTGGTCTCTCTCCATCTCTGTCCCTCTCTCCCCTCTCAATTCCTCTCTTTTTCTACCCAATAATATATAAAAACAATAGTTAAGTAATATCCCATTGTATATATAGACCACGACTTTCTTATCTTAAGGAACCAAACACCAAACACCTCCATCCAAAAAGATCTGTGTACACCTGTGTTCATAGCAGCACGACCTGTAATAGTCCAAGCCTGGAAGCAACCCAGGTGTCCAACAATCATAGTCCTTTTCAACCTCCTTAAGAATCGCCTCAGGGTTTGAAGGGAAGTTATTCAGCCATGGTTGATCTCCTACCCTTTATCTTCTCCCTTCAAAAGCTGAGTATAGTGAGAACACACAGTTCTGCTTTGAAAGCTCATCGATCTAAAGAGCTCCCTGTACAGAGCCCCATTGAATGCTATTCGAATCCAATTCTTCCCCTGCTGAACCCTATGCAGTTCCCTTTTCTTTCAGAAATGCTAATTCTGAACATTCTAATGACTGCACAGTGATTTCCATCTCAAAGTCTTCTTTTGTGAAATATTTCTTTTCTTCCACTAAATTAAATGCAATTCTAAGATGAAATATGTCCATTACTGATTATAACTTCACTCAGCCTTCTTTTTTTTTTTTTAAATAAATACTCATGTCAACCATCCAGCCATAAAATTTTAAATGTTGATGTCATAACATTTCCGTATAAACAGTTTACAGAATGAGAAAGCTAATACACCAAACAAGAATAATAGCAACTCCATATTTAGATGCCTTAGCTTAAAAAAAAAAAAAATCATAGCTCAGGGATGGGGAGAAGATTTATGAGGCAAGGCAGAGGCTTTGTCATGTTGCCTCTCAGACCAAACCCTAGAGCCACAGGCCTTGGATAAAGCTCTGATTCTGTCTGTCTCTCTGTTTCTGTCTGTCTCTCTATGAATGAGCAAGAATCTGGGTTTGAAAACCCTGTCCCCACCTGCAGGTATAAAGTTTCTCAAGTGGTGAATCAGGGCTGCAAGTGTCTCTCTGAAATGGCTGTCTCCATTTCTCTCTGTCTCTGTTCAATAAATAAATAAATATATAAATTAATTCAGGGATGTAGTAGGGGGACATATCATAGATAGTCTTAATGTTGAATGAGACAAGAATTGACTGAAAAGTTCTTAACAGTGGAGTAGGGCAGGGGTAGATAGCATAATGACTATGCAAAGGGACTCTCATGCCTGAGGCTCTGAAGTTCCAGGTTCATTCCCCTGCACCATTATAAGCTAGAGTTGAGCAGTGTTCTGGGGGAAAAAAAAAAAGGAAAAAGAAAAGAATGCCTAATCTACACTACAATATATATTTGTGGTCCAGGAAGTGGCACAGTGATAAAGCTTTAGACTCTCAAGCATGAGGTCCCGAGTTCAATCCCTGGCAGCACATGTGTCAGAGTATGTCTGGTTCTTTCTCTCTCCTCCTATCTTTCTCATAAATAAAAATAAAATCTTAAAAAAATGGAAGTAATGTAATATTAATTTATTGAATACACACACACACACACACACACACACACACACATATATATATGTTTTTCTTTTCCCTGCAAAGTTCTGCTCTGCTCATAGTGCTGCTGGAGATTGAAACTGAAAACTCAGAGTCTCAGGCATGAGAGTCTTTTGCAGAACCATTATGCTGTATGTCCAATTCAATATTATCTTAACTCATTTTAAAAGGACCACTATAGCTTTTGTGGTTTCAAATAATTCCAGGTGTCCATGAAGAGAATTAGAAACTAATATAGTCCAATGCAAGACATGATGATGGTGCATCAGAAGTTGAAGCAGAAGTCAGAAAATGTTGTTGAAGTAAACATAGAAAATGGAGAAGCAGGGAGAATTCACTGTGGAACTGGAGAGAAAATGTTAGCTGGAAAGATAAATCCTCAAGTATGTCAAAGTTTTATCCTTTTTCCTTTCTTTCAGACAGAGATGCCATGGGATTTTAATGGGGAACCCAATGAGAGTTGAGGTTGCAATATGAGAATTTAGATAAACCAGGGGTTTGGTCATTGACTTGTTCCTTGTGTTATGTGTGTTGGACATGCAAAGGAAAATGTCATATGGGCTCTAAGACATATCACATGCAGATAAATAGTCCAAGGTCAAGTTGTGCACTTAAAGTCAAGTACTTAAAACCAGTGACTTAGAGTTGTTGGAACACTATGCATTGCATGATATTAGATAATATAATCCAGTTAATCAGGTATAAATCGAGAAAAGGAGGATAATTCAGGGACATGCTAATACTTAAATTTGGAAATACAAAGAGAAATCAACAAAGGATCTGAGTCATGTTGATCAGCAGGGTCAAAGGGAAACCAAGAAACAAGGACATTACAGAAGAGGCCCGGAAGTTAGTGCAACTTGGAGTGTCCCTGCTGTTGACCACAGACTATGAGCTCGGACCTACAGGGATGCAGAGGTCACACAGGCTCCTGTGCTGAATATGGCTCCAGATCAAATCCATGGGGTTTACAGTGAACTATATTTATACACTTTTCCCATATGTGGGAGCTACTCTTTTCTGATCCAGTTTTCTGGTCCTTTTTCCAGCCATGACATCATCTTCCCAGACAATAACCTGGGTCCACCAGCACATCAGATGTCAGGCTCAGGATTGTATTTTCTACTTTGTCTTTTTACCTCCCCTCTCCTCTCCTCTCCTCTCCTCTCCTCTCCTCTCCTCTCCTCTCCTCTCCTCTCCTCTCCTCTCCTCTCCTCTCCTCTCCTCTTTCCTCCCTCCCTTCTTTTCTTTCTTTATATTTTCATTCTTTCTTCTTCTTCTTCTTCTTCTTCTTCTTCTTCTTCTTCTTCTTCTTCTTCTTCTTCTTCTTCTTCTTCTTCTTCTTCTTTTTCTTCTTCTTCTTCTTCTTCTTCTTCTTCTTCTTCTTCTTCTTCTTCTTCTTCTTCTTCTTCTTCTCCTCCTCCTCCTCCTCCTCCTCCTCCTCCTCCTCCTCCTCCTCCTCCTCCCCCTCCTCCCCTTCCTCCTCTATCTTCTTCTTTTTAACAGAGGACTGCTCAGCTCTAGCTTATGCTGGTGTAGGGGGACTGGACTGGGACCTAGAATCTCAGGCATGAGAGTCTATTTGCTTAACCATTATGCTGTTTCCACCCACCCCCCCCCCCCACACACACACACTGCATTTTTGATTGACCCAGGTTTTATTAAGTGCAGAGATTGGGGAGTAAAATAAGTGATGAGTTTTGGGCCAAGTGGTGGCAGACCTGTTTAAGCTCTCACATGACCATGCACAAGGGCCCAGGTTCAAGCCCCTGGTCCCCACCAGCAGGGGGAAAACTTCACAAGTGGTGAAGCATGGCTGCAGGTTATCTCTCTGTTTCTCTATTTCTCTCTCCCCTCTCAGTTTCTCTACCTAATAATAAATAAAAGATATATACTTAAAATAATAAAATAAGGGAAGAATTCCTATTCTAGGATTCTTTCTTAGGGATGATTTTCTCCACTGCTGTTTTCATAATGAATAAAGCACCATAGAATTGATACCTTGAGGCTTGGTGCCCACAAGTGCTGGATAACTCACCTGTGGCTTACAAGTCCAACTACATGCAAGAAACATGAGCACAGAGCACAGCAGCACACTGGGCTCACAGCCACTCTGCTATGTTTGCTGGCATGTGCAGAACCTAACCACAACCTTTGCGTTTAGGAGCTTTACACTTTAGAGCACAGTGACCATCCAAGTGACTTAAGTGACCAAATAGGAACTTCAAGGGTTTTTAAAAATATTTATTTATTTTCCCTTTTGTTGCCCTTGTTCTTTATTGTTGTTGTAGTTATTATTGTTGTTGTTATTGATGTCCTTGTTGTTGGATAGGACAGAGAGAAATGGAGAGAGGAGGGGAAGACAGAGAGGGGGAGAGAAAGATAGACACCTGCAGACTCTGCTTCACCGCCTGTGAAGCGACTCCCCTGCAGGTGGGGAGCCAGGGGCTCGAACTGGGATCCTTACAGGAGTCCTTGTGTTTCACGCCACTTGTGCTTAACCCACTGTGCTACCGCCGACTCCCTTTTTTTTTTTTTAACTGTCATTAAGGATCTAAAATGAGATCCAACTTTCTCTTATTGCCTCCTCTGGGGTAAGGATCAATTTGGTCTCTTCAGTCTTTCTGTTATTGGCCAGGAGGAATATGCACAAGGAGTTGGGCGGGCGCCGGATTTGAAATGCACATAGTGGAGCTTCAGGTCCCAACATTGCGTGAGCAGCAGGTGCAGACCCCCTGGCAGGGAGCAGAGATGGCTCATGCCTAAGGCCCATTTGCATAAAAATTAGAATTATCAAGGGCATCTGATGGATGTTTATATATCACAGTCTGGTGTTTTTTTCTTCTCCTAAGGAGACTAGAACTAATTTGTTGACATTATATTGCATTCTTGGTGGAAAGTCAATTGAAACTCCTACTATTATCTTAATTTCTCCCTCTTGGTTAGTATCATTTCAACAGATGTGACTGAATGACTGAAGATGAATTAGGGCAGCCCTGAGACCTAAGATAAGAGCTTACTGGTATCACTGTCTCTCAAACAAACTCCCTCAGCTGGAGGACCTAGGGACTAATTCCCGTTTGCCTTTGGCATCATTGCCATGTGTAACACAATCTCCTGTGTGAAATTTACATATTTCCATTTAGATATCTGACATGTATCTCAAAAGAATATGGGTCTTGTCTCAAATGAGATCTAATTTTGTGCAAAGTGGGATTTTTTAAATTTATTTATTTATTTTCCCTTTTTGTTGCCCTTGTTCTTTTTCATTCTTGTTGTAGTTATTATTGCTGCTGTTATTGATGCTGTCGTTGTTGGATAGGACAGAGAGAAATGGAGAGAGGAGGGGAAGACAGAGAGGGGGAGAGAAAGATAGACACCTGCAGACTCTGCTTCACCGCCTGTGAAGCGACTCCCCTGCAGGTGGGGAGCCGGGGGCTCGAACCGGCTCCTTACACCGGCCCCTTACACCGGCCCCTTACACCGGCCCTTGGGCGTTGTGCCATATACGCTTAACCTGCTGCGCTACTGCCCCCACCCCATTATTATTATTGTTGTTGTTGTTGTTATTATTTTCTTGGATAGGGCAGAGAGATATTGATAGAGGAAGGGGAGATAGAGAGGTGAGATGGGGGGGGGCTGGGTGTGGGACCTTGCATAAGCCGAGGTCGAGCATGCATCTGTATCTCACATAGGCGGTTAGTTAATATGCCTAGAAAATGTAGAGACTTGGGTTCCCTACGTGCAAAGGAAGTTCTGAGGCTTATAAGCACCTTGTGTTTATTTGCCATTGCTACATATTTCCACTGAGATACCCAAGTTGTTTTCCATCAGATATGGGACAGGGTCTCTTTCGCCTATAAGTCTCAAAGGGGCCCACAGTTGTTATCTCCTTAAAGATCTCCGCATCTCTTATTATCTCATCATCTCTTATGAATCCATCTCTGACTGACGTAGGTAGCAAGGAATTGAAATCCAGTTGCCCTCTGGCGTTTGCCCAAGGTCACAGTCTCCAGCCATTATAAACAACAGCAAAATCCCTGTGTTAATTTATTTTTCGGTTCTACTGTCACACTGCTGTATACCAGGATCCTTCCTTAATTGCAATTTAGAACCCCAGATGTGCCCTTCTTTTCATAAGTCCTTCCTTAGATAAAGAGTTAGATACTAGTTTTGGAATTCTATGTTTGGTACATAAGTAGTGAAAAGCCCTTCTGCCCTTCTGTTTCTATGGCACTTGATAATAGTTTGGTAGC
Organism: Erinaceus europaeus; assembly: GCF_950295315.1. Lineage (NCBI taxonomy): Eukaryota > Metazoa > Chordata > Mammalia > Eulipotyphla > Erinaceidae > Erinaceus > Erinaceus europaeus. The sequence continues at coordinate 69,899,702 of NC_080178.1, read as the reverse complement.
TTTTACTGCAACCTTGGAGCTCTCTTGTATCTTGGGCACAGATAGTGCAAGTGTAATTACCCTCATCATTCAAGTGAGAGCTCTAGCAGTTAGAATAGTGATTACTAGATTCACTGGGTACTTAATATATGCAGAATCTTTTACAATATCATCTGTCTCTCTCACCACTGGAACTTCATGGCCTGAATCAACTTTTTCAGAGACAGAAAGAGAGAGAGATAGAGGGGAAGAGAAACAAAACCTCCCCTCAGTGTCAGGGGTTCAGGTCTTTTTAAAAATTATTATTATTATTATTATTATTATTTAATTTCCCTCTTGTTGCCCTTGTTTTTTATTGTTGTTGTAGTTATTATTGTTGTTGCTGATGTCGTCATTGTTGGGTAGGACAGAGAGAAACAGAGAGAGGAGGGGAAGACAGAGGGGGAGAGAAAGATAGACACCTGCAGACCTGCTTAACCACCTGCGAAGCGACTCCCCTGCAGGTGGGGATCTGGGGGCTCGAACCGGGATCCTTATGTCTGTTCTTGTGCTTGGTGCCATATGCGCTTAACCTGCTGTACTACTGCCCAACCCCCAGGGGTTCAGGTCTTAAACCTGGCAGTCAGCACCCTTCCAGGTGAGCTGTGCTGAAATACATCTGAACGTGCAGAAGAATTACGCTGAGCCATTATATTTCACCACCCATGAAAGTGAAGTCCAGATGGATCAAGGACTAATAAAACCAAATAAACCAATGGGATTCCATCTGATTGAAAAACTTCTGCAGAGCAAAAGAAACCATCATCCAAACAAAGAAACTCCTTACAGAATGGGAGAAGGCCCACCATGCCAAACATCAAGAGGCTAAAAACCAAAATATATAAGGAGCTCACCAAACTCAGAAAAAACACGCAAACAAAAAAGAAAGACCTCATCCAAAATGGGGAGAGTGAAGCGACTCCAAGTCTAGTCACACCTGAGGGATATTTTAGAAAGCAGACCTAAGAGAGGGGAATGCTGTCTTTCCACTCCTCTTCCGTCCATCCCACACACAGCACTGAATTTATGTCACCCTGTCTGTTCAGTGGCCTGTACCTTGCTTTCTGAGTTATTCCCAGTACTATATCAGACTATTTCACTGTCACCTTGAGGAAATAAATCTTCATGTCATGATTAGAGGGTTGTGAAATCCAGGGCTAGAGGGAGGTAGCCATTACTTTTTATCAAAACTCTTTTTATGTAGTTATGTATTATCAGATAGATAGAGACACAGAGAAATTGGGAGGGTAAGTGGAGTCACACAGAGAAAGACAGAGAGATACCTGGAGTCCTACTTTACCACTTATGAAGATTTCCTCCTGTAGGTGAGGACTGAGAGCTTGAATCCCGGTCCTTGTACACTGTAGTGTGTGTGCTTAACCCAAGGGATGTAACAATTTCTTAGTAGAATAAAAGATTAAGAGAGACCTGTAGACAGCTTAGAAAACCTCCTAGGCTATTTTGTCTCTGTGAGCATCAGGATATAAAGGAAAGTAGCAAGAAACTCTAGATTCCATGTTGAGTGTGGGCTGCCACTTTGTCCACAATAGCTAAGGCAAGTCTAGCTGGTATTCAATTAAAATTAAATATAAAATCATCAAGACTAGTAGGGCAGTTAGTTGGTATTCTCTGTTCTGTGTCAACATTCCAAATACTTCATTAGTATGTAGGGTGATCTGAGCTATCACTGACCTTCCTGGGTGTCATTTTTAGTGTTTATTATAATTGTTGCACTGCTTTTTATTTTTATTTCCTAGATGCTTCAATAGTTGTGGGGTGTTGTAAAGACCAATTTTTATTCTCCAATTACATTTTTATGTAATTGTAGCCCCAAACTTAAGCAATCAGTTTATTTCAAATAGGTACATTTTCTATTTTGGATCTAATTTATTTTCCAGTGAATGAATGAAGTCTCAGCATAAATCCATGCAGTTATTAAAAGGAAAAGAGACACCTCAGATAAATAAGACTTTAATGTTGTACAGACTTATAGTTAAATTCAGATGTCAAAGGTGTGATGTGTGTTGATGTGGAATGTGCTAGTAATTTTAACAGTAAATAGAACTCTCAATATGTACAAACATCAACACAAAAACATAACAGGTGCTATTGTTAATTCAGGGCTTGGAGGTTCACTGTAGATAATGAATGAGTCAGATTTGCATGTATGGGTCCCCAAGTTCAACTTCCCACACAGCATGTGCCAGAGTGATGCATGGTTCTCTTTCTCTTATCCATAAAATGATAGATAGGTAGATAGATGATAGATAGATAGATAGATAGATAGATAGATAGATAGATAGATGATAAATGGATGATAGATGGATGGTAGTTGGTTAGTAGATGGATGATAAATAGCAGATAAACGATAGAAGATTAGACAGGCAGGTAGGTAGATAGATACATAGATAGATGGTAGGTGGATAGTAGATAGGTGACAGATGATAAATGGATGGATGGATGATAGATAGATAGATAGATAGATAGATAGATAGATAGAAGGGTCTTTAAAAAGAAAGAGAAAATACAGGAGGAATTTTCAGGAAAACACAAGAAATAAATTTAGGGAGATACTGGCAGACTATAAGCGGTGTCTGCCATAAGAAGTGTCAAAGCCAATTACTAGCAGTAGTGACTTGGACTTTGTGGATATTCCAGTACCCAAAGCAGCTAAGCTAAGTGAAGTTCACATGTGGTCTGGAAACGTCTAGCTGGCATGGTGTCTGAGATGGAGTGAGGAGTTCAGATGTACGTAGAGCCTTCCTTAAGCAGTGATGTGGCCAGAGTGTGCACTCACTAAGCTAATTGTCCAGACTTGAGGACTGTACCTGCTTTCAAAACCTAGACATTAGGTCAACCTTAATGAAACCGCAGCCAAGGAAAGACACAAGGGTTTTTCCAAAGTAAAAATCAATGCTGTTTACAGAAGCAGCATAATGGAAGGAGAACAATCAGGCAAAGCAAAGGTTCAATGAAACTGCCCCTGATCCTAAAGTTTATGTGTGCATGTGTGTATATCTGGCATCTAGATTAGCCATACATATATGTGCATGTGTGTGTATTCAGTATATACATGTAAACACAATATACACTATGTCTATAATAAGATACAAAATAGATGTCTCACTGATTTTATTCTCAGAAAGTAGACCACCAAATACGTGAGGTTACACTCAGTTGGTATTCAGTCTGAAACATTAGACTGTTACAGAACTATGTAAAGATGTTGTATGCTTCTAAGACCCCTTCTGTTTCATTGGTTTAATCCCCCCTGCTTAACACCGTATTCTATTTACATAACCACTGTTAACTAAGCACTGTCCTGCCTGCAGGGATTGGTTTAATCCCCACTGGTTCAGGATGTCTTTTTGCTCCGCCCCCTCTCATAGTCACCCTGATTTCTACCACTGTCTTTTCATGCGCCACCCTCACTACGTCACCCTCTCTACGTCACATCCTGTTTCCACCCTACTTGGCGAGTATATATATATATATATATATATATACAGGATTGTGATTAGATATAGTTTAGATTGCGCTGCATTCCACATGAATAAAGAGATACTGCTTCCCAGCTCAACCATGGGTCCCTGGTCGTCTGTCTCCTGCCTGCAAAGCATAGAGAAGCTTGCAAACTGATTGGATAGAATCTAAGGCTTCCCCAGTGAGGCCTGTGATGTACCCTGTAGAATACACACATTACTATGGACAAGGACCCAGGTTCGAGCCCCTGGTTCTACCAGCACAAACAGTCAAGGTGTTGCAGTTCTTTCTCTCTCTCTCTCTCTTTCTCTCTCTCTCTCTCTCTCTTCCTTTCTCCCTCTCCCTTTCCGTCTCCCTCTCCCTCTCCCTCTTCCTATCACTCACCCTCTATCAACTTTTTTCTATTATACTAACTATAAAGAAAGATAAAGGAAAAACAATCCATACACTGGAGTCATTGTATGGATACTAAATCCCAGGAATAGACTGAGTGACAATTAAAAATAAGAAAGAAAGAAGCTTTTACCAAGGTAATGGAGAACTATTAGGTTTTGTGGTATCACTCACTCTTTGAAATAAAATAAAATAAGCACTAGTCAAGGACATGGTTTAAATGTCTGAGTTTTGTGGAAAGAAACTGAAAAGAATAAGGCCAGCGTATAATTCTTCCTAGCAAGGGGAAAATCAAGCAGTGTTTTATCAATACTTTATGGTATCCTAATGTTGTGAGGGTTTTAATACTATATTTTGCCCTGAAGAGACTGCATTTAAATAAAACCAAAATAGAACATTTTAATAAAACTGAGAAATGGGAAGTTTTCCCCACAGGAGATGGAGAAAATACAGTTCCTACTGTAGGAACCTAATTCAATACAAAATTTTCTATAAGGGATGCTTAACTAACTAAAAGTACTTACAACCTGTTTTTTTTTTTAACCAGCTTCCCAGTTATATTATTTGTAAAGCGTTACTCTAATTAAGAGAAGCATCAACACACACAGAGAATGAGGATTCCATTGATACGGGACACTACTTCTGATCAGGTGACCTGAGAGGCAGCTAATTTTCAGAATCCAGTTTTATTTCAGTGATAAACATGATGAAGAAGCTTCTCAACTCCTGGAAAGAGTGTGACACCAGGAAACATTATTTTTACCACCACCCCCCCCCAAAAAAAAAAAAAAAGCCGGGGCTGGGAATGAAAAATACTGAGTTCACAGCCTCCGTAACTAATTGTGGACTATCTTGAGACAAGAGGAACATTATTATTACAAAACCAACCAACCAACAAACAAACAAACAACAAAACCCAAGCTTAAAATGCATAAGAAATACTAAGCCTTGCTCTAAAGGGGAAAAAAAGTATTTTTGGGGAGGCGGCTGTTTGAGGTTACACGTGGTACGACCTAGGTTCTGTCCCCTGCTTACGGAGCTAGCAATGAAGCATGTACTGCAGGTGTCTCTCTCTGGCTTCCTCTCCCCTCTCAATTTCTCTCTGTTGTATAACATGAAGAAAATAATAATAATAGTAGTAATAGGATATAGTGGCCTCAGGGGCCATGAATTCACATAGGCAAGGAGCATCAGCAATGACTCTGGTGGGTAGAGAGAAACACTGAGCCAAATATTTATGAATGATCTGAAAGCTGGGCTGGTGGTAGGCTCCCAAGTTTACTCTTTTCTCAGGTAAATTGACTTCGAATCCAGAACCTGATTCTTGTTGCCTGTCCAGGTAGACAGGTTATGTGCCTTTCTAAGATCAGCTTTTAGTTTTATACGCTGGAGAGAAAAAAAGGCTCACATATGGAATTTTAGAGAGGATTAAATGAGTCTCTCTTTTTTTTTTTTTTCTAAAACAGCGCTGTGTAAACATAAAAACATTAAAAAAGAAAGGAAGAGAAAGGCAGGACCATAAAAAATGAGCAAATGTATATAAATATAGGTAGTTATAGAAATAATAGTGAACCCATATCTGTGACCTTGAGAAACTATGGCAGTTTCCAAATGGAGGGAATGGGGACACAGAACTCTGGTGGTAGGAAAAGTGTGGAATTACAACCCTGTTATCTTGTAATTTTGGAAATCAATATTAAGTCACTATAAAAAAAGACTACATGGTGAATTAGGGAATATATTCCTAATTTCCATGAATAAACTTACATATAATTTCATGCATTATATATAAAGACATGTATAAAATTGTATGAGAAGGGACCAGGTAGTACCACACCTGGATAAGTGCATGCATTACAGTGCACAAGGATCCAGGTTCAAGGCCCTGGTCCCCACCTACAGGGGAAAAGCTTCAAGAGTGGTGAAACAGGGCTGCAGGTGTCTCCCTGTCTCTCTCCAATAGTAAATAAATAAATAAATAAATAAACAAATATTTTTGAAAAGAATTGTTGAAAAAGAAGATAATATCTTTAAAAAAATATTGTTTGAGAAGCTGTCTGAAAGCCCTAAGGCCAAGATTAGATGCAGAGTGAAAGGAGAAGCTATGCCTTAGAAATCCTGGTTTACCAGATGTTCTGCAGTGAAATATAGTCATTGGAGAGAGATTAAGTCGAGTTTAACTTTTATCTGTGTTAAGAAGCTCACTGAGATGGACAAACAGGAGTGGTCAAATGGAGACACAGGCTTAATCCCCCCCCCCAAAAAAAAAAATAAAAGAGGCATCATTGATTTGTGAGATTTGATAGGATTTAACTATTCAAGTGAATGACTCAGTGGGAAAGATCAAGGTCCTTTGTAAATATACTACAAAATAAAGAGGATTTGAAAAAAAAAAAACAAACAAACCTACAAAGCAGCATGCCCTAAAGCACTGCGTTACAATTTAGAGTGGGTAGGAGATAGTGAGCTGGGCAGCAGGATTCAGATGCCAGCACTTCATAGATGGGGCTCATCCTCTAGTTTCTCTATTTCTCATTCTTTTTTTTTTAATGATCCTAATAAGTCATCTTTTTTTTTTGCTTGTTTATTTAAAAAAGGAGACATTAACAAAACCATAGGGTAAGAGGGGTACAATTCCACACAATTCCCACCACCAGATCTCCATATCCCATCCCCTCCCCTGATAGCTTTCCCATTCTTTATCTCTCTGGGAGTATGGACCCAGGGTCATTGTGGGTTGCAGAAGGTGGAAGGTCTGGCTTCTGTAATTGCTTCCCCACTGAACGGGCGTTGACTGGTCGATCCATACTCCCAGCCTGCCTCTCTCTTTCCCTAGTGGGGTGGGTCTCTGGGGAAGCAGAGCTCCAGGACACATTGGTGGGGTGTTGTCTGTCCAGGGAAGTCTGGTCGGCATCATGCTAGCATCTGGAACCTGGTGGCTGAAAAGAGAGTTAACATACAAAACCAAACAAATTGTTGACCAATCATGGACCTAAAGGCTGGAATAATGCAGATGAAATGTTGGGGGGGGGTTCTTCATTTTTCCCAACAGGGTGCATCTCTTGTTGAATACACAACTCCACCATTCCTGGTGGCCATAGAACTCAGACCCTTACACATGGTGTGGTGTGTGCATTCACCAGTAAGCCATTTCATGACCTTCTGCTGTCATTTCAGTGTAATTTGAAGATGAGTACTGTGAATCCTCCATTTACACATGCATGCACACACACACACACACACACACACACACACACACACACACACACTCACATTTAATCAATCAAGGGAATGATATTATAAAAAGTGTTGCACGGTGGGGGTAGAAAGCATAATGGTTATGCAAAGACATGGGCTGAGGCCTTGATGTTCCAGGTTCAATCCCCCACACCGCCATAAACTAGAGCTGAGCATGGTCATATGTGAGCTCTGCTTTGGCTTCTATCTCACGCTCTCATTGGAAACTCTATTTCATATAAAATAAAGCAAAGGGGGCTGGGAGGTGGTGCACAGGATTGAGCGCATATAGTATGAAGCCTAAGGATCCCGGTTCGAGTCCCCTGCTCCCCATCTGTAGGGGCATTGCTTCACCACTTGTGAAGCAGGACTGCAGGTGTCAGTCTTTCTCTCTTTTCTCTCTCCCCCTCCTCTCTCAATTTCTCTCTGTCCTATCCAAAAAGGAAGGAAGGAAGGAAGGAAGGAAGGAAGGAAGGGAGAGAGAAAGAAAGAAAGAAAGAAAGAAAGAAAGAAAGAAAGAAAGAAAGAAAGAAAGAAAGAAAGAAATGAAAAATCCTGCTGCCAGAAGCAGTATGCAGTGCAGGCACTGAGCCCCAGTGGTAACCCTGGAGGCAAATAAATAAATAAAATAAAATAAGAGCAATATAAACAAACAAACAAAAACACCCCATCAGTCGACAAAAGAATTCACTGAGTTCTTAGTACATTGGATTCTCAATGTAATTGCTTTCCAAATGCAGATGTGTGATGTGTGTTCTGCATTGGGAGGGATCAAGGGCAGAAGAGCATCTGATTATCGCCTTTTGTGTCCTTTCAGTAGCCAAACCTCATTTCAGGATAACTCAAGCCAACTGCCCCAATGTAGTGCTAGCAAAAGGAAAGACACAGTAAATTTTTCAGGGCAACAATGCAGAACAGAAGAGACCCCTCCTTCCTCTTGCTTTCTGCAGATGCAGGACTCCCAGGTACTTGCACAGTTTCCTCACCCTTCATGTGAATTAACGGGAGAACATTTCTAGCAGGTGGGAGAGGTTAAGTGGGTCAAAGACATTCATACACCTTGGTTCTAAAAACCAGAGGTTATAAAATTTGGCTTCTGCTCTTGTCTTTTGTTTGCTATTCTTTTGACTTTATTAAATTTTACCTGTGCACCACAGATACCTGTATTGACTTTGTTTTCTCTTTCTTATTGTGTATTTGGTTAAAAAAAAATAAAGGGGGGAGTGGTTGCTTGAATTAGAGGAGTTATCCTTGTGGATAGTTAATATTAGCGACATTAAAACAGTGAGCATGACAACAGGAAACAAATTATATTTTTCACAAACCGGGTAAAACAACTTGACTTTTGGAGATCTTTAACACCCAGGTCTACAGTTATGTAGATAATACAGGTGGTTGTTTTACAGAATGGATAAAAATAAAGCTTTTAATATTATCCTTCTCTGACTTATCTCTTAGAAAAATAAGAAATGACCATCTCATATTTTTTTTACAATTTTTTCAAATATTTTTTATTAGTGATTTAATAATGATTGACAAGATTGTGGTTCCAGAGGGCTACAATTCCACACAGTTCCCACCACCAGAGTTCCATTTCCCATCTGCTCCACTGGAAGCTTCCTTATTCTTTATCCCTCTGGGAGCATAGACCAAAGATCTTTATGGGGAGCAGAAGGTGGGAGTTCTGGCTTCTATAATTGCTTCTCTGCTGGACATGAACCTTGACAGGTGGATCCATACCTCAAACCTGTTTGTATCTTTCATAGTGAGGCAGGGTTCTGGGGAGGTGAGTTTTCAGGAAACAATGGTGAGGTTGTCTGCCCAGGGGAATCCTATAGTGTGAAAATATAAATATATAACTATAAAGTATCATAATCATATTATCAAAGCAATCTACCATATATGGGAACATTATAAGGAAGGAGAGAGTTCACTAAGTTTGCTAAAGGGAGACCTCGCCAAATTTTCTCACCAAGCAAATTATACAGCTAAGGAAGGAATTGTATATACATCATGTATAAAGAACATAAACAACTCAGTAATAAATAGCAAAGGACTCTATTAAAATGTACAAGGAATTAAAAACAGTCCCAATTCTAAAACTTACATATGAACTCCCAATAAGTATCAGATAAGTATAAACCCAAACCACAGTGAGATATGACTTGATCCCAACAAGATGACTCTAACAGTGAGAAATGACTAAATTAAAAATGTCAGGTGCTGAGAAGGTGAAGAGAAATGGACAGTCTCACCAGTGGGGACGTGTAAGGGGAGGGGAGAGGCAGAGCAGCACATCTCTGTAAAACAAAAATGAGGCAGAGCTGGCAAACAGCACAATAGGTAAATAAACACTTCAATACCCAAGTGGCTGAGACTCCCGATTTCCACCAGAGTACCACCGTAAGCCAAAGTTAAACTGTGCGTTGATGAAGAAAAAAAAAAGGGGGGGGGGAGAAGACTCTATATCATATTACTCAATAATTCCTTCCTTTGGTATATGCATAAGATAATTAGAATTAACTGTATATTTGAGAACTTTTACATGAGTATAAACAGCAGCGTTGTGTATTGAAGCCAGCCTTTGGAAACAAAGGTGGTGAACAAAACTCTTGTATTTCTACAGTGGAATATTTATTTAGCACTAGGAAGGAAGGGGATCTACCCTAGAACATGGAATAACCTTGAAAAATGTGTGTGAAAGAAGCTAGTCAGGTGCAGGCGGTGGCACACATGTCACAATACCAAGGACCTGGGTTTGAGTCCCACGTTCCTACCTGCAGGGGGGAAGCTTCACAAGTGGTGAAGCAGGTCTGCAGGTGTCTCTCTTTTTCTCTCCCTCTCTATCACCTCTTCCTCTCTCGATTTCTGGCTATCTCTATCCAATAAATTAAGATAATTAAAAATAAAATTGAAAGGGGCCAGGTGGTGGCGCACCTGGTTGAGCTACATATTACAAGTGCACAAAGACCCAGGTTCGAGCCCCTGGTCCCCACCTATAGGGGGGAAGTTTCAATAGTGGTTTCAAGGCTTCAGGTATCTCTCTTGTCTCTCGCCCCCTCTATCAGCCCCCTTTCCACTCAATTTCTGGCTGTTTCTTTCTTTTTCTTTCATTTTTTTTTTTGTAGAATTGGGACCATATGTTTTTGTATTTCTCAAAGTGTGTCAAGACACCACACTAAATAGGTGCATAATTAATATTCTACTCATAAAGATAACAAAAACATGTGGGGGAGCCCTATATTTTATATATTCCCATATCTTTTTATTTTTTATTTATAAAAAGGAAACATTGACAAAACCATAGGATAAGAGGGGTACAACTCCACACAGTTCCCACCACCAGAACTCCATATCCCATCCCCTCCCCTGATAGCTTTCCTATTCTTTATCCCTCTGTGAGTATGGACCCAAGGTCATTGTGGCATACAGAAACTGGAAGGTCTGGCTTCTGTAATTTCTTCCCAGATGAACATGGGTGTTGACTGGTCTATCCATACTCCCAGAGTTTCTGGCTATTTTATCCAATAAATAAAACAAAGATAATTAAAAGTAAAAAAAAAATGAAATTACAATAAAAGAGAATCCAGTCACATAGGGCCAAATATAGTGTGACTCAATGTGTGTATGGATTATCAGGAACTAGAGACATTTCAACAGAACATGATTAGATTAATATTTGTCTAGGGTACTTTACAGTTGTCTGTGAAGTGTTGATTGAAGTATAGTGTCTCCTCTTTTCTTTGAGGGAGGGAAGCAGATGGGAAGCTCAGTTGCCAGAGCACTAAGCTACTTTGTTCTTGTAAGGACAGTAGAGAACTATTTGAGGAGACTATGAAGTATTGCTTTTCAAAATGACTATTAAGAGCTGTCATTGCCATGCCCTCAAAAGCCCAAGTTGAAGGTCTTAGGGAATTTTAGGAGAGCAAGCCTATTTAATTTCAAGATTCCTTAAAAAGCAAACTGAACCAACTCTTCAAGTACCCTTCCAAATCCATTTAGAATTACGCTTACAAATCACCAAGGAAATCATTTCACAACCTATAGATAGGTAATTTAACTTTCTTCTATTTAATTTTTCTGTGTTGCTATATATGACACTGATAGAACGTAGACATAGAAGAAGAGTAAAGTATTTGTATTGTGAGATGAATGGAAAAAAAAGCAATAGTATTTGAAAAAGACTCCTGGAGGTAGAAAAATATACATTTCAACTTTGCCTTAAGATTTGAAATTAGATTAATGAAGACATAGGAGACATACAGCCCTTAACAACTGAATAAAAGCCAACCAGAGATATAGACTTGGTATTGGTGAGTGTCTGTTAGTGGGGATAGGACTTCATGGAGTCATGGAAGTGTCTGGAAAGTGACAATGGTGTTAACTGTATCACATTATGAAGATGTTAAAAGCACTAAATTGTAAAAAGGTTTAAATTAAATTCAGTCTCCACAATGCTATCTTGAAAATGGCTGCTGTTTCTTAAAAACAAGTATTTTATGAAGACTAGACCTTTTTGATATCCCTTTCTTTTTGTTTAATATTTAGTTTCATTTATTATTTATCAAACAGATACAGAGGGAAATTGAGAGGGAAGGGAAAGATACAAAGAGAATGAGAATGGCAGAAAAAGACAAAGAGAGGGAGAGGGAGAGGGAGAGAGTGGGAGAGAGAGAGAGAGAGAGAGAGAGAGAGAGAGAGAGAGAGAGCTGCTTCATCACTCCTGAAGCTTTCCCTCTGGGGAAGGGGTGCACCAGGGGCTTGAACTCAAGTCCTTGCACATTATAACATGTGCCCTCAACCCAGGAGTGTCACCACCTGTCCCCTAACAAGATTTATTTCAAAACCCCACTCCAGCCCATGATGTGCTGGGGCCACTACCCAGTGACTACTTCATGCAAGTCCTGCCCCCCTACAAGCTGAGCTCTTTCTCCCCTCTTCTTGACATTCGTTATCAAAAGCCTACTACAGAAACATTTGCTGAGATCCTTGGTGGTTCCTGCTGAGACTGAGAACTACTGAATTGCAGTTGTATCTGGTGCTTATTTTTGACTTTAGCGGTCTTCTTCCAGCAGAGAGCTGGAGGGAGAGACCACAGCACAGACACATTCCCCTGGCTAGAATTTAGACCACAGGCACCAGGGAGCCGGTGCCTCCCCAGGCCACCTTCCTCAGCAACAAATCAGAATCTTACAATGTATATATTCACTACATGAGATACAAAGAGACCTCCAGGTTGAACCTCTTTCTTGTATTTGTGTAGGACAGTGTGAACAGAATGCTGTAGGGAAAAACAACGAAACAGAACAATAAAACCTCCAGTTATGTCAGCCTCCAACAAGAAAAACACTTCTGTGAGAAGCAGGACTATGTGTGAATTCCAGATAGAACACTTCAGTTCTTCAGCTCAGCCAAGAGCTCCCAAACCCCACTTCGGCTCACATTTCAAGATATGCCTTCTACCTTAGACTTCTTTCTTTCTTTCTTTCTTTCTTTCTTTCTTTCTTTCTTTCTTTCTTTCTTTCTTTCTTCCTTCCTTCCTTCCTTCCTTTCTTTTTTTAAAGGTTTTTTTTTTGTTATCTTTATTTATTTTATTGGATAAAGAAAGCCAGAAACTGAGAGAGAGGGGGGTGATAGAGACAGAGAGACACCTGCAGCCCTGCTTCACAACTTGTGTAGCTCCCCCCTGCAGGAGGGGACCGGGGGCTCAAACCTGGGTCCTTGCACACTGTAACATGTGCTTTCAACCAGGTGCACCACCACCCAGACCTTCTCTTTCTTTCTTTCTTTCTTTCTTTCTTTCTTTCTTTCTTTCTTTCTTTCTTTCTTTCTTTCTTCTTGAAGAAAATGTAGAGAGGCCAACAAGCCTTGTGGTTCTTTATGGTTCTCTAGTACAGAGACAGAACACTGTGAAACACAGTCTAAAGAAAGTTTATCCTGATACTTTTTTATTTGGTTGGCCTTCTACAAGTGTCTGTTTAAGGCTGTAAATATAGTGAGAAATAATTCAGTTTAGACTGGGAGGTTTATTATTATTATTATTATTATTATTATTAGTGATCTAATAATGATTTACAAGACTGTAAGATAACAGGGGTGTATTTCCACACAATTCCCACTGACAGAGTTTCCTGTCCCTTCCTCTCCACTAGAAGCTTCCCTATTCTTTATTCCTCTAGGAGTGTGGACCAAAATTCCTTATGGGGTGCAGAAGGTGGGAGTTCTGGCTTCTGTAATTGCTTCTTTGCTGGATGTGTGTGTTGGTAGGTGAATCCATATTCCTAGTCTGTTTCTACATTTTCCTAGTGGGGCAGAGCTCTGGGGAGGTGAGTTCCAGGACACATTGGTGAGGTCCCTTGCATGGGGAAGTCAGGTTGCATCTGCATGGTAGCATCTGCAACTTGGTGGCTGAAAGTGGGGTAGTTTTTTTTTTTTTTTTTTTTTACATAGGTACCACTTATATAAAAGCTAAACAAGTCCTTTGAGGCTGACTGGATTTGAATGTCATCACTACTATACTATACTATTACGTTAGGGAACAACACAAACTAAAATTTATATATTAAACAAAAGTGAATTCTCTGAAGATGAGTGTTACTTTCCAATATACAATTTTCTTCCTCTTTTTTAATTATCTTGATTTATTATTGGATAGAGACAGAGAGAAATTGTGAGGCAAGGGGGAGATAGAGCTGGATAGAGAGACAGAGAGACACCTGCAGCCCTACTTCACTACTGAATAACCTCCCCCCCCCACCTACCCCCTCCAGGTGGGGACAGGGGGCTTATACCTGGGTCCTTGCACAGGGGAACCGGTACATTTAATCAGGTGTGCCACTGCCTGGCCCCTACACTTTTCTTAATTATAAGGTACTCCTATCTTTGTTGAGTATGGAACTCAAAAAAACTCTCATCTTCTAAGCTGAACAGGAAGCCCATTACTCCATAGTTCTGGAAGGAGTCTCCTGAGTTGTAGATTTGATTTTGGAGACAGTTCTGTTTTAGCAAAGTGTGGTGTTTTTTTTTTTTTTTCTTCGAAAATGACAACCACTTTACAAGTGAGTTAATATACATGTCCCCAGATGTATCTTCTTCTTATAGCCCAGAGCCACAGTCTCAGGTTTGCAAAGGTTACTACTCATTTCAGTTGCCTGGTTGGAGGAGGTCACCTAGAGGTCATGGACTCTAGCTGACCTCCTTCCACACACCTTCCTCTACAATCTGGACTCCTCCCCTCTGCCTTTGGAATTCACTTTCTACTTATACTCAATTTAGCAGCAATTTCAAGTGCTTCCTTTGAACCAACAAAATGTAGCCAAGACCAGCTGAACTGAATGTGTGACCAGACCCAGTTAAGGTGTCAAAGTCAATTTCTGAAGAATCTGGAGGCCAGGTGCAGATCTGTTCCCCTTGAGGACAAGGCTTCTCTGTCAGTCCCTTTGCTATTAAAACTGTTGTCTACCTGCCTATCAACATGGAGTAGTTTCCCCTCCCAAATTCCCCCCCCCCCCTTTGTTTCTTGGTCTCTCCAGTCCTTGTTAAAAGGAATCAATTTAGAGCCAACACCTGGGCACCGGTATGTTAAATATCTGTAGCACCTGGCTGTTTTAAAATTCAGTTTCATGAAATGCAAAGCCAGGAACAAATCCATTGGCCACAGGAGTGAGCTTGTGTTCTTTGAAAGTAAAACTTTATAGAAAAAAATAGACATTTTATGAAAAATGTCTTCAAAATAGGTTATTGGGTATAGTTTCATCCACATTTTACTATCAAGTCCTTCCTTCAGGGTGGGGGGAAGTGAATTAATAAACAGATCTCTGGAAAATAATTTCTTTTTCATTTTTAAAAATTTATTTATTAGATAGAGACAGCCAGAGATCAAGAGGGAAGGAGGTGGTAGAAAGGGAGAGAGACAGAGAGACACCAGCAGCCCTGCTTCACCACTTGCAAAGCTTTCCCCCACAGGTGGGGACTGAGGGTTCAAACCCAAGTCCTTGTGCACTGTAACATGTGCTCAACCAGGTGTGCCTCCACCTGGCCCCAATTTCTAAAGAGAGGAGCAGAATATTAGCCCACTTGGATGGCTTGCCAGGGGCACCATCCTGCTCACAATCAGTGCCCATTTCATGAAGGCAGCTTCAGTGCTGTGGTCTCCTTCCCCCTGATATTCTCTCACTCTTTCCATGTGAAAAAGTGGATCCAGAGTGAGGAAGCCCCAGAAAGGACAAACACACCAAAATAAAAGAAAACAAACAAAAATCCCTACCAGGACTTTGATGCACTTTGGTCTTTACTGAAAGTCAACATGATGTTCATTACTGAATCAGTTGGGATGTTCCAGTTAACATAATTCAGATTTAATCCAAAGTACATCCTAAATTCTTTGTTTAGACAAACATCCAAAAGTCATTGTAAGAATTCTGCTTTGAGTGTGTGTGTGTATGTGTTCTCATATCCATAACCGGCTTGTTTATTAATTTAGGGTGACTCTTGTGAAGAGTAAATGATAGAACACAGGGGTGAAATGTTTAAAAACCAGGATGGAAGCAGGATGAACAGTGAATTGTCAGAAACACACCATTGTCTGGACCATCTTATATTTGATGATGAGTATATTTGATGATGGCTAATGTTTTCCAGTATCACTGTTGCAAATTGTTATTTTGAGTTACAGGAGTGCTATTTCAACTTTTTTCTTTAATCCTTTGAAATAAGGTGTATGAAATGTCAGATATATATTATAGAAGACTTAGAAAACAGGGAAAAGGTTTATTTTATTTTATTTATTTATTTTTTATTTAAGAAAGGATTAATTAACAAAACCATAGGGAGGAGGGGTACAGTTCCACACAATTCCCACCACCCAATCTCCATATCCCAACCCCTCCCCGATAGCTTTCCCATTCTCTATCCCTCTGGGAGCATGGACCCAGGGTCATTGAGGGTTACAGAAGGTAGAAGGTCTGGCTTCTGTAATTGCTTCCCCGCTGAACATGGGTGTTGACTGGTCGGTCCATACTCCCAGTTTGCCTCTCTCTTAGGGAAAAGGGAAAGATAGATCAAAGCCCCTGCTGTCCAATGCCACCACCCCAAGCTGGTTAATGACTGTAGGAGCATTCTGGTGAACTTTTCAGTTATGCTTCCTTATCCAGAAACGTGGTGAGTTAGACTAACCACCTGTGTCCACCTGCCCCTTAGGGCTGCACGGCCCCTGAGCTGGACGCATGAGATCTGGACTTGGGGCATTGCAGGTGTCACTGGGCCCCAAACTTTTCAGACCCGCCAGGAATTTGTAGGTGTGGGTTACTGAAGGTATTCAGACCCCAAGGGCTTTGTGGGTACAGGCTGTTCCTGGATACTTACTGCTGCCCCTCCACCCAATAGGCAAACACCCCTGTGTTAATTGGGAGGACTTTCAGCAGCTGCAGAGCTGGTCAGCGACGCCTGCCTGTCTTGCAGGGCTGCTGGTGTTGCCCCCTGTGGACAGCACCCTCTGGGAGAGGAGAACACCTTTGGGGAGAACACCCCCTGTGGAGACCACCTGCTACTGGCAGATGCATCCCTGCCTGCCAAGCATTCTCCCAGGGACATCCGGGAGAGTGACCAGAGACATTGACCAGTGAGAGTGACCAGGAGCAGTGACCAGAGACAGTGACCAGGAGCAGTGACCAGAGACAGTGACCAGGGAGAGTGACCAGGAGCAGTGTTCAGGGACAGTGACCAGGGACAGTGATCGGGAGCAGTGTTCAGGGACAGTGATCAGGAGCAGTGACCAGAGATAATGACCAGGAGCAGTGATCAGAGACAGTGACCAGGGACAGTGACCGGGAGCAGTGTTCAGGGACAGTGACCAGGAGCAGTGACCAGGGACAGTGACCAGAGACAGTGACCAGGAGAGTGAACAGGAGCATTGACCAGAGACAGTGACCACCAGGGACAGGGGACCAGAGACATTGACCAGAGACAGTGACCAGGGACAGTGACCAGGAGCAGTGACCAGAGACAGTGATCAGGGAGAGTGAACAGGAGCAGTGTTCAGGGACAGGGACCAAACAGTGACCAGAGACAGTGACCAGGAACACTGACCAGGGACAGTGGCCAGAGACAGTGACCAGGGACACCGACCAGGAGAAGGGGTCCCGCGACCACCTCCAGCAGCATTTAGCCAGGCGGCAGAGGGCTGTCCCACCCCCACCCCCGGGCGCCCCGCCCCCACCAGCCCCGGGCGCCCCGCCCCCCACCCTTGGGTGCCCCGCCCCCGCGGCCACCGCGCCTGCAGGCTCGGGGACAGCCGGCCCCCAACAGTCCGCGCCTCCCTCGCGGTGACATCACCCGGAAGACACTCCCCTCCGCCTGCCCGGCCGCCGCTCGGTCCCTTCCTTCCTCCGCGGTGGACAGGACCCTCGGCTGAGGAGCCAGGAGCCAGCCAGCACCGGGCGCACCTGCACCCCAGGGACCCCGCAGCCCCGGAGCCTGAGGAGCCCGGGAGCGCCCGCAGCACCTGCACCCGAGGAGCCCGGGAGCCCGGGAGCCCCAAGGAGCCCAGGGCGCACCCGGAGCTGGGGAGCACCTGCACCCCAGGGTGCGAGGCCGCCCAGGGACCCGGCGACAGCATGGAGCTCAGCCCGCTGCTCTGCTTGCTGCCCCTGCTGCCCGCGCTGGCCCTCGGCACCAGGTGAGTCCAGAACAGGGTCCAGGGCGCCCTGCAGCCGGCAGGCTGGTCCCCAGCACCGGGTGAGTCAGGACTGGGACCCAGGTCCGGGGTGCTCTGCTGCCCAAGCTGGTCCTGCTGCAGGTCACCTGGGGGCCGAGGGCGGCCACACCCGCAGGATATGCCTCCTGCCCAAGTCCGAGGGGCCCTTACAGCTCTGGGGAGTGCAGACCCTCCCCACTCATCCTGGCTCCTTGGAAAAAGTGTCAGTCTCCCTGTATCCCCCCAGGGAGGAGAACAAGACCCTCCCCACTCAGCCTGCCCCTGGGAGAAAGCTCAGTATCCCCCAGTGAGGACAAGACCCTCCCCCAGAAACAACACGCTTCTCTTCAGTTCTGGCAGCTGCCACGCAGCAGGCGGGAACTACAGGTAACATCAGAGAGGAACAGCACCCACTACCTTAGCAGTCTAAATAGCTCCTTACAGGCTCACCTTCCCCGACACCCACCCACCCTGAGCTGGACCAGATTCTAAGGTGAAAGCATCAGTGTTACAGGAAGGTGGGAAGCCTTGCAGAAGACTTCCAGGGCTTGGAGTCTTGTATTCCTGCCTCTGAGGTCTGGAATAGACTCGGGGATAAAAAAAAACATTTGCATTTGACTCTGTCTTGTGAACAGGTCTCCTTAAAAAGCACAAGAGGTGATTAAAAGTGAGAAAACACTCTCAGAGTGCTGATGCAGACTTCCCCAGTCAGGAACAATGAAGGGCTGTACTCCAAGAGCCACAGCAGGGGACTTCAACTCCCAGCACAGAGGGGCTGTGTGTGGTGGGGCTTTGACTCCCCAAGTTGGGGATGGCCTTTGCTTTCTTCTTCTGCAAGAGCAGCACAAGGCTAAACTGTCTCACTGCCTAGGACCAAGACTATTTTGTATGCCCTAATCATCATTGGCAGAAGCCTCTCTCCCTTGGCTGCTGGGCTGTGAAATAACTCACACAGGATGAGGGTCTTTTCCACTCACTGTGAATGGAAAGGTTATCTTTGAGTCTGGTAGAAAGGAGGGGCATTTTCCCTTGCAAGCAAAAGCAAAACACAGGTGATTTCTCAGACCAAAATGTGAGTTTTCTTCTCCTTTTTTTTCTCTCCCTCTTCCTTCTCTTTCTCCTTCTCTTCTTCCTCGCCCTCCTCCTTCTCCTTCTTCTGTCTCTCAAGAGTTGCTTGCCACTTCAGTTCACAGGATGTCAGTGATGTTAAAGAAAAATCACTTTGTTTTCCAATACTGCAAGTGTCTTCTAATCGCAGAGCCTAGTTTAATACAGGTACTCAGCTTTAAACAATTCAGTGCAAACTAGGCATCACATATGTTCTTTGAAGTGTCTTCCCTTTCACTCTCAACCCATGTTGTGGTTTAGTAAATATTTTTGGTGGAGTCTTCAGGTAAAGCGTCTTGTCAAGGTTTGGGTACTTAAGATAACGCCTGCAGACACGCAGAAAGTACTATTTGCTTAAACAATGGAAACCCGGTCCGTGGTTATTTTTAAAGATGGTGAAAATGTCTCCTATCCGTAAAGTATGGTTTTCCTTTGAGAGATGCTGTGATTTGAATGAACAGAAAGCCTTAAAGTTCCCAGAGTTTTGATGTCTGAGGTGAGTGATCACACCCATTTTGAAGCCATACTCTGTAAGAAAATAGTTGCTACATTCCACAACAGAAGTTAGTGGCCGTCCCTCATAGTGACTGAAAGTTCTGCAGGGGCAGCTGCCTGTGAAGCCTGTGGGGCGGGCGCCTGCTTCAGTTTCTCTTTGTTGCTAATCCAGCTGTAAAGTTATGCTGCACCCGAGAAAGTGAAACCTGGCATTTCTTGTCAGTGATTACTTCAGCAGTTCATTTGCCATAAAATCCGAAGTAACCTTGAACATGATGATGACACTATTAATATTGTCTTCCTAGAAAAAAAAAAAAAAAGCGTGCTTTCCTGGGCTCTTAAGAGATGGGCGTTCTCTTTACAATAGTTTAAATTTTGTACTAGGCCTGTGCTTAGCATGTAGGCAGGAAACTAAACAGTACCGGCGTGAGAGGTGACTTGTATTCCTAGAAATAAGCGTGCATTGACCTGTTTAGAAGAACCGTGTGGCTCAGCCTGGCCAGCTGTGACAGTGAGGTGTCTAGCTGTGACTTTAGTTAACTGAGGTTCCTTAGTCTCCTTTAAATCACTTAATGTCTGGGAAGCAAATGGCAACTCATGTGCTTAGACCACTTGACCTCACTCACAGAGGAGTGGATGCGAGATGTTCCTACAGCCTTCGGGTGATGTCACGTGACTGTTGTTGGCAATTTTTCTCTCCAGTGTGTGAGAAATGTGAGTAAGGAACTAAGTAGACTTACACATGAGCCTGCAACTCTGTCTCTGGGCAGAGCCCTTCAGTTCCGTGCTGCTATCTCCCCAGTAGGTCTAGAGAGGGTATGTTTGCTACTTAAAAGGGATGTCTTCACCACAATCACTCTGAAATTAGGGGTAGCTCCCAGAGTAGTATTTTTTTTACATTATTGTTATTATTGAAACCTCCCCCCCTTTAAAAAATATTTTATTAATTTATTAATGAGAAATATAGGAGGGCAGAGAGAAAGAACCAGATATCACTCTGGTACATGTACAGCCAGGGATTGAACTCAAGACCTCCCATTTGAGAGTCCAATGCTTTATCCACTGCACCACCTCCCTGACCAAAAACCCCTTCCCCTTTTTATTCTTCCCTCTCTTTTTGTATAGCGATAGAGATAAGTTGAAAAGGTGAGAAAGAAAGACACCTGAGGCCCTGCTTCACTGCTCATAAAGTGTCTCCTCCCCCCCCAGCAGGTGAGGACCAGGGGCTTGAACCAGGTTCCTTACATGTGGCGAGGTGTGCACTCTGATAGTTTCACCTCCACTCACCCCTTATTATAGTATTTTTTTCCATAGGGAGAGAATGTTAAAACCATTCTTCTATCTAAGCAATAGATTTATGAATACTTTCAATTTTGCCTCACCTCCACCGGTTAGCAGCAGTTTTAGGCTCTGAAACGCGCACACACACACACACTCTCACACACACTCACAATCCAAAATATTCCCCCTAGTAACAGCATCCGTGTACCCCCAGAGTTACCTCATTTACCCCGAAAGAGAACTAAACATCTTCACCTTCAAGAGTAGCCAAGAATCATTCTGCGTTTTACTGCTAAACCCCATAGTGTTTAAAAAAGAGTTTTTAAAATGCCCTAGCAGTTAGTGTATTGCCTCTCTCCTTTAGAATGTGCATGTAAATAAGAAAATATCAACCCAGTGTCGTGCATGGCGTAGCTAATAAAGAATTCCATTTAAATTATGTACACAGAGAGGTGGTCCAAGAAAAGAGCATGCGTGGGGGTCTAATAGCTAGGGAGTAGGGTGACTTCTTAAATAGGTTCTCTCTGTAGAAGCATGAAACTGCTTTATCCTAGGTAGCCAGCAATTCACTTTAGAAAACAAAAATCGTGTAGGTATTGAAAGGAATAGGAGGTGCAAAGCATCTCTTAGATGTTCTTGGTGAAAAGGGACCCATGGAGCTTGCTGGAGAAGGCAGATGCTTTCCTGTGATGAACCTCTGCTCCTTTATGCTGTAATTATACTCTTGCTGCCTCTGGCTTGCTGAATTTTCAGTGACTTTGTGGGAAGAAGAGAAACATGGCAGGGGAGGAGTGAAGCTCTACTGACTTGTGCATTTCCCTTAGGCAAAAAAACTCAAAGCAGATGGCCGGTCCCCATAGGTATGAGCTCACCTTGGAGGTCTCTCCTGGGTCCTCTGATCAGCACTCACACTGCCTGTCTGTTTGCTTCGGAAGCTAGTTTTTGATGATACTCTATATGGGAGAGGCCCCAGGCTTTTGTGTGTGCCTTAGTCTAACCTGGGGATTGAACTGATATGTAGGATAAAGGCTTGAAAAGGATCCCAAGGCAGGATGGTACACAGTGAAGATGTTACTTTATATAGAGTGACTCTGATATAAGAAACAGATGTGGTCCAAGAGTGTTGACCTGGCATAGTGGCTCTGCATATGGGCTCTGAGGCAGACAGAGCTTCAGGTTCAAATCCTGTTCGCACCAGAAGCCAGTGGTTTACCTCTGTGTGTGTGTGGGGGGGGGGGGGCAGTTCACCCCTCTATAGAAAAAGAAAGAAAGAAAGAAAGAAAAAGATGTGGTCTTGCAAATCGGTCTGAAGTATTGTGAGTTTGCTTCTCAACTCCTAGACAAGGTGTAGCTGTGCCAACAAGAGACATTTGTTGCCTTGGCTTTTGGAGGCCAGGGGGTAGCGCAGCGGGTTAAGCACACGTGGTGCAAAGCACAAGGACCAGAACAAGAATTCAGGTTCAAGCCTGCTGCTCCCCATCTGCAGGGAAGGGGGGGCTGCTTCACAAGAGGTAAAGCAGGTCTGCAGGTGTCTTTCTCTCCCCTGCCCCCTCTGTCTTCCCCTCAGTCTTCTCTCTTGATTTCTCTCTGTTCTATCCAACATCAACAACAAGGACAACTAAAAGGAAAAAAAAAAAATGACCTCTAGGAGCAGTGGATTTGTGGTGCAGGCACCGAGGCCCAACAACAACACTGGAGGAAACAAAAGTGAGAGAGAGAGAGAGAGACACACACACAGAGAGAGAGAGAGAGAGAGAGAGAGAGAGAGAGAGGTATGTTTGTGTGATGTTAAGTATGTTCCTTGATCTTGGGGGTTGAATTGTTTATATGGCAAACTGAGAAATGTTACACATGTACAAACTATTATACTTTACTGTTGGTAAACTGTTAATCCTCCAATACAGAAAAAAAAAAAAAAAAACCAACCAACAAGCAAATACAACTATATTTGAGTTGGGAGAGATATTACGGTGCTGAAACACTGGACTACAGGCCTCGTTTCCCAGAATGTCCAGGTTTAATCCCAACCCAGTCAGAACTGGGCACTGACTGCACCAGTCTTTTTCTTACCAGCCCTCCCCCCGCAAATAGCTGAATAAATAAGCATTTAAAAATAATGATGATATCTGTGACAAGCCTATCGTTGCAATATTTTGCTAACTCATTTAGATAAATCTAGGAGGAGATGGCATGTATCAGCAGTTGTTTTGACTTTTCAAATTTCAAAGGCTCTGGGCCTTTGTTGGTATATATCTCTTAACAGTTTTTTAAAAAGAACAATTTGGACATTACCTTTGAAGATTAAATTTTTCCTGTGAGGAAAGAAGGGGTTAGCATAAAATTCATATTTTTATGATTCAGTTTCCCTAGAGCAGAATCATGTGAAAGGAGGAGCCGGACTTGCCCACCAGGAAGCAAGTCAGTGAACTGGCTGAAGAGTTCCTGGCTCAGTGAAATGATGTTTTCTTCTGTGTGTTATGACAGCGCTAGTTTGTGTGTATACACACACCTGCTTTTTAAAATGCATTTATTTTATTTCTTTTGGATAGAGACAGAGGAGTTCAGAGAAAAGGGGGGAAAGAGAGAGAGAGAGAGAGAGAGAGAGAGAGAGAGAGACTTGCAACACCGCTTCATCACTTGTAACTACCCCCCTCATCCCCTTGCACCTGGGAATTGGGGGCTTGAACCTGGGCCCTTGTGCACTGTAGTGTGTGCACTCAACCAGCTAGCCTTTGGACACCTGTTTTTAAATGTGATCTCTAGAGGAAAAAGTGTCTTTAGTGAATAGGAGCAAGTCATTTAAATAACCTGGTTAGGCATGCATCATTTTTTTGTTAAAAAATCTTTTGTATTTGTTTATTATTGGATAGAGATAAGAGAGAAATTCAGAGGGGTAGGGGAGATAGAGAGGGAGAGAGACAAAGACACCTGCAGCCCTGCTTCCCCACTCCTAATGCTTTCCCCCTACAGGTGGGGCCCAGGGGATTGAACTCTGGTCTTTGTGCCTTATAATGGGAGCACTTATACAGGCGCACCACTGCCTGGCTCCAAACATGCATTGTTTACCGTTGAGTTTTCTTATGTGAATTTTTAAAAAAATCTTTATTCAAACTTGTATTAATGATCTGTAGCGATGTCTGTGATATTTTTTCTTCTCCTTCCCTTTTATTTTTATTTCAAATATCTATCTCTCTTCATTAATGGATAGTGACAGGTAATTTGAAAGGGGGAGAGAGAGAGGAGAGAGGGAGAGAGAGAGAGAGAGAGAGAGAGAGAGAGAGGGCTCTGTGATGCTGCTTCACTGTTGGTGAGTCTTCCCCTCTGAAGGTGGGGGTCTGGGGACTTGAACCTGGTTCCTCACTCATCATGGTGTATATACTCTACCTGGTGTGCCTGTCCCTGTGATGTTTGCATCACCACAAAGTCAAAGGGGTTCCTGCAGGGACTCAGTGACTGCATCAGAAGGAATCAGGATTACAAGGGGATATATTACAAATGCCTGACCCTCTCAGCTAGTCTTGTGGAGAAATAAATCTGAAGAAGTTAGTTAGCAAGAAGTCAAACAAAACTGGGAAAATGTTCAAAGTGGTTGTAAACAGACATCTAGTATGAATAGAGGAAAAACTATATATATACGATGCCAATCAGTTAATAACATGATTAACTTACTCTTCGCTGAGATACATTATTAATTTTTATTTTTTTAACTTTTATTTATTTAATAGGACAGAGAGAAATTGAGAAGAAAAGGAGAGAGAGAGAGAGACAGAGACATGAGAGGCCAGGCAGGGGTGCACACAATACTAAGCACAAGGATCCAGGTCTGAGCCCCTGCTTCCCACCTGCAGGGGGGAGGCTTCACAAGCAGTGAAGCAGGTCTGTAGGTGTCTCTCTGTCTTCTCTCTCCATCTCTCTTCTCTCTCCCTCTCCTCTCTCAATGTCTCTTTGCCTATTGAATCAAAAAAAGGAAAAATGGTGGGTAGAGGCAGTGGGTTTGCAGAGCTGACACCAAGACCCAGCAATAACCATGGAGGGAGGGAGAAGGAGAGGGAGAGGGAGAGGGAGAGGGAGAGGGAGAGGGAGAGGGAGAGGGAGAGGGAGAGGGGGAGGGAGAGAATGAGAACTAGCATAGAGAATAGGAAGGGGCCCAGGTGGCAAGCCTGGTTGAGCGCACACACTACAGTGCTCAAGGACCCAGGTTCAAGTCCCTGGTCCACACCTGCAGGGGGAAAGCTTCACGAGTGGTGGAACAGGGCTGCAGGCGTCTCTCTTTCCTTCTCTATTTATTCTTCCCCTCTCAATTTCTCTCTATTTCTATCCAATAATATATAACTAGATGGAGAGAGAGAGAGAGAGAAGGAAGTAGAAATAATGAAGGCTATCAAGGATTAGATTGAGCTTTTCAAATATCTTCTGGTGGCAGAGTGCTAGCTGTGCTACTTCAAAACATAGGGAAGTTCGATATAAGCATATAGAATGTCATTTAACACAAAATAAATCTTCAGGTACTTCACTTTTTATATCTATTTGGATATAAATTGCATCGATAGTGCATGAATCATAATGCCAAATCATAGTCATGAATGCAGGTACCAGTGAATAAAGAAAATAATACTTTCAAGTTATACAGGCAAGGCTTATATAAGTCTCTAAAAATCTTAATCTTCATTGTTAATTTATTTCATCTACTCCTAGTCTACTGAAGGTACAACCATTTAGACAAAATTATAGGAGAAAATTAACATTGGTATTTTACTTTATACTACGGGGAACATTTTGAAAATAGCTCATCTATTTAGAAGGACTATGATGTATCTTAAGAATTGTCATGTCAAAGGAATGTTATCTAAGTTAGGTTTTTAAATTATTTTTTAATTTTTTTATTTATTATTGGATAGAGACAGAAATTGAGAGGGAGAAGAGATAGGGAGAGAGGCAGAGAAACACCCATGGCTTTGCTTCACCACTAGTGAAGCTGTTCCCTTGCATGTGGGGACTGAGGGCTTGAACCTGGGTCCTTGTGCTTAACCAGGTGCAAAGGCTTAACCAGGTGCGCCACCGCCTGGCTCCTGTAAGTTTTGAAAACAACCTTAGTGATCATCCAGTGTCCACTGGTTTGCTGCGCCCATGCTCTGGTGCACATTACAGTGCACAAGGACCTGGGTTCGAACTCCCAGTCCCCACGTGCAGGGGAGAAGCTTTAGTGAAGTAGGACTGCAGGTGTCTCTCTGTCTCTCTCTCTCTCTGCCCTCTCAATTTCTGGCTGTCTCTATCCAATAATTAAATAAAGACAATTAAAAAAAATCATCAAATGCCCCGGCCAGCGGGGCGAGAATAGGGGCTAGGAACCCTAGGACCTGGAATGAAAGGGACAGGAGACACAAAGAATAGCAGCAAGACAGGATTCTGATCAAGCTGCAAAATTTTATTGTGTTTACAGGCATTATAAGGCTTTGGGGAAGGGGGAGTGCAGGAGGAGAAGGAGGAGGAGCAATTATCAGGGTGGAATGTCCCTTGCAACATACATAGCCGAAACTATGTCTATTAACCATAACTATGTGGTGTGTCACTTGTTTTCTGGTAAATGGCCTACCTGTGGGGAAATAGAAACTTATCTCGAGGGCTTTCATTGTTTCAAAGGCTTATCTTCTATCAAGTAGAGAATGGCTCTTGACAATCGAAGGGCTGGGTGTAAGGATCCCAGGTGAGCCCCTGGCTTCTCACCTGCAGGGGCGTCTGTAAAGCAGGCCTGCAGGTGTCTCTATCTTTCTCTCCCTCTCTCTGTCTTCCTTTCCTCTCTTGATTTCTCGATGTCTTATCCAACAACAACAACTATGACAACAGTAACCACAAAGGCAACAAAATGGGAAAAATGGCCTCCAGGAGCAGTGGATTCATAGTCTAGGCACTTAGCCCTAGTGATAACCCTGGAGGCAAAGGAAAAAGAAATCACTAAAAATAATTTGTCCATCCGGTGTAAGGATCCCGGTTCAAGCCCCTGCTCCGCACCTGCAGGGGAGTCACTTCACAGGCAGTGAAGCAGGTCTGCAGGTGTCTATCTTTCTCTCCCTCTCTCTGTCTTCCCTTCCTCTCTCCATTTTTTCTGTCCTATCCAACAAAGGCATCAATAACAGCCACCACAATAACTACAACAATAAAAAAAAAGGGCAACAAAAGGGAATAAATAAATATTAAAAAAATTGATTGTCCATTTACTGTCAGAAAGCCTTTAGAGTGGTTCCATAACATCCCAACCATAAGTGAAAAACTGTATATTATTTGCCACAGGCCTCTGTGTGTAGACTTCGTGCTGGCATCCCTTCATCAAGTGGACCATAATGGTGCTGTTCAGGGCAAAATGATTTAGCAATAATAAATCACACTAAATTTGTGTGAGAGAAAGGCCCCATGTGCACGTGACCAACTGATTACAGAGGACAAAGACACATCAACAGTAAGGCCTTCCCTTCACATGTAAGCTGAAGGTCAGCTGAGGACACCCTGTACTCAGGGAAAGTGTCACGAACGCTAGGAGATCTGCTCAGACCACAGGTAGTGATTGCTTTGCAATTATATCTGACTTGTTTGGTGGTGCTTTTGAGTATTTTAATCTCACTGGGTATACTGTAAAGAGTCCGTTACTGGGAACACACTGTGAATACAGAACTGTGCTCTAGTAAAAAGCCCGATTTAAAAACATTATTATATCGACTTTATTTTAATGAGAAACGCAAAGAAAGACAGAGAGAGACAGAGATCAAACCACTGCACAGCTCTGGCTCATGGTGATGCTGGGGATTGAACCGGAGACCGAGAGCCTCCAGCAGGAGAGTCTCTTGCAGAACCATTATGCTGTCTCCCCAGCCCCATAGCCCTTTCTTTTAGTGGTGAGAAAGGAGAGGTCCAGAGACTGAGTCTAGTGTAAGGTACAGAGAGGAAACCAGGACAAGAGCCTGGGACTTTTCCCAGTGTGTCTCCTGCTCTGTGACATGACTGTTCCCCACAACTCATCTCATTGGGAACTGTTCCAGTTGCTGTGGATTATAAGTTAATTTAAAAACGAATTATTGGGTGGCAGGGCAATAGCGCAACGGGTTACGCGCACATGGTGCCAAGCAAGCACAAGGACTGGCGTAAGGATCCCGGTTCGAGCCCCCGGTTCCCCACCTGCAGGGAGGTCACTTCACAGGCGGTGAAGCAGGTCTGCAGGTGTCTATCTCTCCCCCTCTCTGTCTTCCCCTCTGTTCTTGATTTCTCTCTGTCCTATCCAACAACGACAGCAGGGGCAACAACAACAAGAGCAGTAAAACTGGAAAAATGGCCTCTAGGAGCGGTGAATTGGTAAAGCAGGCAAGGAACCCCAAGGAAAAACCTGGAGACACAAAAATTATCATTTAAATTTTTTAAATTATTTATTTGATAGAGGCAGCTAGAAATTGAGAGAGGAGGGGAGATAGAGAAGAAGAGAGACAGAGAGAGACATCTGCTTCCCTACTTCACCACGCATGAAGCTTTCCCCCTGCAGGTGGGAATGGGGGGCTCAAACTCAGGTCCTTATGCTTTGTACCTTGTAATGTGTGCTTAACCAGGTGCGGCACCACGACCCCTCAGATATCATCATGATAGAACAGGCTACAGCCAAAGAGAATGACAGTCATGCATTGAAAACCAATTGATCCCATGCATCCAACTGTTTTTTTTTTTTTTTTTTTTGAGGGAGAGAGAGATTGAGACAACCTAAAAAAAGATTCCAGATCATCTTCCAAACCAAAAGTAGACTCATTAGTGAGTCCACAGTTGAACTCTCAAGAGCAATGTGTCGTCTGCTGTGGCTGATGTGGATATTCAAGTGATCTTGCCCTTCTGTGGGCCAATCGATATTTTTGGCTCCTTGGCAATGTTTTTCATCGGAACCATTACTGTAAGTGTGGCTCCTAGCTAGACAGTTGCTTACCTATATCTCACTTATGAAATCTAAATTGCACTGTGTGAAAATGTTCAGTGAGCAGCATACCGAATTATCTTAAACATATGACTTCCTAAATATACTGTCATACAATTTCATTATGTTCCATGGGCAACTTAGAGCTGGATACCAATTCTAGCATTAGGGGACCATCAATTTCTTCTTGCAGTTACTGCAAGCTTTTAGCCTTTGGATAGGCTTCTTATCTCCTGAGAGATTTAAATTATTTCTCATCTCTACTATAGACAAGTCCAGAATTTAGGACTGTTAGGGCTGGAGAAAATCTATTAAATTTTATCTTGCTGCATGCATGTGCAGTCCCACAAGAAAGCATAATGCCCCTTCACTGTCAAGGTTTAAAAGCTAAAAATAGTTGATCCTAAGTGATAGTTCACACATTCATGGCTTAATTTAACAGCTTTTTAAAAATTTAAAATAACTGATTTCTGTAAGTGGATTTCGAAGTTCTTGATTGGTATAGTCTAAATAATTAAGTCATAGTTTATTTCTTTTTAAATTTATTTTCCCTTTTGTTGTCCTTGGTGTTTTTTTATTGTTGTAGTTATTATTGTTGTTGATGTCATTGTTGTTGGAATAGGACAGAGAGAAATGGAGAGAGGAGGGGAAGACAGAGAGCGGGGGAGAAAGACAGACACCTACAGACCTGCTTCACTGCCTGTGAAGTGACTCCCCTGCAGGTGGGGAGGTGGGGGCTCAAACTGGGATCCTTACGCTGTTCCTTGTGCTTCACTCCATGTGTGCTTAATCCGCTGCGCTACTGCCCCAACTCCCCGTAGTTTATTTCTTGATAAAATTCTGCTGAGGGGAGATTGAAAAAAAAATGACTCCAATAAGTGATTCTTAGGGCGTAAAAAGGGACAAAATATATTCAGTGAACTGCTCTTTCAAAAGGTTCCTAGGAACCAAGCTAAGGTATTGGTCAAAGACTACTGCAAATTCTAGCCATCTTAGATCGCCAGTCCATTTAAAGATGTTTTTATTTATTCATTACTTGATGGATATGAGATATGGAGAGAAAGATTCAGCTCTGGCTTCTGATGGTGCTGGGGATTGAGCCTGGGAGCTCAGAACCTCAGGCCTGAAAGTCTTTTGCAGAACCTTTATGCTGTGGAGACAGCCTATCTCCTGTCCTTTAAAATATTTTCACCTCCTCCTTGTCCTCAAATTACTCGTGAGAAAGTCTACTATTCTACTATTCCCACTCTGAATCAAAACATTCTGCCAGCCTTGAAAACACTTCCTCAGCAAGCTGCTGACTAGTGGGAGAGGAGTTTCAGGGCATGCTTGCTTGCATTTAACAGAAGTTAAGTCCAAAGTGTATGAAATCAGAAGGACTTGGGTTGGTTTTAGTAGCTACAAGACTTTATAAATGTCAATTAGTGTCTATTTATTTTATTTTATTTT
This sequence comes from Erinaceus europaeus, assembly GCF_950295315.1. Lineage (NCBI taxonomy): Eukaryota > Metazoa > Chordata > Mammalia > Eulipotyphla > Erinaceidae > Erinaceus > Erinaceus europaeus. The sequence continues at coordinate 69,869,604 of NC_080178.1, read as the reverse complement.
TCCCTTTTGTTGCCCTTTTTTATTGTACTTATTATTGGTGTTGTTACTAATGCCATTAGTTGTTGGATAGGACAGAGAGAAATGGAGAGAGAAGGGGAAGACAGAAGGGGGAGAGAAAGATAGACACCTGCAGACCTGCTTCACTGCTTGTGAAGTGACTCCCCTGCAGGTGGGGAGCCAAGGGCTGGAATCTGGATCCTTAATACCAGTTGTTATGCTTTTCGCCATGTGCGCTTGACCTGCTGTGCTACTGCTGGACTCCCAATTAGTGTCTGTTTCTTAGGCACATTTTTCCTATAACTAAAAAGATGATAATAATGCATCTATCTTAGAGTTCTCAAGAGCACTGAGTAAATCACTTGGTAGAAGACAGTGCCTAGCATAGATAATGGCAGCTCAGTCAATTGCCATTCCAAGATGCTCTGATTAAAACGCCTAGAGATATTTTACCCTACAAGAATGACTTGCATGTCAGAGACCACAGTTCTTAGTAAAGGAAGAAGGAAAAAAAAAAAAAAAACAACCTCTCTTCCTCTACCAGCCAAAGCAAGATAGAAGTGTTGGTCAGGATGCTTTGGAGCCCATATTCTTCATGATTATGGTGGACAGAAGCTGAATTGATAATGCCTTTGGCTCCATGCTCATTAAAATAATTTAAGGTCAATGGGACAGCCAGTTCTGGGTCATCCTAACCAAAACCCAGTTAGGAACACTGACTTAAGCACCTGTAATGTCCTCAAGAAAAAAGAGCCAATTAGTGTTACCAGTTGGAGATTGTATTTGGGTGAGAAACATGGAATGCTGGTTTGTTTAAGACATGAACAGGATTGCTAACAAGATCTCACCATAACCCTGCGTAAGACCTCTAAAGAAGGTTCCTTTGTCAAGGTCACCGAGAGCTAGCAGGGTCAAAGAGAAGTACTTGAAAGGAAAACACAGGATTGACATCACCAAGCCTTTTGGAAAACTTAGGGTGCTGGAGACTCTTACAAGGAAGGGTTCCATAGAGGAGTGAAGCTGGTCTGAGAAAGCAAAGGAAAGAGAGCTCCTGAGCAGTGTAGATGAGGATAAAAGGAACTGGAGAGTTAATAATGACCTGATGCTCTGTTTTCATTATCTTTTGTTTCTGTTTTTTTCTTTTCTAATGCCTATAGCCACTCATTCCTTACTAATTCTTTGGAAAACAAAACAAAACAAAACAAAACAACAATCACACATACACGCACACGCGCACACACACAACCACTTAGCACTGGGGAGAAACAAAAAGCCGTTCTGAATTATAAAAGAAACCAGAAAATGCATGAAAAATTGAAGTGACAAGTTGACAAGAAGCAGTTCCGGCTGCGGAAGCTTTGTGTTGTTGAGAACTTGTAGCTTTCTTCTTTACACACCCGAAGTGAGAGGTGAGCTTATTCTAAAAAGGAGTTCACGTAAAAACTGAGGGCCAACTGTTCTTTTTCTTCTCCTTCTCCTTCTCCTTCTCCTTCTCCTTCTCCTTCTCCTTCTCCTTCTCCTTCTCCTTCTCCTTCTCCTTCTCCTTCTCCTTCTCCTTCTCCTTCTCCTTCTCCTTCTCCTTCTTCTTCTTCTTCTTCTTCTTCTTTTTGCCACTATAGTTAAGGGAGAAAGTGGAAGATAGTGAACTTATTTATTTATTTTAGCTTCAAGCAGTCATTATAGACAACATAGAAGTTACGGTTGCAAGTGACAGGTGTGAGAACTAAGCATTTCCCATGCACTGTGCTTAGCTGTCTAGCCTGTCACCTCAGCTCCCTGCAACACAAAAGACAACTGAATTCTGAGCATACTGAAGCTCACATTCTCCCAACTGGAAAATGTTCAGACACACTAGCTCGTGGTCTTTGAGACCCCTAGTGAAACTGTAGTTCTCCATTGGACCTATTCTCTCTCTGAATGGTTCTGAAGAAAACTTACAGGAAGATATCAATAAGCATGTTGAACTCACATAACTAACTGCAAGCATCCATGAAGTAGGACAGGCTATGTTCTATCATTTAGAGAACTTCACTAGTTTGAAGACCAGCTGGATAGGTTTTTTTTTTTTATAAATATGAAAATGTGCCACCATTCTCAGTATTCCTTTTTTATATATCATATGTGTCCACAGATCAATGGTTCAGAAAGTATATATTTTAACTTAAATCCAAAGCCCCTGGGATACTTGTCAAAAAAGTAACTCCCTAATTTCTAAGTTAGCCATGTTAAGTTAAATTCTCAAAGGAAAAAAAAACATAGGATTTTCATTTAAAAATTGTTATATTTTATTTAGTTATTATTAGATAGAGACAGAGAGAAATTGAAAGGGGAGGGGAAAGAGAGAGAGGAAGAGAGACAGCCCTATTGAAGCTTTCTCCCTTCAGGTGGGACTGGGGACTCAAACCTGGGTCCTGGTTCGAGTCCCCAGCTCCTCACCTTCACAAGCAGTGAAGCAGATCTGCAGGTGTCTGTCTTTCTCTCCTCCTCTCTGTCTTCCCCTCCTCTCTCCATTTTTCTCTGTCCTATCTAACAATGACATCAATAACAACAACAATAATAACTATAACAACAATAAAACAACAAGGGCAACAAAAAGGAAATAAATAAATAAATATTTTAAAAAGTCATGAAAATAACTACTTACAGTGGTCAGGAGGTAGCATAATGGATAAAGCATTGGACTCTTGAGCATAAAGTCCTGAGTTCAATCCCTGGCAGCACATATACCCGAGTAAAGTCTGGTTCTTTTTCTCTCCTCCTATCTTTCTTGTAAATTAATTAATTAATTAATTTAAAAAATAACTACTTAAGCACAAAGCTTTATAAACGTGTCTTGTTTTTTACTTTGAGAAAGAAATATGAGGGGCCAGGTGATGCTGCATATGTTACAGTGCTCAAGGACCCGGGTTCGAGTCCCTGACCCCCACCTGCAGGGAGAAAGCTTCAAGAGTGGTAAAGCAGGGCTGCAGATGTTTCTCTCTCTCTCTCTCCCTTTCTATCACCCCCTTCACTCTTGATTTCTGGCTGTCTCTATCCAATAAATAAATAAATTTATAAAAAAAAAAAGAATATTTCTAAACCAGGGGCAACCTATCTGCTTTCCTGTCTCTGCTCCCTCTCTTACTTTTCTCTTTATTTGAAGGAAAAAGTCACTAAATCTGCACATGCACAAGGTCCCAACTCAGCAAAATGTAAAACTAAAGTAAAAGTGACATGATAATAAACTAGGGTCCCCTCACAACACCAGCATGTCTCCTGCCCACATGCCAGCCCCACAGGACATCTCCAGGACAGTGTTAACTTCTGGCTTGTTGAAGTGAAAAAAGGCCAAGACATTGTCTATGTGAATTTCTGACCTTACAATTTACCTCATAGCCATACCAAAATGAAAACCCAGACTTAACGGAAGACGAAACCAGTAAGTCCAAGGGGTTTTCCCTCAGGAAAGTGGCCCCTGCGGTTCACTGGAAACGTTTTCCTGCTAGTCCTCGGAAGCTGCCAGTGTCAGGTGCGCAGTGGTGGGTAGTCTCTAGGTTTGACCCGTTTCTCCACTGGAACTGCCATCAGTAGTCGTCACAAACCTCTGTTTTCTATCAAAGCAAATCACGTGGATTCATGTAATGAACGCAATACAGAGTAGCTAGGTAACGCATACTACACATAATGCATCCTGTGATGTATATAATGCTTTTTAAAAATTATCTTTATTTATTTATTGGACAGAGTCAGCCAGAAATTGAGCGCTGAGGGGGAGATAAAGAGACAACACCTGCAGCCCTGTTTTCACCACTCCTGAAGCTTTCCCCTGCAGTTGGGGACCACAGGCTTGAACCTGGGTCCTTGTGCATTGTAATGTGTGGGCTTAAACGGGAGAGGAATTGCAGGGTCATAGGGTAGGTCCACTTCTAGCCTTCTGAGGGTTCTCCAGACTGCTCTCCACAGGGGATGGACCCATTGATATTCCCACCAGCAGTGCAGGCGGGTCCCTTTGTCCCCACAACCTCTCCAGCATTTGTTGCTGCTACCTTTTCTGATGTGAAGTGTTATCTCATTGTTGTCTTTATTTGCATTTCTCTGACCATCAATGATTTGGAGCATTTTTTCATATGTCTGTTGGCCTTTTGGATCTCTTCTGTGGTGAATTTTCTGTTCATATCCCGTCCCCACTTTGAATAAGGTTTTTTGTTGTTGTTGCTGCTGAGTTTGGTGAGCTCTTTATATATTTTCCTTAGTAGCTTTTTGTCTGATGTATGGCATGTAAAGATCTTCTCCCATTCTCTGGGAGGTCTCTTTGATTGGGTGGTGATTTCTTTTGCTGTATAGAAGCTTTATTATTATTATTATTTGATGTAGTCCCATAGGTTTAGTTTTTGCTTTAGTCTTCCTTTCATTTGGATTTATAACATTGAAGATACCTATAAAATTTAGATGGAAAAGAGTTCTGCCAATATTTTCCTCTAAGTATTTAATAGTTTCTTGTCTAACACCCATCCTTGATCCAACTGGAATTTACTTTTATGTTTGATGACATATAGTGATTTGGTTTCATTTTTCTGTATGTTTCAACCCAGTTTTCCCAACATCAGTTGTTGAGGACAATCTCCTCCCCCCATTTAATAGTCTGGGCACCTTTGTCAAAGATTAGATGTCCATAGATGTTATCAGTAAAAACTTGTGAATTAAATTTCTACTGTGACTTTTTCAAGAATTAAGACTAAGAGAATTGAACACATAGAAATGAAGAAAAAAAATTGAATAAAGTCTATTCATATCTAAGACTGTGGGAGAACTATATTGGTTATCTGAGGGGGTGGGGACATAGACCTTTGGTGATGGAAGCACTGAGAAAATATATTCCTAATGGGCAAAGAAAGAAAGAAAGAGAAAAAAATAGTATACATATGCCATTAATTCTATTTTTTGTAAACCATTAGCCCCCCCCAATTAAAATAATATCACCTAAGTAGATCGTTTTTATAATGTAGTTATTTATTTATTTAAAGAAGTAGCACTTTTTAAATTTTTATTTGAGACAGAGAGAATTTGAGATGGGAGGGCGAGATAGAGAGAGAGAGAGAGAGAGAGAGAGAGAGAGACACCTGCAGCTCTACTTTAGCGCTTGTGAAGCTGCAGGTGGGGCCAGGGGCTTGAACCTGGGTCCTTGCACACTGTCATGTGTGCTCTTAACCACGTGTGCCACCACCCAGCCCCTAAAAAGGAAAACCTGTATTCTCCAGGTTTTATAAAAATAAAATTAATAATAATCCTGAGAGCTAGCTCGCCTGTTAGAGCTTGCACACCGCTTACAGAATGGGAATGGCTGCTTCCAGTCCCAGGTCGCTGCACAGAGGAAGCTTTAGAAGCACAGTAGCTGGGCTGTGTGTCTCCTCTTGACTTAGGCTTATTTCTCTCTCCTTCTCTCATCCTCGCCCTGTCTAAAAAAAGGTTGTTGGTGAAGGTGAGAGAGGTTGCTGGGAGTGTTGGTGGAGTCACTCATTCAGGTGTGAAGTCCCAGTGAAAACCCTGATGGCAAAAAACAAAATAAAAATAATTAAAAGTGTGAGATTCATTCATCTTGACTACACTGAGAACTTGCACAGTGCAGAATTCATGGGTTAGTGTGGTCTGGAGCTTCTCTCTGGCTTCATCCTTCATGGCTGCACTGACTTGTGGGGTAGGATTTGAAACCTAGTCTGTGATTCTGAAGTCTGACGGGTACCATGGAAAATAAGAGGAGAGACCCCACTTGTACCAAGCAAAGACAATATCTCAGTGGAAATATGTGACTGCTCGTTCAGGAACTCACCAGTCTTTGTCTACCCTCGTGTTTCCTTTGTTCTAAAGAAAAGAAAAGAAAAAAAAAAGGAAAAAAGGGGGTGTGCTAGAAAACAGGAGTAGCAGATAGAATTCCAAATAGAGGACCATGAACAAGTGGAACCGATTCCTTGTTTCTGTGCCCAGGGTCAGTGCACGTTGGCAGTAAAGTCAGGGCTCCCTGGCTGTGTTTTGTAACAAGAATTGCACCCAGGGAATAGGGAATGACACCACCAGCAACAAGAGTCCAGGCCCTTGGGTACATAGGATGCTTGCAGGATGGGCAGAGAGCACAGTGCCTGTGTGGTGCAAGACTGGAATGACCTAGAGTTGATGAACTAGAAGCCTGGATTCCTGGAAAAGAAATCCTCCTCAAGACAGCTTGTTATTATTATTATTATTATTTGTATTTTGTTTTATTTTCTTGCCATGGACAGGGCATGCGAGTCAAGGTAGCAGAAAGAGGCAAATCAACAACTGAGTGGTGCTGAGCCCTTGTTCCTTATTCATAGTGAAACTGACAGGATAGAAGAAGTTTCCCAGAAACTTCTTCAAGGAAGTTCATCTACTCCGATGACATCTGCTGTGCAACTCAGGCATCCAAGTTCGACATCCTCGAGGAAACACTCACGGAAGACATGTCTCTGATATCTGATGACTGTAAAAAATGGCGACTAATCCCCAGCACTGCAAAAACGGTATCATCTGTTTTCCATCTACACCATGCCTCGGCCTCAGTGAGCTTAATGTGCAGCTTGGCGATACGAGAATCCGGCATGAAGCCCAGCCAGTCTATCTTGGCGTTACTCTCGATCGCACCCTGTCATTTCACGAACATCTCATAAAAACTGCAGCAAAGGTGGGCGCGAGGAATAACATCATTGCAAGACTGGCCAGCTCCTCATGGGGTGCGAGCGCTTCCACACTCCGATCATCCTCTCTGACATTATGCTATTCCACTGCAGAATACTGTGCCCCAGGATGGTTCCGTAGCCCCCATGTCCACTTGGTCGATTCCAAATTATATTCCTCCATGAGGATCATTTCTGGAACCATCCGTTCCACCCCGGTTCCATGGCTGCCAGTTCTTAGCAACATCGCCCTGCCAGATATTCGTCGGGATGCGGCATCATCTAAGTTCATTTCCCACGTCTACGCTCGACCGGACCTGCCAATATACGCGGATATCTTCGCCCACCCTGTCCAACGCTTGACGTCTCGTCACCCAATCTGGTCCCCTACACCTACACTGAACTTCTCTGTTCCAGACTCTTGGAAACAGAGCTGGCAGTCAGCTGAGGTAAAGAACAAACACCTCATCACAGACCCCTGCAAGCGTCAACCCGGCTTTGACCTAGCATGTTCTGATTGGGCCCTCCTCAATCGCTATCGAACAGGCCATGGCCGGTGCGCCGCTATGTTCCATCGCTGGGGAGCCTACACTACAATCCACTGATCCTAGAGGCCATTTTTTCCATTTTGTTGCTTTTCTGTTGTTGTTGTTGTTATTATTGGATAGGACAGAGAAATCGAGACAGGAGGGGAAGACAGAGAGAGGGACAGAAAGATAGACACCTGCAGACCTACTTCACCACTTAGGAAACAACCACCTTGCAGGTGGGGAGCCAGGGGCTTGAACCAGGTTCCTTATGCTGCTCCTTGCACTTTATAGCATGTGAGATTAGCCCACTGTACTACCGCCTGCCCCCCAGTTTTTACTTATTATTTTTAAAGTAGTTATAATTTTATTTTACCTTAGCTTGATTTATCTATTATTGAATGGAGACAGAGTGGAATTGATGGGGGAATTGATAGAAAGGGAGAGAGAAAGAGAGAGAGACCTGCAGCCCTGCTTTCCCCCTGCAGCTGGAGGCCGGGGGCTTGAACTTGCATCCTTGCACACTGACTGTAGTGTGTGCTTGACCAGCTGCGCCACCTCCTGGCCCCTCAGGGCAGTTTGTAGAAGAACCCACAGGACTGGCACTGTTGGGATAAGCACATTCCTGTTGGAGTTCAGTCACTCAAGGAAGAGACACAGTTTCCAAGCAAAGAATCACTTAGGAAAACATGTTTAACATAATTCTGGGGTCAGAAGTTGAAGTGAGTGAATGAACTGTTTTCAGTTATACCGAAGTGGCAAGGAATAATGAGTAGCATTAAGACTTTTCTTCTGCTTGGAATTCTAGATCATTCAGAGGCAGCTTGCTGGGGCCCAGTTGCTTACTGCTTCTCGGATGGCCAGGCAGAGGAGAGAGCCAAGAACTCTTGTCAACTTCTCAGACATTTATTCAGTCCTCCTAGGACTTCTTTTGCCAAGGTTGTGCATCCATCCAGAACTAAATCATATTATTTTTTTGGAGAAGATTTTGGAATCAAATATTGGACCACATATTCCAGGATTTGTGATGTTGGGGGAAGAGGAGGTGAATGTTTTGCTATGGAAATGATAGTCTTCAATTTCTTCCTCCAGGAGAGACTTGGTCTCCTGAATTGGAGACTCCAAGCTATGAGTGACACTTTGGGCAACCAACTGGACTCATTTAATGGCAAAGAAGGGAATGGGAATCAAATCAAATGAACTTGACTATGGTTCTGAGAGAGTTGGAAATAATATTAAGTGCTTGGGATCCCAAATACATGAGTAATAAATCATGTGTAAGGACCCGAGGGAGTTGAACTATCAAATTGGAAGAGAGACTTTCTCCCCCCTTGAAAATCGAGAGAAAAGATTTGTGAAAGGTGCCACAGAAGTCAATGGTTGTAATGAGTTTAAATTCAGAACAGGGAAAAAAAGTCTCCAGGAGAAATTTTGCTGAGGGAAATAAATTCGATAAAATCAACAGCTAAGGAACAGTGTTTAACAGTAACGATTTATTATTACAATACAACTTAAATTTATGAATTATAGACAGACGAGTAGAAAAACACAGTGGGAAATAGATGGGGAATATCCTCATCTTTATACTAAAACAATCTTTGTGCTCAAATACATTGGATTAAAAATGTTGCAAAAACAATGTTAAAGGACTCTAGCATTACAAACTACAGGGCTATTTTATATATGATTAATGTGATGTTTCCACTATCTACCATTATTTTAATTATGGGGCTGGGTGGTGGTGCCTTCGGTTGAGCCTGTGTGTTACAGTACACAAGGACTCAGGTTCAAGCCCTTGGTGCCCGCCTGCAAGGGGAAAGCTTCACAAGTGGTGAAGTAGTACTGCAGGTGTCTCTCTGTCTCTCTCCCTCTCTACCTACCCCTCCCCTCTCAATTTCTCTGTCTCTAAACAATAATAAAAAAAGAAAGGAAAGAAGAGCTTCAACAGGACTGAATGCAGGGACTGACAAAGGGAGCTTGTTTTCAGGGACTTGGCTGGATGGAAACTCAGCCGGACACAGCATCCTAGAGCTGACAGCTATGAATGGCATGTGACCCAGTGGGCTTTCTAGGCTGTGGGAGTTCTTCTCAGGGCTGTTTTCAAGGCTCCTCCATGTGGAGTGTTTGGCTTGCCTACTGATGCTTGGCTCCCAGCATCTGAGAAGTAGCTTGCTCCCTACCTAATCAGTGACTCTGAGCATTGTGAGCTTCTTGCTCTGCAGTGGGTTTCAATCTCTGGCTTCCAGCAAAGCTCTCCCATCACTAAACCTCTTCAAAAGGCTCTTCTCCAGCTGGGTGGCCACTCACTGACTGAGCTCACCTGTTACCATGTGCTAGAACAAGCCCCACCTTTAGGGCGAAAGCTTTATGAGTGGTGACACATAGGTTGGCTGGCCTGCCTGCCTGTCTGTCTATCTATATGTCATCTATCTATCATCTATTCATCTCTCATCTATCTATCATCTATTCATCTCTCATCTCTATCTATCTATCTATCTATCTATCTATCTATCTATCTATCTATCTATCATCATCTATATCTATCCATCCATCACCCATCTCTATCACCTATCTATCATCTCTCTTTCTCTCTGTCTCTCTCTCTCTCTCTCCATCTCCATCTCCTACACTATCATCTCCATCTCTTACACTATCAATTTCTGTCTCTAGCAAAAGCCAAACAAAAAACACCAATCAAGCTCCTTCCCTGACCCGGGCATATATCTCCATCCTGATTCAGCCCCAGCTCCCAGCCCCCCAGTGAGCTCCCTCATGTCGGCTGATAGACAAAATGGGAAAGCACATGCCTGGAGCTCCTGTGGGAACAGGTAAGCCGGTCTCCTGCCAAATCCTTGTCCAGGCCTGGCCATGTTTCCTTTTCAAATTCTTTTGAAAGCTGTCACTCATTATGTGAGTTTTCTCCCACAGATGTCAATTTAAACAATTGTTATTAAAAGTTAAGTATATGATCAAGTTTGTTTTCTTCATTAGAAAAATTATCATTCTATTTTTTTTTTCAGTTTCATATGTGCTTTTTCTTTACATAATTAAACAGTGACTCAAAAAAAAAAATCATTCTTTCCATTGAGGGCAACAGTTGCTTGCACAAGTTTGACTCCTTGAGGAGTTTTTGTGTTTTTCTTCCTTAATAGTCATTTAAATTGAATTTATCAGATGCACTAAAAGAGTTAAGAAAATTTTAATGTAACTGAAAAATTACTTTTTTTGTGACCCAAAGTTATTTTTATGCTATATCTAAATAAAAGAACCTGCCACTAGTACTTGTGGAGAAAAAAGGTATTTTTAATTATATAGAGAAATTCAACCTTCAGGTCACTTAGAAAATTATTTTTGCACAAATCATACTTTCTGTTGGTGGTTTCAAAGTGGTATATATATATATATTTTTTTTTTTCAAGGAATTGCTTCTTTTGTTTTCTTTAGATTTGCTTTGATTAATTTATTTTTTATTATCTATTTATTTACTGAATAGAGACAGCCAGAAATTGAGAGGGTAGGGAGAGATGATTAGAGAGACAGAAAGACACTTACAGCCTTGCCTCACCACTCCCAAAGCTTCCCCCCTGCAGGTGGGGACCAGGGGCTTGAACTCAGGTCTTTGCACACTGCCATGTGTGCACTCAACTAGGTGCACCACCACCTGGCCCCTCTTGGAACTGTTTTTGAATTTCAAGTTGATTAATCCTATCCATCAGGTTGGTATTGCTATTGTAGGGGAGCTGAGTTTTTGAAATGGAGTGACAATGTCCTTTAAGCCAGCATTGATACTATTGAAGAAGAGTAAATTATAACCAAAGATTAGGCAGCTCTTGTGTGTGAGCTGATACTTTAAAAAGATTAATTAATTTTTAAATTATTATTGTTATTATTGTTGTTATTGATGTTGTCAGATAGGACAGAGAGAAATGGAGAAAGGAGAGGAAGACAGAGATGGGGAGAGAAAGATAAGACACCTGCAGACCTGCTTCACAGCTTGTGAAGTGACTCCCCTGCAGGTGGGGAGCTGGGGGCTCGAACCAGGTCCTTACACCAGTCCTTGAGTTTCATGACACATGCACTTAACCTGCTGCACTACAGCCTGACCCCCTAATTAATTTTTTAATCTAAATATATCAGATGTAGATTTAGGGGAAAAAATCAAAGATTTGAATCAAAGTTTCTTTCAAGTTACTACTATTTGCATATAGTTAGAACACTAATTGTATCGAATCACAATGATGCTTTTATTTTTTTTTTTATCATTTATTCATTTATCTATTTTTATTTTTCCAGAGCATTGCTCACCTCTGGCTTATGGTGGTGCAGGGGACTGTGGTGAACTTGGGACTTTGGAGCCTCAGGCATGAGAACTCCTTTGCAGAACCATTAAGCTATCTCCCCCGCCCTAAGAGTCGAAATGGAAGAAAGGAAACTTGGTCTTTCAGAACTGGGGTAGTTTTTTACATACTGAACAAATAGCTCTGACATTTATCCCTCCTAAAATGTCTGTGTTGAAACTCCTTGGTGGCCAGAGAGATGCCTTAAGGAGTATCATGTTTGCCTTGCTGCTTGCTCAGACAGTGGGAGCAGCCCCCGTCTTGTGGTAAATCCCCCACTCTCTGGATGAATAAAGTCACCCTGTCCAGTGGACTGAAGCATGTGTGATGCCCACCTGCGCGCGTGGGCACACACACACAGGGACACGTTCAAGACAGTTACAATGCTGTCCTGTGCGTCTACTGAACTCTGTGGTCTTCTCATCTCTAAGTTTTCTGGTTAGCTGACTCATTATCTGTTATATGTGGAGTTGTACCTCAGGTTTTATCTACTTTATTATTTGGGGTTTATTATTTTAGTGTTTCTTTTTCAAACAGAGACAGAGGGTAAGGCACAGCTGCAGTGCCGAGGGGCCTGGGGTGGAAACAGACAGTAGGCGCGATGTCAGGTGGGCTATGTGGTGGGTCCTGCAGCTCAGGTTCTCAGTCAAGTGCTGCTGTTTCAATACAGTTGATTTATATTTGCAGTGTCCCTGCCTGGGAAGAAAGAATGGATGGCTGTAGTTTTTAAGAAAAGATTTTAGTCCTTTTTTTACTTACTTATTTTTGTTTTTGTGAGTGGACATCATTTTCAGAAAGCATTTTATTTCTGCCAAGTTCAGACATGAAAATATTGACAAAAGGGGCCTACTTCTCTCTATGAGCTTAATTGAATAACTACAGTAGCAGTAACATTTCAAGTGGTAATTATAAATGCTGTGTTTTTATTAGCTATCTTTGATTTCCTTATTTACTATCTGACCTGAGAGGCTTTATGGGCATGTGACTTAAATGTGGCATAAAATGCAGTTAAGCTTCAAAATATCTGTGCTCTCAAGCAGGTGAACCACTACGCCCAGCCCTAGAAGATTCAAAATATCTAGGATCTTTAATTTGGAGAAATTGATTGGTGGGATTTTGGAAAATTTATGCTTAGGGAAAAAAAAATCACTGGTAGAAATCCAGCTGTTTAGACTCAAAGAATGAATATATCAGGGGTCCGGTGGTAGTGCAGTGGGTTAAGAGCATGTGACGGAAAGCACAGGGACCGGCATAAGGATCCCAGTTTGAGCCCCCAGGATCCCCACCTGCAGGGGCATCGCTTCACAGGTGGTGAAACAGGTCTGCAGGTGTCTTTCTCTCCCCCTCTCTGTCTTCCCCTCCTCTCTCCATTTCTCTCTGTCCTATCCAACAACAACAATGACACCAATAATAATAACTATAACAAGGGTAACAAGGGCAACAAAATGGGAAAAATGGCCTCCAGGAGCAGTGGATTCATAGTGCAGGCACCGAGCCCCAGCGATAACCCTGAAGGTGCAAAAAAAGTTGCCAAATCATATGATTTTTTTTTTTTACCAATATTAAGTTTTTATAAAATGTAATCTTACCTCTCACCCATGTTTGATTTGCTGTATTCAGTAGTCTTTCCTTCCTTCTTTCCTTTCCCTATGTTTTTCTTCTGAGGGGCATAAACAAAGTACAGATTTAAATAAATTCTACATATAGAAAGTAAATCCTGAATCAGTCTGATAGGGTTTAAGGAACCTCGAGGTTACAGTTAGATAGTAACTATACCATTGAAGGACCAGAGACTTACTTTTTTTTTTCTCTTAATTTAATAATGATTGACAAGACCATAGGATAAGAGGGGTACAAGTCCCACCACCAGAATTCTGTATCCCATCCCTGTCCACTGGAAATTCCCCTATTCTTTATCCCTCTGGGAGTATGGATCCAGGATCATTATAGGGTGCAGAAGGCGGAAGGCTGGCTTCTGTAATTGCTTCTCCACTGGACATGGACATTGGCGGGTGGATCTGTTTCCCGAGACTGTTTCTGTCTTTCCCTACTGGGGCAGGCCTCTGGGGAGGTGGAGTTCCAGGACACACTGGTGAGGTCATCTGCCCAGGGAAGTCAGGATGTTGTCATGGTAGCATCTGCAACTTGGTGGCTGAAAAGCATTAAGCTATAAAGCAGAACAATTTTTTTTAAATATTTATTTTTTTATTTATTCCCTTTGTTGCCCTTGTTGTTTTATTGTTGTAGTTATTATTGTTGTTGTCATTGTTGGATAGGACAGAGAGAAATGGAGAGAGGAGGGGAAGACAGAGAGGAGGAGAGAAAGATAGACACCTGCAGACCTGCTTCACCGCCTGTGAAGCGACTCCCCTGCAGGTGGGGAGCCGGGGCTTGAACCGGGATCCTTATGCCGGTCCTTGTGCTTTGCGCCACCTGCGCTTAACCCGCTGTGCTACAGCCCAACTCCCTAACAATTTTTTTTTTTTAACAATCATGAACTTAAAGGTAAGAATAGAGCAGATGAGATTTGGGGAAACTTAACTTTCTGTTCTTTTTTTTTTTTTTTAAGATTTTATTTATTTATTAATGAGAAATATAAAAGGAGAGAGAGAAAGAACCAGACATCACTCTGGTACATTTGCTGCCTGGAATTGAACTCAGGACCTCATGCTTGAGAGTCCACTGCTTTATCCACTGCGTCACCTCCCAGACCACGAAACTTCACTTTCATCATTGCACCTGCTAAACAGGTCAAGTCAATAGACAAGTAACTCTTACTAAGTAAACGTGCAAGATGCTGAGATCTAAACTGAAGTTTCAGTCTTGCCACTTCTTCTTCTTCTAGCGTTTGCCCTTCTTCCGTAGCCAGTCAACAGCGTCAGGTTGAAAGCTGTCAGGAGCTGCTTGTTGCTGGCTTTGAAAGTGACTGGGATCCATGTGGATTCAGTCGGCTAGGGAGGATAGTCAGTTTCCCCAATGAGTGGGTACTCACGGGATGCACCACGAGAAGGTCGATCCAATGCATCCCAGTCTTGCCACTGAGAAGAAACACAAGCTCACTCGTGACTGTTCCATTGGATTGCTGGGAAATTCTTGGCACATTTTTCTATATAAAAACTGCATCATGACTTTCATATAATCCAATAAAAAGTCAAATAAGTGTGATGATACTTCTGGACATGAGGAGTGAGACTCACAGTCTTCCACGGTGGGCGATGCTTTCTTATTTTTGTGGGGGGTGGAGGGTCACATTCTCTCAAGGTTAATGATGGAAATTTGGGGTGAACCAGTTTGGGTTTATATTACACCTGTGCTATGAGTCAGCTTGTCACTGGCCACCTGACTCCTCTGAAAATAAGACGACATTCACAGAGATCTCCACATCCAAGTGCATTAGGTGTGAGTGTTTTTGGACTAGCATGTTCCATGACTCTGTTTCATTGAAGCACATCACAAAGCTGAGCAGCTGCTTTGCAGTTCAAAACAGATGGTGTCTTTCCTTTTCTGCTCAATGTCCCTTTTGGAAGTGATACATCACTGAATACCAATGACACCAAGACTTCAGGGCTTCCACGTTGGAAAACCTATTTCTGGATACATGATGTTTGAGACATTTTGTATTTTACATGCACATTTCATTGGACTGCTGATTTGTAAGCACCACTAAATTAAATACTGAGATAATGTTTTATTATTACTCCAGAAGGAGAAACACTGTAAAAGAACTTACACTGAAATCTGAGTAGTTAGCATATCTGAATTATCTGATTTGGAGTCTTTTTTAAGTAATACTATCCTTTTAAATTTTTTTATTATCTTTATTTTTTTGATAGAGACAGCCAGAAATTGAGAGGCAAGGGGGAATATAGAGAGGGGAGACAGACAGAGAGACACCTGCTGCACTGCTTTACCACCTGCAAAGCTTTCCCCCTGCAGGTGGATGTTAGGGGCTGGAACCTGGGCCCTTGTGCACTGTAACATTTGTGCTGAACCACGTGGCCCCCTCCTGGTGTCCGCCCCCATTTTTTCTTAAATATAGTTCTTTTTAATATCTTATTTTATTTTACTTTATAAAAATATTTATTAATTTATTTATTCCAATTTGTTGCCCTTCTTTTTTATTGTCATCATCGTTGCTGGATAGGACAGAGAGAAATGGAGAGAGGAGGGAAGACAGAGAGGGGGAGAAAAAGATGGACACCTGCAGACCTGCTTCACCGCCTGTGAAGCGACTCCCCAGCAGGTGGGGAGCAGGGGTTTGAACCGGGATCCTTACCCTGGTCCTAGTGCTTTGTGCCACTTGCGCTTAACCCACTGCGCTACCGCCCGACTCCCAATATCTTATTTTAATGAGAGAGAGAAATACAGAAAGAAAGGCACCAAGATAAAGACCAGTGCCCTGCTCAGTTCTGACTTATGGTGGGGCTGGGCGTTGAAGTTGGGAATTTGGAGACTCAGGTATGAACATCTTTGCATAACTATTATGCTATTTCCCCAGCCATCCTGGGGTCTTTCTTTTAAATAGGTGATTTTTTTTTAAAGACTAGTTTATTGACTTGATGATCTAGACAGGGAAACCAGGGCCTCACTGCAGCATGGGCAGTGCCCAGGCTGGAACTGGGGCCTTCACAAGCGTGAGCCAAGCAGACACTGCACGCTACTGCAGGGCTACTTTCCAGGGTCAGAAAATAGTTGGTTTTATCAGGACAATGTATTACCTCTGGGGAGCACATCATGCTACTGATGAAGCTGTACAAACACCTTATTGTTCATGGTTCTCAGCAGGGTTCCTGTCTGCTAGTATTTTGCTTTTAAGTTCAGAAAAGAACTTCTAATCTGTTCTGACAGAAAACAGAATCAAAACTGGCTTAAACAGTTACACGATGTTGTTCTCTCAATTCCAAAAAGCGATGGGGCAATTTATCATCTTTAATATTTTTGAATATTTTTGGAGGTCTCAGTCATCTAATTACAGAGTGCATAGGTAGTAATATAGCTGCTATGTCTCTTAAATCCGTCTACAAGCAGACCCAGAATATATGAGGAAGAAAGGGACTTCCAGTTAGACCAGAAGTCCTTTACAAGAACTCAGTTTCAGACTTAGTTGCACCTTGTATAACTTGTAGTCAAAACCTTGGTACACATGATGAATAAATCTGTAGTTTGATAGCTGGTCAGTTTGGCATTGAACTTCTACCCTTGCAGTGGGTTAAACGCATATGGTACGAAGCACAAGGAGCCTTATAGAGATCACAGTTCAAACCCCGGGTCCCTGTCTGCAGGGGGTCACTTCACAAGAGGTGAAGCAGGTCTACAGGTGTCTTTCTCTCCCCTCTCTGCCTTCCCCGCCCTCTCTCAATTTCTCTCTGTCCTATCCAACAACAATAACAGCAATGGCAACAAAATGAAAAAAAAAAAAAAAAAGGCCTCCAGGAGCAGTGGATCCTTAGTGCAGGCATCCAGTGATAACCCTGGAGAAAAAAAAAAAAAAAAACAACTTCTTCCCTACCCTAAAGTCTTTGGTGTTAACTTGAAAGGTCAGTTAAGAAAAGGTTTGCAAGGAAGTTGGGCTGCACAGATATCTACTGGGCAAAGTGAAGGCCTTCAAGACTGAGCTGGGAGAGACCTGAATGTCCTTGCTAGGTAGAGGATGATACATGGATTCAGTGCTTCTGACTTGGGAGAGTTTGTCATGACTCTTGAATACTGTCTGCCTTTCCTTCTTTCTTTCTATCTTTCTTTCTTTTGGGGGGACTTCTATCAATATTTGTTTCTTGTATATTTTTTATTTCTTTATTGGAGAATGAATGGCTTACAGTCAACAAAATAAAATATAATATTGTGTACATTGTAACATTTCTCAGTTTTCCACATAACAATTCAAGCCCCCCCCCAGGTCTTCTTTTGTCTTCCAGGACCTGAACCCATCCCCCCTCTAATCCCCCACCCCAGAGTTTTTTTTATTTGGTGTAATACCCCAACTCCAGTCTAAGTTCTGCTTTGTGTTTTCCCTTCAGTTCTTTTTTTTTTAACTTCTGTCTATTCTTACATATTTTTATTGATTTAATCACGATTAACAAGACCATAGGGTAAGAGGGGTACAATTCCATACAGTTCCCACCATCAGAGTTCTGCATCCCATCCCCTCTACTAGAAGCTCCCCTTTTCTTTATCCCTCTGGGAGTATGGACCCAGGGTCATTATGGGGTGCAGAAGGTTCTGGCTTCTGTAACTGGTTCTCCACTGGACATGGGTGTTGACAGGTGGATCCATTCCCCTAGCCTGTTTCTATCTTTCCCTAGTGGGGCAGGGGGTTGTGGAGAGGTGAGGTTCCAGGACGCATTGGTCAGGAAAGGCAGGTTGGTGAAGATAGTTTTTCTGTTCCCTATGTCCAACCATTTTCAGATAATTCACACCCACATATATAGAATATAGTGTTTACTAGGTCCCGCCTCATTCCCAGCATCCCCAAGTTTAGTTCAGATTAAAGTTCTTTCCTTGTGTTTCTAGCTGTCAAAATGAATCTGAGGCTTCAGATTCATTCCGGTTTCGTCTTGTCTTCTCTCCATGGTCCTCCACAACTTGTTCTGGGAGTCACTTCCCTGACCTGCTTCCCTTCAGCATCTAAATGCACAAGGAGGGCTCTCTGCCATAGACTTTGATGTGATTCAGTAACTTTTCGTGAAAGCATGAGAAGTATCCATGTTCTCACACCTTATGCCCCAATGGATTGTGCTTAATATCAACTCTCTCTTCATGAAATAGCCTCTTTCATTTGGCAAAGACATTTCATTTTCATTGTAAAGTTATTTTATAGAATCGTAGATAGCCTAGAAATTATGGAGCAAAGCAAATGGAAAGCTTCTATTCAATGATTCCTTTTATATTTTATACATTTTTTTTCATATACTAAGGATTATCTGTAGTGAACTTAATGGTGTTTAATGAGTGGGTTAATATGTGTCAAGTCACATAAAACATTAAGGTTTAAGTTATTTTTAAAAGGAATTAATTTGAAACATTTTAATTCCCAAGTAAAAAACTATTGTTTGTCAGACCCTGGTAATCCCATTCTGTCAGGTTCCAGTATACAGAGTGTCTACTGCCTAAAGAGTGCCAGTACTCAGTATTCACAGGTAAATGAGCCATAGGAGATTAACAGCATTACTTTAATTGAGGTCCTGCCTGATCTTTCTGGAAAGGTGAAGATTCAATAGATTTCACTTTTATTACAAGCCTGAAGCATTACTCTGTGATGTATTAGTTCTGACCCCAATGAAATATCTCTAACCTTGGGTCTAGAGCCAGTGATGCAGAAAGCACAGGATAACAGCGAAAACACTATTTGTATTTTTTCCACACAATACAAATTAAGGTTTCCTTAATATATTCTTATCTTTTTGTTTTTTCCTGCCATCAGAATTATTGCTGGGGCTTAGTGCCAGCATTATGAATTCACTGCTCCTGGTGGCCAATTTTTGCCTTTTTTTTTTTTCCTGTCTAAATTTTATTAGATAAAACAGAGAAATTGAGAGAGGAGAGGGAGAGAGAGGAAGCAGAAGAGAGACACCTGCAGACCTGATTTACTACTACTGAAGTGACCCCCTTGCTGGCTGGGAAATACATTCCTGTTTGTGACAAGTATGCTTGCAGATCAGGGAGAGGTGAAGGAGAAGGCAAAATGAGTCACGATTTACTTTGCTCTAGACAGAGATGTTGGTTGAAATGGGATGTAGGTATTGTTCTCAAATTAATTTTCATAAATACAGGAAGTTGTTTCTGACATTGAGCTGGTCAGTTTAATGATTTTCTGACAAGTGATATGAAGATGTCGAATGTGGGCAGGGGGGAGACAACATAATGTTTATGCAAACAGATTCTTATGCCTGGACCTTTCAGGTCCCAGGTTCAATACCCTGCATAGCCATAAGCCAGAGCTTGATCAGTGCTCTGGTTAAAAAAAACAAAAGGAGGGAGTTGGGTGATAGCGTAGCGGGTTGAGCGCAGGTGGCACAAGGCACAAGGAGAAGCATAAGGATCCCGGTTCGAGCCCCTGGCTTCCCACCTGCAGGGGAGTCACTTCACAAGCCGTGAAGCAGGTCTGCAGGTGTCTATCTTTCTCTCCCCCTCTCTGTCTTCCCCTCATCTCTCAATTTCTCTTTGTCCTATCCAACAACGATGACATCAATAACAATAACAACAATAACTACAACAGTAAAATAAGGGCAACAAAAGGGAACAAATAAATAAATATTAAAAAAACCAAAAAAAAAATAAAAGGAAATATGATATGTTAAACTGAAATCAATCCCTTTAAATATGCACACATGCATGCACACACACTATATTGCCTTCAAGTTGGACTGCAATTTCGGCCACAAGTCCTGGCTTCTTGGATTATTCCCTTAAGATGATGTGACACTCCTGATGTAAAAATGCAAGTCTGCTTATGTGAGTGTTATGTCCTTGGGAGATGGGATCTGTGATATTTCTTAAAAGTCAGAAACAAGTATTCTTTTGTGGACAAGAGCTCTTCTTGAGAAAGAGTTCATTCTATTGACTTCTGAAACATCTAGCTGAAAAAAGTTACTTTTCTTCTTTCTTCCAAGCTCAAATTCCTTAGCTAGAGTTAAGGTCATAAAAACTACCGTATTTGCTAAAATTCAGTCTAATCTACAGAATGATTTGTTTATTTATTAAATTTACTGAGCAGGAGCAATGCTACCTATATTCTAGTCAGTAAAGTTTCTTTTCTTTTCTTTTTATTTTGCCTCCAGGGTTTTATTGCCAGGGCTCGGTGCCTGCACCACAAATCCACTGCTCCTGGAAGCCATTTTTCCCTTTTGTCACCCTTGTTGTTTTACCATTGTTGTGGTTATTATTATCATTGTTATTGATGTCATTGTTGTTGGATAGGACAAAGAGAAATGAAGAGAGGAGGGGAAGACAGAGAGGGGGAGAGAAAGATAGGCACCTGCAGACCTACTTCACCGCTTGTGAAGCGACTCCCCTGCAGGTGGGGAGCCTGGGGCTCGAACCGGGATCCTTACACAGGTCCTTGCACTTTGCGCCACGGGCGCTTAGCCCACTGAGCTACCGCCTGACCCCCGTCAGTAAACTTTCTCAGATTTCCTGGCACACCATCCGTGGAGAAAACAGCTAGTAATATAGTTACAAGAAAGTAAACTCAGATATGAAATATGACATACCAATTTTTACAAATTAAAATGAATGGGAGCAATGTGTGGCAAGCCAGTGAGGAGATTATGAATATCCAGATCTTCAATCTCCTTAAGTGAAATCAATTCTCTATCAGTTTAGAAGGTCAAAACCAGGCCACATTTTATCCTTTCTTGATATGCCTGTGCCGTGATCTCAAAAGTACAGAATCTCCAGCACCTGACTGGGTCTCCTCTGAGTCTGTGAGGCTTGTGAGCGAGCTCTGGAGCTCGGAAGCAGGGGCAGCCCAGTGCCCTTGGGCAGCTTCATCTCTACTGGCTCTGTGCCTGCTACACTCACAGCTTCCCTGCACTTCGTGGAATGAGTTCCTCAGCTGTAGTCCTGCCACAAGACTGAACACAGTTCTCCCCAGCTCACAGTCCCTCTGTTTCGGCTTGCTTTTTGATGAAGTCGTTTTTCAGAAGCCTAGAATGTAAAGGAGCAGTAACTGTGAGTTTCTTTAGCCCTTAGCCACAGCCCCACTCTTTGATGGAGTTCAGCCGCTGCTGTGGCTGTTCTTTCTTTTTCTTTTTTTAATGTTTAATCTTTTTTAAATTTTGTTTGTTTATTATTGGATAGAGTCAGAGAGAAATGGAGAGGGGGAGATAGAGAGAGAGAGAGAGAGAGACAGAGAGACACTTGTAGTTCTACTTCACTCATGAAGCTTTCCCCCTACAGGTACAGACTGAGGGCTTGAACCTGGGTCCTTGCGCACTGTAATGTGTGCACTTAACCAGGTGTGCCACCACCCAGCCCTCTGCTACTTGTTTTAGATGATTTATGATTTACGGAAGCCCACGTGTATATAGTGTGTAGAGAGGAAGAGATATATAGGACTAAAGCTTAACAAGATAAATACCACAAGGTAATTTTTTTTTTTTTTTTTTTACAAAAATCTAAGTTGGTGACAAATGAAAACAACAGAAAAAAAATATGGATTACAAATAAGAAAAAAAAACCAGGTTAAACAGAAGGCTTGCTAGAAATTGACCCAGAAAACTGGTACTGAGATTGGCAGAGAACCAGTGAGTAGCTCACCTTGCCAGTGTGTTGCTTTGCCCGGTGCTTGGCTCAGGCCGGGCCCCCGTTCACTGAAGGAGGCTGCAGCGTGGTCTCTTTGCTTCTCTGTCTCTCTTTATAAAAAATAAATAAATCTTGCAGACAGAATATACACATATGCAGACAAAATACCCTGAAATTATGCCATTTGCAATTGCCACATAATTGAAGAATACTTATTTCCCCCCCCAGGAAGTTATACTTTTGCCTGTCACCGAGACCAAAATAACTTGCTTTTATGATTCCCCACATAGAGGAATAGAAAGCATAGTAAATAGGATTTTCTTCTACATTCTAAAAATAAATAGAAAAATGAGTTGGCCTGAAGTGCTTTTTTTTTTTCAGCTTTCTGTTTTTTTTTTTTTTTTTTTTTTGCCATGTATCCTTTCTCTGCTTCTGTGCTGAAGTTGGCATTCTTTTTATTTCGGGTTGGAGGAAGGGGAGAGAGAGAGAGAGAGAGAGAGAGAGAGCGCTAGCCATAATGCCTGCTCTTCCAAGCCATGTACACATCTGTGCTCTGCTCTAAGCATGTAGGTCATTATACCTTCCCACAGATGACCTGAGGTAGAGCATAAGTGATGCTTCATTCAGATAAAGAGGGTGGTGATTATCAGCCAGCCCACTATGCAGTTCTGAAGGTGAATTGCGATGACACATCTGCCTTCTTCTTTTTTTTTTTTTTTTTGAAAAATCACCATCATCTTCATAATGTCTTTGATTTGACTTGTCAATTGTTATGTGAAGCATTTCTCTTTCATCCCACATCTAATCCTCCCAGGATTCAGATAGACAAGACTCAACTCTACAGATGAAACTCGTCAGAGAGAGAGAAGTTAGGCAGTGTCACAGGCTGGCTACCAGGGTAGACTACTCTAATCCCACTCACCTTTTTACAGCTGGTAGGTAGTATTTGCTGGGAGGCACTTGGTAACTGACAGTGGCAGTCTTCCCAGTCATGGCTTCCTCTCCCTAAATCCTGGCCCGAGGCTACAGAGAGTGAGCTAAAGAAGCAAAGGCCTAGAGAAATGGGCCTCCTCATCCTCTTCCATATGCTCGTTTCCCAAGAGGAGTTAGGAGGAAGGATGTGGATGAGGATTGGGGGAGGGGTTAGAAGAAAATTCAGACTAGTGACACAGAAACTTTTTAGATTTGTTTATTTCTTTATTTGATATGACAAAGAGAATTTAAAAGGGAAGAGGGAGAAGAAGAGAGAGACACACAGAGATACACAGACACACATAGAGAGGCACCTGTAGCCCTGCTTCAACACTGGCAAAGCTTCCCCCATGCAGGTGGGGGACCAGGGGCTCAAACCCAGGTCCTCAAGCATCGCAATATATGTGCTGCTTAACTAGATATATCACCCCCACAAATATTTCTCCCTTCCTCCCTCCCTCCTTCCTTCCTTCCTTCCTTCCTTCCTTCCTTCCTTCCTTCCTTCCTTCCTTCCTTCCTTCCTACCTTCCAGTAATTGTTCACATCAGTGTCCAGCCCCATGACTCCTTCTCTTTTCCGATAGTGGAGCCTATTGAATTCTGCCTTTTTGAACCAATAAATAACATTTCTTTCCCCACTCTGTATTATCCTTCAATATACAGACCCCACCCCTGTGCCGATTTAATGGTTTTCACTTAAACATGTATTTCCTGTTCTTCTTCTTCCCACTCAGGTTGGCTTCCTGTTATTATTATTATGATGATGATGATGATGATGATAGAATATTCTATTTATTTATTATTGGGTAGGGATAGAGAGAAATTTAGAGGGAAGGGGTATAGAGAGGGAGAGAGATAGACACCTGCAGCCCTGCTTCACCACTCCTTAAGTTTTCCCCCTGCAGGTGGGGACTGGGAGCTCAAGCCTGGGTCCTTGCACATTATAACATGTGCACTTAATCTAGTGTGCCACATCCTGGCCTATATAATATTACTATTATTATTATTATTATTATTATTATTATTATTATTATTATTATACACGTGAGTTTTCAAGAGAGAGCTTTGCCATCCTGTGCTAATGTCTGCTTTCCCAGGCAATCATTCTGCCCCTAAGTACTGTACTTCCTCTGAGGCTCCAAAGCTTACCCGCAAATTAGCAGCAGCCTATCAGTTATGTAACTCCTGATACCCAAACAAAGGGGAGAAGCAAAGCAACCCTGAGCAGTACGTGCCACGCTGTGCCTGCAGAACTGAAGCCTGAGTGAGGCAGGTATGGTTTACTGACTCAAAAACTAGAGCTGATTCTGGAGATGCAGTTAGAAATTTCTCTCCTTCCTTCTAATTTGCTCAAATTTAATGCCAGCAGACACTCTGGGACGTTTACCAATGAGGGCTGGGTGAAGTAGCCCTCTTGGGAGCCCTGCTGGAGCAGGTTTGAGCCCTATGGGATGCCACAAGGATGTCTTCTAGCCCCGGAGGCAGCTTTGGGGCCATGGTCTCTCTCTCTCTCTCTCTCTCTCTCTCTCTCTCTCTCTCTCTCTCTTTCTCTCCCTTCTGAAAACACAAGCTTGAAGTGATGAACAACAAAAGAGGCGTCCGTGATGACTGTTCATTGCTTCTCTTGTCTTCATGGGCTGTGATCACAAAACCAAACTTCTCTTCTTTATTTGACTGTGGTCACATCACTTTGCAAGAGCTGCTCACAGTTACAGGCCATTTGCCCAGGCTGATTTAATAAGGACTCCTGACTGACAAGATATGGTGATGAGTCAATACTAAAAGCCACTGATTAAGCCGGGATTTCTTTCTTTTTCAGGGACTGTCCAAAGTATATGTTTGTTCTCCATTTCTATGCTAGACTTCCCTTTCTTTCTTCTTTCTTCTTCTTCTTTTTTTTTTTTTTAAGTTACACCGAGGAACAAACTAATAATAATCCAGTTCCTAAATAGGAATGCAATGTTCCACCAAAATATTGTCTTGTCTTTTTCATAAGGCAGCCATACCCAGGCTGTCATTCCAGAGACCCCACTGGGTGCTGTGTGCTTTTTTTAAAACTAATTTTATAAGATTGCTTTAACTACACAATTGGATGAGAAATAAGGAATAGAGAAGCCAGCACACCTGTGCTATCTGTAGCGTTAGGGATGGAACTGGAGTCTCTGCCAGGCAAATCCTGTATCTTCTGAACCGTGCAACTACCCCAACTGCTCCTTGTGTCCTGGAGAAGGGACTCTGTACCTTTCTAAGCACTATGAGCTCGTGAACATGGGCGCTTCCATGGTCAGCAGTCTCGGTGAATTTTGCTATTTGACAAACTTTCTGGGAAGTAACATTCTGTAGCTTCTTCTTATCCTTATTGGAAAAAAAAAAAAAAAGTCAGCAATAACCTCAGTCGTAATGGTCCTATTGCGTTTGTGATTCTTGAGAGCAACCTTTAATAGAAACATAGAAAGGAACTAGCAGGCGGCCAGGTGGTGGCACACCTGGTTGAGTGCACACATTACGGCGTGCAAGGATCCAAGTTCAAGCCCCTGGTCTTCCACCTGCAGGTCTGCAGTTGTCTCTCTCTCTCTCTAGCTTCCCCTCCCCTCTCAATTTCTAGCTGCCTCTATCCAATAATAAATAAATAAAACTAAAAAAAAAAACTATTATACTTGACAAAGTGTTTCTGAGTAGAACATTTTGAATGTTTGAATGTTACATTTTCTCCTTCTTCTACATGGTTTATTATCTGGAAAAGAAACAGGCTTGTCTTGGGATATTTTGCTAAAAAAAAAAAAAAAGGCTGACAATAGCTAGAACTCCTATGCGTGTTTTCATAAAAATATAATATTTGTGAGAACATAAGAATGCAATGTAAAGTAGTGAATTACTAAATGGAAGTTAAGAAAAAAAGCGATGTTAGCTAAATATTGATTCCGTTATATTTGTATTCAAGCAAACATTCTCCTTCTCTGAGCTTTCGGAGTGAAAAGGTAGAATCATGCCCCATTTCTCTCTTTGACAAGTAATAGCTAAGTAGCAGGATATATTCTTGAATGTTTCAGACCATAGTAGATTAATAGGGACCAGAATATGAGAATCTTCTTTCCTTTATTAAATATAAATCTCAGTTTCTTTCTCACACACACTTTGTAATTTGTTGACATCTTACGGAAATGTCTTTTTGTCCTTTGAGGGCTTTTTCCTCCGGTTCCCACCCTAGCTTCCCTAGCTTCAGTCCACGCATCCAGACCTCGTTTAATCCAGTCCTGAGAAAAATCAGATCTCAGCACTGGGTATACTCCTCTTTTCTTACAAATTAGGTCACTCTACAGTCAACTTCTGGGTCCTGGCCTCATTTTCTTTGCAAATGCTTCACACTTTCTTTAGAACTTTCACATTTTCTCAGGGAAGAGTCTTAAAAAATCTTTCAAAAAGCAAAGCCTGGAATACAAATGGAGCTGAATAGCGTGCGATTTATAATTGGTAGCGCTCCAGGATTTGGGTGTGTGACCACAGAGCTCGGCACCCTAAGAAGCAGGAAATTGCAAGTTCTCAGGGATATGCTTCCGTCCTTGTTAGATGTCTTTGCAAAAAAAAAAAAAAAAAAAAAAAAACTTGTTCACAGTGACAATTAGTGGAGATATGTCTCAATCATCCATTCACAGTGGTTGTGGGCTTTTTTTTTATTTAGTTGAGGTAGTTGAAAACTTGCTTTTCATGAAAATGCGATGACTCATGGGAAATGCAAATGGATGTAAAGGGTTCTTGAAACTTAACTTCACATTTCTTAGGGTGTTCCAAGAGACATTGGTTTTAGGGGCCAGAAATAGGTATTAAATGAACAAAATAATCCTCTTGAGGCAAACAGTGAGGCTTTAGGAGTTTTTTTTTTTTTTTAATCATTTCTGATATACAGATGCACACATACCTCCCTAAGGAGTAGATGAATTAATTAACCAAATTAATTTAGCCACCAAAGAAAATCCCATGGCATCAAAGTTCTTTGAAACATATCTTAGAAAAAAAAAAATCTGTTCTAAATGCATCTTCTTCTTCTAGCATTTGCCCTTCTTCCGTAGCCAGTCAACAGAGTCAGGTTGAGCCTGATGTAAAGTTTCGAGACCTCCTTTGAATCTGGAGAGGTGGCAGTCGTTGACTATGTGGGTCATAGTCTGTCTGGAGCCGCAGGGGCAGTTCGGGTCGTCTCTGGCTCCCCAGCGATGGAACATAGCGGCGCACTGGCCATGGCCTGTTCGATAGCGATTGAGGAGGGCCCGATCATAATGTGCTAGGTCAAAGCCGGGTTGACGCTTACAGGGGTCTGTGATGAGGTGTTTGTTCTTTACCTCAGCTGTCTGCCAACTCTGTTTCCAAGAGTCTGGAACAGAGAAGTTCAGTGTAGGCGTAGGGGACCAGACTGGGTGACGAGACATCAAGCGTTGGACAGGGTGGACTCGAAGAGCAAGACCAACAGCTTGAAAGCTGTCAGGAGCTGCTTGTTGCTGGCTTTGAAAGTAACTGGGATCCATGTGGATTCAGTCGGCTAGGAAGGATCATCAGTTTCCCCAATGAATGGGTACTCACGGGATGCACCACGGGAAGGTCGATCCAATGCATCCCTAAATGCTGATGACATGAATCATTTTAAAGGATGATTCTAAACTGGAGAAATATTTCTTGGTGAGGGGAGAGAAGGACTATCTGCAAGCAAATTTGAAGGTCCTACTTTCTATGTACACAGGCTATAAGTTAGTAGAGAAAATGCCCATACACCCACTCTCTGAAATACTGCAAAGTGAATTACCAAATATGGTGACTTTAGTTATGTTTATCTAAGTTTTGAGAAAAGATTCTTTAATTCCTAATTGTTATCAACAATGTTTAGAAGGACAGGGGCACTAGGAATCTATTACCGACAGGGAGTAGCAAGCTACATACATGTTGGGTCATCAATTGACAGCATGGTGGGTTCAATCTAAACCCAAATATCCTTGCCACATATTTTACACATTATTATTATTATTTTATTATTTTAATTTTTTTACTACAGCACTGCTCAGCTCTGCCTTATGGTGGTGCGGGGGGGGGGGCATTGAACCTGGAACTCTGGAGCCTCAGGCATGAGAGTGTCTTTGAATAACCATTATGCTATCTACCCCTGCCCTACACATTTCTTCTTTCCTTAAGGACATCTGTTTCTGTCTTCTGCTCCTAATCTGTTGCTGTTCTCATTTTTTTTCATTATGCCATTTCAAATTATATAACTTATTTGAGCTGAGTTGACAATTATCTCTGGATATAATATTGTTATTTCCCCTTTGTGGGGCAATAAGTTTCATATAATGGAGAGTTTATAAGTTTTGACCATTACACTGCTTTGCCCCTCACCAGAGCAGTTCTGGTTGGTAGTGCCACTAGGACCCATCCTGGGATTTCTCACCTCCGAGTCCTTCGCAATTCTACACACTGTCTATTAGTGTTTTTTTTTTTAATTTTTTTATTTATAAAAAGGAAACATTGACAAAACCATAGGATAAGAGGGGTACAACTTCACACAATTCCCACCACCAGATCTCCGTATCCCATCCCCTCCCCTGATAGCTTTCCTATTTTTTATCTCTCTGGGAGTATGGACCCAAGGTCATTGTGGGATGCAGAAGATGGAAAGTCTGGCTTCTGTAATTGATTCCCCGCTGAACATGGGCATTGACTGGTTGATCCATACTCCCAGCCTGTCTCTCTCTTTCCCTAGTAGGGTAGGGCTCTGGGGAAGTGGAGCTCCAGGACACATTGGTGGGGTTGTCTGTTCAGGGAAGTCTGGTCAGCATCTTGCTAGCATCTGGAACCTGGTGGCTGAAAATAGAGTTAACCTACAAAGCCAAACAAATTATTGACCAGTCATGGACCTAAAGGCTGGAATAGTGCAGATGAAGAGTTGGGGATTCCTCCATTTTGTAGATAAGTAGTAGGCATATTTTAGTTATATTCCAAAGGACCTGTGGCTATACTTTTTTTTTTTTTCTTTTTCCCTGAGCCTGAAATCTGATATGCAGGTGGATCCAAGTTATTGTCTGGGGAGATTATGTCATGGCTGGAAAAGAACCAGAAAGCTGGATCAGGGAAGAGATTAGCTCTCTAATATGGGAAAGAGGTGTAAATATTGTTGACTGTAAACCTCATCGATTTGATTTGGTCTGGGGCCCATATTCAGCTCAGGAGCCTATGTGACCTCTGCATCCCTGTAGGTCTGAGCTCACATTCTGTGGTCATGAGTAGGAAGCTTCCAAGCTGCCCCAATATCAGTGTGGTTTTTATACAGAAAGCCTACCTTAGAAACAGCTACAATGCAACTGTGGAAGAATAGACCAGAATGAGTAAATTGATCAACAAAACCGTTGTGTTGTGTTCATATAGATGTTCATATTATAAGATGATATTGCCGAATTCAACCAGCCAGCAAAACACAAAGCTAAAACAAAAACTCCTAGAATTAGCTTTCCAAGGAAGAAATGTACATGTATTAATCTGAGTGCCAGTTACAGTCCCCCTGAATATATGTTTTAAGTTCTTGTCCTTGGAAGAAAAGTCTATAAGAGGAGCTTTTAAGACTCATTAGAATATAAGTACCAATAATTAATATTATTAGCCAGGGACCTGATCTGTGAAAATATTATGTTTAACCTCTGATCTGTTTCCCCTACTATGTTGCCCTCTTGCAACAAAGGTTAACATATAGTATTCAGGGTCAGGATCAATAAGCATAATGTTTTTCCACTGTGTAGAGCAAAGTTATAAAAATGAATTATTTTTCTTGAGATCACGAGTAGTATTGCTACATAATGCGTTTCCACAAGGGACGACATTTGCCATATTTATGTCGAGTCTTTTTGTTTTACTCTTTGAGGGGGGAAGAAAAAGACAAAGAGAGGAAAAATGCTAAGTCTCTGTTCTATTGTCTATGCAATTTCTTGGTTCAACCCATTGTACCCAAGTCAAACCTGGGTTTGAACCCAATACTTCCTGCAGATGGAGGCTTATGCTTTAGTGGGTTAAATATCCTCTGGACCCATTTATTCAGATATTGTCTAGATCAACTTTATAGATTTTCATTGGTTTGCAGAAGGAGAACACCTTAGTCCATTTTCACATCTGTATAGCTGTGTAAGTTTCATTGTGCCTAATGCCAGAATTCAGACATCATTTCCATTATCATTTGACATTCTCTGTTCATTCTTCCATCCCTCCTCTTTCCCTTATGCTGACAACCATCTATTTTTAAAGGAGCCTGTTATCTCGGTTATATTTTGTTGCTTTGACATTTATATTCCACCAATGAGTGAAGCCATCTGGTAGTTGTCCTTCACTTCCTATCTTATTGCTCTTAACTCGCACATTCTAAGACATCCATATTGTCACACAAGACATGACTGCGTGTTTCTAAATAGCTGAGAGGAATTCCATTAAATAAAGAAGTGAAGCCACAGAGGCTTCAGGGTCCTTCCCTTAGTACACCTCCTCCTCTCAGGAACAAGGGGCACAGCATTTGAGTAGCAGACACTGAAACATTACACTCAAGTACATAAAACAACAACAACAACAACAACAACAAATTTACCTGGAACTTTACCACATTGCAACAGGAGCTTCTGATGAAAGTCACTGAGCTGCAGGTGGGTAAAGGCTCACTTGGAAAGGGTGAAGGGAGAAAATCTGAAGACAAAAGAAACAGCCTGATCCAGCAACTAGCACCATATTGATAGCTAGGTGGTGGACACAGGGTCAGCCCTAAGGACACAGAGAATTTATAAGGGGAAAATGTTATCAGAGAGAGAATCCAGAAAACTCATCCTGAAGTCAATGGAAGAATCTAAGCTTAGCATGCAGACCAAAATTCAAGGACTCAGAGACTGTTTCAGTAAAGAATTAGAAAAATGCACAAAGAAAACTTAGAACAAAGCCACAAGATGTGAAGGACACTTTGAATGGTGTTAAGGCTTATGTAAGAGGTTTAGTAAGTAGACTACATCAGAGTAAGGGCAGAATATTAGGGGTAGAAGATAAAGCCACCACACTCTGAGTTCAAAGCTACTAGAGAGGATACCTTTATCAAAAATGAAGCAATTCAGGAGTCAGGTGATAGTGCAGTGGACTAACTGCAGGTGGTTCAAAGCACAAGGACAGGAGCTAGGATCCTGGTTTGAGCCTCTGGCTCCCCTCCTGCAGGGGAGTCACTTCACAAGTGGTAAAATAAATAAATAAATAAATATAAAAATATTTTAAAAAATGAAGCAATTATCTGTGAAATAGCAGACTGTATCAGAAACAAGCAAACAACAACATCAAAAACAAATGTAAGAGTTATTGGGATACCCGAGGATAAAGAGAATAGCAGAGAACATATCCAGAGAAATTATAGTAGAAAATTTTCCACAGCTATGCAATGTTTATAATGCAGATATCAAGGAAGCTGAACAAACACCCAATTTCCTAAATCCAAAAGAATCCAAACAAAGATACATCATGATAAAACTATTTAAAAGACAAGACAGAAAAATATTCTAAATATGTCAGGCTGCTAGGGAAAGGAAATTCCTGGCATACAGAAATAGAGTTATCAAAATTTCATCAGATTTCTTACCACCAACACTAAGGGAAACCCTTTCCTTTTCCTACTTCCCTCCTTCACACGAGGACAAAAATCACTATCAGCCCTCTACTTACTGTTGTGATATCTATAATATGATGTGATTTGTTTGCTTACAGAGTGATTTTCTGTAATATGCTCTGTGCTGCTTGGAAGACAGTTGGGGGAGGTATATGCTGAAGCGATTGGATCTGTAATAAAGTTTTCTACAGTTTAGAGTTGAAAACTAGTACACATGAATCGATCTTGAAAATGTGAGAGTGTTGTAACTATTGAAATGTGTAAGATAATCTAGCACTGCTTTTTCATTTTACTTTGATTATATTGTATTATGTTACATGATGTGTTGTATTGTGTTACATGATGCATGCGGATAATGAGACTGGTTAAGAATCAAAGAAAGAGAAATGATAGGGTGAGCCAGACAACCTGTGGTCTCTTGCAGTCTAGATAAGGACCCAAGAAGGGGAAATCAGGAAGAATTTGGAAGGGTACACCATAGTGATGGAAGACTTCATTTAGTAATGGGAGATAAGAAACTGTACTCATAAGACAGTAATTGTCTTGTCAATCATTATTTCCCCCAATAAAGTGATTTGAATATTAAAAAGAGAGAGAACATGAGCAATCAGGAAGGTGACTCAAAGATAGGATAAGTTAAGAAGAGCTTTACACTTGTGAAGCCTCAGATTCTATCATAGCACCACATGAAACAGGAATTCACATTCTGCTTTTTAGCTCTTGATAAAAAATTTTTAAAAATAGATATCTAATCTCCCATTATCTTTCTGTCTCAAGCATCCTCTATCTGAAGCAGTCTGCCTGACAATAAATAAATAAATAAATAAATAAATAAATAAATAAGGCCTGGCGGTGGCACATCTGGTTGAGCACACATGTTATAGTGCACAGGGACCCAAGTTCAATCCCCTGGTCACTGCCTGCAGGGGGAAAGCTTCAGGAGTAGTAAACCAGGGCTGCAGGTATCTCTCTGTCTCTCTCTCTCTCTCTATCATCCCCCTTCCCTCTCAATTTCTGATGTCTCTATAAAATAATGAAAGCGATAAATAAGTAAAGAAAGAAAGAAAATACTGTTAAAACAAATATCAGAAATCTGAGGGAAAAATAAATAATGGTAGTCTTATTTATGTTCAAGTTCTACTTGCTTAATATCATTAGGTACCCTGAAGGCAAAGCCACTTGTCAATTTGCTTTGTACATCCGACCTGAAATGATTACAGTGCCTTACTAAAAACATACATCATCATTTAAGTTAAAATTCCAGAACGATTGTGCTTGTGGTCATGAGCTTGTAGGTATATAGAGAAAATGTGAACGGTGGCATTTCCTGTCGCATGTGGAATATGCTGGGTGCCACCTCATTCTTCCAAACACAATGTAGTAAGTATCATTCCAGACTACTAATTGTGTTTTAAGAAGTTCCATTTGATTTTTTTTTTATCTAGATGATTCTGTTCTTTCTTCTCTGACATTATTCAGCTCTTTCTAAAGTGATATTTTGTATTTTTGTGATGGATCTTTATCTCAAGTTCATTCTTTATATTGCTTTGTATGCATCAATACTGCATCCTTACTTATATTCCACAATAATGCCCCTCTAGCTGCTTTAGTCTTAGTTTCACTGAAAATAAAACTTCCAAGGTCCTAAATCATTTCATTTCGCCTGTCTTCTCCATTTCTCTGATGTGCTTTCAAAAGGATATGCCCAGAATTTAAATTATTTTGGCATTGCAATATATAACATGAACACAAATTTTGTTCTTGCTGACTCCTGTTACATAAAAGAACCTCTTCAAAGCCTCTAGCAGGAGTCAATTATCATCATTTTAGAAACATTAATCTTTTGTTTTGTATATATTTTGGAGCTGCCACTTACTAAGTGTTTGTAGCAATTAATCTAAATTATCTGTCTCTAAGTGCACATATGCAGTTAGCATGACAACATCTTTTCTGAGATATTAGGATTAATTGAGATAATAGAGAGTAATTGAGATAAAAGAGAAAGAGATACATTTGCAGACCTGTCTCACTATTTCTGGAACTTGTCCATGCAGGTGGGGACCTGGGGCTTGAACCAGGTCCTTTCTTATGGTGAAATTTGCACTCAGCTGGGTACACTACCACCTGGCCCAACAAAGTTTACATTAATTTATTTGGTTAAATCTTAGAAGCATTTTATTTTCACTTCTACTTTTGTTTTTCATTTTATTCATCACTTTAGATACTCAGATAAGTGTTGATAATTATGTCAGAAACAATTGTATTGCTACATCTCTATTATTTCAAACCCAAAGAATATAGCCAGTCATGAAATATATAATTTATAAGGCGTGTGAGGCTTCTGATACAGTAAAAGGAACACACACACACACACACACACACGCACGCACACATATATTTAAAGATTTTCTTATTCTATTATTATGAAAGAGAATAAGAGTTTGGGGGCCAGGCAGTGATGCACCTGGTTGAGCACATATGTTACAGTACACAAGTACCCAGGTTCCCCTGCAGGGGGAAAGCCTTGCAAGTGGTGAAGCAGGGCTGCCAGTATCTCTCTGTCTCTCTCTCCCTATCACCCCCTCCCCTCTCTATTTCTGTCTCTATCTAATATATATTTAAAAAAATAAATAAAATAAAATAGTCCCTGCTGACCAGATTCACATGTACCTTTGCCCTTGAGTGTCTCAGGATAAATCTGTACTGAGGGATAGGAAAAAGAATTGGGAGTCGGGCAGTAGCGCAGCAGGTTAAGCGCAGGTGGCACAAAGCACAAGGATGGGCGTAAGGATCCCAGTTTGAGCCCCCAGCTCCCCACCTGCAGGGGAGTTGCTTCACAGGAGGTGAAGCAGGTCTGCAGGTGTCTATCATTCTCTCCCCTATATAAATAGATAATAGTCAGATATTAGAGTAAGCAGTTTGTTTTTATGTTTTAATGGAATTTTCCTTCATGTTTTGCAAATTGTTACCAATAAAACTTTTTTATATATATGAAATAAGAACACTACACTTTAGAGAGGTGTTTTGATTCATAGTTATGCTATTGCGGTACAGTTATAATCAGTTAGAAATCGCCTGCAAAGCTGACACAGATATCTAGAAGATGGCAGATTTAAAGACATACATTTATGATGGCTCTTTTGGTCACTACCAGGCCACCCCATCACCAAAGGCCGTAGTCAGGGAATCTTGGGATTCCCACACAGACATGATGGGTCTCGACCTCTAACAGATCTCTCTCCCCACCATCACTGGTCATCTCCATCAGGAATAACATCATAATCTCTCTTGTGGGCCTTTACAGGACCTTGCCCTCAGTATGGGTCAACATTGGTAGGAGCTGCCCTATTTCTTTGATTTTTTTTTTTTGCCATAGGACTCTGGCAGGTATATGTCAACACTGAAACTCTCAGATATAATAGAGGATAAAGTGTTTGCCTATGTGGATGTAAAAATTAATGGCTTTTCATCCAGTCAACAAGAACTATTGGTATTTTAGAAAACAGTATTATAGGGCTACATAGACAGTATTATGGTTCTGCAAAAGAACCAAAGGTCCCAAGTTCAATTCCCAGCAACTCCGTAAGCCAGAGCTAAGCAGAGCTCTGGAAAAACAACAAAACCCAGAAAGCTGAATATGTCAGTATTTTAAACATTTAATACTGGTTTTATATGTAGAGTTTACAAGACATTTGTAATTTGCTATGTTGATCCTTCTCAGTGAGTTACAATTGAAATATCTGATTATAGTTTTGAAACCTCATGCTCTTAAAACAAACAAACAAACAAACTCTGTTGAGACGACACAGTTGCCTCTAGGTATCACAAAGTGTTGTCTAGCACAGGGCTTTTGGTATGCTACCATCTCCATTCTCCTATGTTTGTAAAGAAGTCTGTCTCTGCAGAACTGCAAATGACCGAGTTTTTCCAACTGTTTAAACTACTCCAGGCTTCATCTTTTAATTTTCTGCTCTCCAAACTGCTGCATTATAAATATAAAAAGAAGTAAATTGTGAGATAACTTCATAGTGAATAAAACCCAACATAATCATGCGGACATAAAGCTCAACTCCAAAGTTTCCTTACTGAGGTACACACAAAAAAGTCACATCTTAGAAATTATTCGCACATTTCCTTAATCCATTCTCAGCACGACTATGATTTTATGATTTGAGTGCATATCTTACTTGAGGCACTAGTTTTTCTTTCCATTTTTTTTTTACTAGTGATTTAATAATGATTAACAAGATTGTGAGATAACAGGGGTACAATTCCCACTACCAGAGTTCCATGTTCCACCCCCTCCATCGGAAGCTTCCTTATTAATTTATTATTCATTAATTAATTTATTTATGATCAACAAGACTGTAGGATAAGAGGGGGTACAATTCCACACAGTTCTCACCACCAGAGTTCTGTGTCCCATCCCCTCCATTGGAAGCTTCCCTTATCTTACCATGGACCCAAATTCTTTATACGGTGTAGAGGGTGGAAGGTCTGCCTTCTGTAATTTCTTCTCATGTTTGTTTTTTTAAGCCTAATAAAGACTGCCTTTTCACAGATATAATGAAACAAATTAGTTGTAAGAGATCTGCCAGCAATAACTATGTCTCTTTATTCCTATTTCATAGAAAAAAAGTCATCTTAGTGACCAGCATACAATAGGCATACTGTATTTGAAAAAAAATGTGAATTGATTTTTTTTAAACTGATTGGTGAAGAGGTATTAAAATACCCATTGAATGCAGTTCTCTGCAGAAGTATAGAAGTACAGGATAACTGAACGCACGTCATTTCATGTAGAGGAAGATCTCCTCTGTTCTCTGTCACTTAATGAGGTTTGAATATTGCTCACAGGTGCTTGTGCGCACGTCTGCACTTCTCTCTCTCAGCTATTGCTGCAAGGCCAGTTAAGGAACTTTCTATTTTATTATGTTCTGTTACTGCTAAAGACAGCATTGTTTAAATTTTGTCTGATTATTTCAAAAGTTATAGATCAGGCAATTAGAAGGAAAGCAGCTGTGAATCTGTTGCCTAGAATTCTAGAAAGATTCATTTTCTTTTTCTGTTGCTTGTCATGTCAACTAAAGAGGCCGAGAGTGTATCTGCAATAAACACTCCCTTCAGTACGGTGGGACAGTCCTTTAATTGGACCACCTAGCATAATGTTAGTGTCTGTTTCCTTCTACTGATTTAATTAGCACAATCTTCCTGTTCATCAAACTTTTGAGTCTCACATAAAAAAAAAGTCCTTTCACAACACAAAGCAAAAGAGAGAGAGAACTCAGCAATAGAAGTAATTTGCATTTTAGCAAATGTATTAAATAGCTGATGAATTATTCAATATGGTTGTTTGGGCCTTCAGATTTAATGAATCTTTCCAATTGAACTTTGCAGACCAAATTATAAATTTTATTCTATGGTGATGAACCGAAAGTGTTCATTAGTTTTAAAAAAAAAATCTACTCACATCACAGTACACAAGGACCCAGATTCACAGCCCCTTGTCCCCACCTACAGGGGTAAAGCTTTTCAAGAGTGTTGAAACAGGGCTGCAGGTCTCTCTCTCCCCCCTCCCTCCCTTTCTTTCTCTCTCTCCTCTCAATTTCTCTTTGTCTCTATGCAATAATCATAATAAATAGACTCAAAAATCATTCATCAATGCACTATATATTGCTGATGATGTAAAGGTTTATTTTTTAAATGTTGGCAGGAAAGTTTATTCTACTAGTTTAATAAAGATCCCTTCTAGTTATAAAATCAACTTTCTCACTAGCATTCATTTCCCTAGTGGGTTTATTATCAACAAAATGTAGATAGACACCCACTTCTTTTTGTTATAATGATTTCCTCTACTTCTTGCGGTATCCAATTAAGCGGTCACTTTGAACTCAGTCACCTCTGTCTTTCTCAAAGCTCACCTCAGACTGGAGCAGCACACTTCAAAGTTCTGGCCTCTAGAATCCCCTGTAATCAACCCAGCACCTTAACATTTCCTTAGTGAGAAATACAACATTTGTCTCATTTCTGAGTTGTGTTTATGCTTTCTCACTAGAAAAGTACAGTTCTGCCCACTTGATAATAAGCCAAACGTAGACAAAAAGACAGACAAAAAAAAAAATACACTACTTTGTGCATTTTGAAAAAGATTACCACTAAGGTGCTAGGCTGTGGCACACCTGTTTGAGCGCACATGTTACAATGTGCAAGGACCTGGGTTCAAGCCCCCAGTCCCCACCTGTAAGAGGAAAGCTTCACAAGTGGAGAAGCAGGGCTGTAGGTGTCTCTGTATCTCTTTGTCACTGCCTTCCCTCTCTATTCTGGCTGTCTCTACCCAATAAATAAATAAAGGTAAAAAATAAAGTGAATGGCGGGTATAAGAAGAAAATTCAATATATAAAATAGCTGGTAACCTGCATGGGAAAAGCGTCATGAGTGGTAAAGCAGGTATCTCTCTGTCTCTTCCTTCCATTCAAATGTCTGGCTGCCTCTATCCAATAAAGAAAGACAGTAAAAAAAAAAAAAAAAAGCTGCTGTCAGATAGCCCTTAGCTACTAAAGGTTTTGAATGACTATCGTGATAATTTTAACATGGTTTCAGAATAATGCTTTTAACACTCACTATCAGAAGCTTAATGGAGACAAAAATTAATCAATTTATTAATTATATATATATAATTAAGGACAATGGGATGATCTACAGACAATCTTAAGCTACATTTTTTTTCTGTTTTTGCCATCACTCAAACTTCACTTTTCTGGGTTGGCATTTATTTATTTATTTATTTATTTATTTGCATGTGAAGAAGTGGTTGGATGAAGGGTGTGGGGGCCCACAGCACTGAAGCACCGCTTGGAGGTGGAGGGTGGTTGGACTGGAACCTGATTTGAGTTCATGGCAAAGCTCACTGCCCCGGGAGTCATCTTGACATCCCTACAATTCACTCTCATTGCCGTGTCTTTATCCCTCTGGGAGCCTCGAGTTATTCTGTGTTCTGGAGGGAGAGAGAGCATCTAGATGATATTTCTACTGATAATTGCTTTGTAGGAGGTGGTGAATTTTCTCTCAGTTTCCTGAATCTAGTTACAAAATGCAACCATGTGAAAAAATATAGGGAAACATTTAGAACAGTTTGAAACCAAGAAATGTTTTTGAGATCACTAAGTATTTGATCACTAATCATCGAGTAGCTAGTACTCAGCACAGTGCGTGACAACATAGACATGGTTGTAGATAAGGACACCTCTGTTTTCAGGAGAGTCTCAGTTGAGATGACCCTGTTGTATTTTCTGCCGTTATAAGTAGATAAGATCAATGCATGAAATAAGGGACCAGATAAGGTGCTTAGATTCGTAGATTCATAAACTTCCCTTGTATAAAATGGAGATAATGGTCGGGGGAGACAGCATTGTGGTTCTGTAGATGAATCTTATGCCCTAGCCTCCAAGATCCCAGGTTCAGTCCCTAGGCACCACAGTCAGCAAGTGTGGAACAGTGCTCTGGGCGCTAAGAGTCTTTCTCTGTCTCTGTCTCTCCCTTGGCGCCATCTTTGTAGCTTTATGCTGATTTACTGATCCAACTGAAGCCACTGTACAGAGTGATGTTTGTTTCTTACCAGGTCTTTTATCTTCAGGCACTAATCTGCCCCCCCCCCAAAAAAAAAAGATTTTTCTAAAGTTAACAAATAATAAAATGAAAATACTGACTCATCTTCATGTTCTTTTTCCTTCAAAAACTACTTCCAACTTTATTTCTGTAGTAACTTCCTGGAGCATTCACTGCAGTTGGAGTACTAAAAATTCTCCTTTCCTTTCTGGCTGCTTGGGTAAATTTCTGAACAAAAGCAAACCTTTCGTGAGTCATTTGGCCAGTTGCCAATTTCATTTGCTATTTCACTGCTTGTAAATAACCTTCTGCCCCCACAGATGCCTGAGCTCATAGAGTCATCGTCATTGAACTTGCAATCTGAGAGTCTTCTGGGGGTGTTCCGCTCACTGATAGTTATTTTTGGTGGGTATCTCACTCATCACCACAGATACCTCTGTGTTTCTGTGCCCCTCTTTGAAGTCCTGGTGTATCATGGTACCTCTGTGTCTCCCCCCCCCCCCCAAGTGACCTTCTGAAGGATTCTTTCTGTCTGGTTTTCCTTGTCACCAAATCACAAAGGTGTTGTGAGAATAAGCACGGTGATTTCTGTGAAAGTGATTTAGAAAACTCAACACTCTAATTTCCTCTTCATAAAACTGAAGAGGATTGGACCGGATACTCTCTGAAGTTCCTGCAGCTCAGTGATTCCATTATCTGTAATTTATTAGCTTGCTATTCAAGGAACCTGACACAAGATGCCACGTATCTTCCTTTATTGATGAGGCAGGTTCTCTCAGGCTCTGTATGAACTGGGTGTAGAAGTGAACACACTCAAGAGAAAGCATAGACATTTTGCAGGGGTTTATTCACAAGCTTGTGCTTAAATATCGACTTTGGAATGAGATCTCTCACTTTTTAAACTCATGTGCAATACTTATATAACTGTAGGCTAGTACTAGAAAAGCAGCCCTCTGCTTGAATTAATCATATATATAATATGCATATATTATATCTATATGAAATTCTCTGCTTTCCCATTTTAGCCTTGAGGTGCTTCCTCATTATTTTCACTTTTTTTCAGCTCCTCTTATTGCACTTTTAACATAGCCATGTCAGATCCTCAGCCTGGACCTGAAATAGTAGTGACTATATTCACAACTAGAGTGATTGGGTTTTGGAAAAAAAAAAAGTTGAATACAGGGAGTCAGGTGGTAGTGCAGAGAGCTAAGCACACATGGCGCAAAGTCCAAGGACTGGCGTAAGGATGCTTGTTTGACCCCTGCAAGGGGGTTGCTTCACAAGCGGTGAAGCAGGTCTGAAGGTGTCTATTTTTCTCTCCTCCTCTCTGTCTTCCCCTCCTTTCTCAATTTCTCTCCATCCTATCCAACAATAGCAATAACAACAATGGCAATAAAAAAATGACCTCCAGGAGCTATGGATTGGAAGTACAGGCACCAAGCCCCAGCCATAACCCTGGACGCAAAAAAGAAACAAAACAAAACAAAACAAAACCAAACCAAAAACAATTGGATACATTCTCCTAAAGTTTCATAGACTAGTTCAAAATTCAACACATAACATGATTTAGTTTGACTTATGCACTTTTTAATTGTTCTATTTTCTCCTTTGATTAACAGAACAACAACAGAACACCGATAGGCATATTTTGGTATTCAGCTTTCATTCAAGAGTTGTCAGTGTATGTAGAACAGGATAGAGGAATAATTAGAGGCGTAGAGTGTAGCAGAACATAAGGCTTTTAACCACTTTTGTCTTTTCATTCCCAACATGATGTTGGAGCCACTGTGTGTCCTGACACCTTTATTTTCTCAGCAATTGGGAGCATTTGAATGCATAACTCTTGGTATTCACAGCTGGGTCAGGACAAGGGAGCCGACTTTCCAGCTAGGCTAATGCCTGGCTGTGTGAATAGCCCAGGCTGGAGTCACAGACCTACAGCTGAATACCATGGCACTGGGGAAGAAGCTCCAGTGCTGTGTTAATCTATCTCTGTCTCTCGGTGTCTGTTTCTCTATCTATCTAAATGAAACAAATAGTCTGGGAGTGGTGAAGTCAGCCCCGAGATCCCATGTCTAAAAAATGGAACCTGAATAAAAGTCTGGTGATTCTTTTATTAGTCAACTATTTTTATATTGTCTCTTACCATGTCTGCTAGTAATAAAGATTAAACAGAGTGATTCGTTTCTGTACATCTTCTTGATTTTTTTTATTTGTTTACAATATCATACAAATTATGGAAGTATAATGCTAAACACAATCACATTCTCTGAGAAGGATTCACCTTGGGAAAGACGGTTGTAGCTTTTAGTAAAATTAAAGGTAGCGGGTGGCTGTAGCATAGCGGGTGAAGCGCACCACGTGGCATAAAGCGCAAGGACTGATGTAAGGATCCTGGTTCGAGCCCCCAGCTCCCCACCTTCAGGGGAGTCGCTCCATGAAGAAGCAGGTGGTGCAGTAGGGCTGCTTCTCATTCTCTGTGCCCCCTCCCCTCGATGTCTACAGGTTTTTATTACTGTCTTTTTCAGCCAGTGCTGACTGCTCTGGAAAGTAACTATTATGTGATATGCAGATCACCAAACCTGCTGAGAGAATGGATCCTGTCGTCTTGGTGCTCTAAGAAATAGGAGAATCTATAGGAGCACATTTTGAGTATGGTTACTTTTGTAATGTTTCCACATGCAAAGCATTATTTGCCTTTTAATTGGGCTTTTTTGAGTCAGGATATGCGGAATCTAAGTCTTACTGAGATGCCATGCCAAGGCCTGTTGGTATTTCATTCAGTCCAATCTACTTTTATAAAATATTTTAATGCTTTTTTAAAAATCATTTTTATTTATTTATTGGATAGAGACAGCCAGAACTTGAGAGGGGGGACGATATAGAGAGGAAGAGAGAAGGAGAGGAGACAACTACAGACCTGCTTCACCACTTGCAGAGCTTTCCCCCCTGCAATTGGGGACCAGGGACTTGAACCCCAGTCTTTGAACATTGTAACATGTGCGCTCAACTAGGTGTGCCAGCACCCAGCCCCCTCCAATCTCCTTTGTTCATGAATCTTAGTAATTAGAATCTATAGGACTGTTCAGATTTCGTCTGAGATTATAATTTTCCAGAATCTTCCTATCAGATGAGCTGTGTGGCAATAGATTCACTTATTTTAAATATTATTAAAATTATTATTTATTTTGTATAGAAACAGAGAGAACTTGAGAGGCAGTGAGGTGAAAGAGAAAGTGACAGATATCTGCAACCCTGCTTCACCACTCACGAAGTTTCCCCCGACAGGTGGGGTCTGGGAATTGAACCTGAGTCCTTTAGCATGGTTATCTATGTATCTACCCAGGGCACCACCACCCAGCCCCTCAGACTCTTCATTTTCTTGAAAAACAGATAGTGGTAGCAGAGACTGAGCCCGAACAGACCATTTGAATTGTTAGACCTGAAAACTGGATGGGTTTTGCTTTGCTGTCTCCTTGGCCCTGAATATAATTATTTACTCGAGACCATAGTAAAGTGATATGAGGAAAATGTGTGTCTTGTCGGTTTAGAGAAGATGTCTGTTTTGAGGTATTGCTGGATCCCTCTCTTTCTCTCTCTCTCTCTGTTTGTGTGTGTGTGTTTGTGTTTTACTGTTCTTGCTGTTTCAGTATGGTTGTCAGCATTACAAATGACTTGATATTTATCTTAAAGTCTTTCTTTTCTGCCTTATTTAGTGCCCTGACAGTTTCTTCTGAATGGTAAACCCTACCTGGGGGTTGGAGAGGTGGAGGGAGCCTTTTCAGCACAGTCTGTGTAATCTAGTGGAAACTATAGGAGTGTTCTCGGTGAGAAGCTTTGTCAATCTCTAGACAGTAAAAAAGCTCAGTAGAAATGACCTTCTGAACATTCTGGCTGTGAAGCTCTACCAGTTGTGAAGAGAGGTAGTAAAATATTCCTGTAAAATCGGAGCCATATAATGACAGGAATAGGCAAGAGAGCTAAGATTACACAGAAAAATGGGACAGTCTTTGAACAGATCGCTTTGTACCTTTAAGAATGGAATCCATGATAGACATCTTAGTGGCTACACACGCAGTCAGACAGTGCTCGTTCTCTAGCTTCCAAGGGGCCTTTAGTGAAGGTATAATTCCCTTCCTATAAGATTTGAACAATTGTAAATTCGGATTTTGCCACTGGAAACTGTTTTCCTTAATTCCAGTACTGAATGGGGATAGCAGAGGAGTAAGTGGGGAATCCTGTTGAGATGGTGTGGACTGCTGGAAGCTTCAGGTGCATGGCCACCTTCTCCATCGGACTCTCAGCTTCTCTAGGGATCCCACTCGACACGCAGTAGTATGTCGGGTTCACTTCGCAATAACACCCTATAGTCTCAATTAGTTTTTTTTTTTTTTAAATTTTTTTTATTTTATTTATTCCCTTTTGTTGCCCTTGTTGTTTTATTGTT
The DNA here is from genome assembly GCF_950295315.1 of Erinaceus europaeus. Taxonomy (NCBI): domain Eukaryota; kingdom Metazoa; phylum Chordata; class Mammalia; order Eulipotyphla; family Erinaceidae; genus Erinaceus; species Erinaceus europaeus. The sequence goes on along the minus strand of NC_080178.1, from coordinate 69,826,160 downwards.
GTAGTTATTATTATTGTTGTTGTCGTCGTTGTTGGATAGGACAGAGAGAAATGGAGAGAGGAGGGGAAGACAGAGAGGAGGAGAGAAAGATAGACACCTGCAGACCTGCTTCACCGCCTGTGAAGTGACTCCCCTGCAGGTGGGGAGCCGGGGCTCGAACCGGGATCCTTATGCTGGTCCTTGTGCTTTGCGCCACCTGCGCTTAACCCGCTGCGCTACAGCCCGACTCCCTCTCAATTAGTTCTTAACTAAGGGCAATCTAGACCTTCCAGCATACAATACCTCAATTTATTTATAGAACTATTTCAGTAATACGTACTTTGTAAAGTTTTTTAAAATTATATTTATTTATTGGATAGACATCCAAAAATCAAGAGGTAAGGTAAGAGTGTGATAGGAGAAAGACAGAGAGAAAAAGAGATAGAGAGTAAGAGAGAGAGAGAGAATGAGACCTGAAACACTGCTTGGCCACTCACAAAGTTTTCCCCCTGCAGGTGGGGGCTAGGGGCTTGGGCCACCAGAGTCCTTATGCATTGTACCATGAGCGCTCAACAATATACACCACCACCCGGCCCCTATTTCACTATTCTGTTATTATTATTTTGTAAACTTTTCATTTCTACTAACTGTGCAAAGTCTGCAATGAGTTGCTTTCTGTTCTTCCTCTGTGTTGGCACATCCAGTTCTTTGTGTAAGAGCTGTTTCCCTCAGAATGCTGGGATTGTTCACTTTAGGCCCTGGGGGGAGAAAGAGCAATTCTCTTTTCCCATCTCCATTCAGATAAAGCAGCATCTCAATCTCCCATGGAGCATTTCATCATTCTCTACCTTAGATTAGAAATGACTTGCATTATGAAAGTCATCTCCTATTTCCCAGCTTGGGCATTCTGTGACACTATTCCCATTATCTTTAACTAAGTAACAAACTGCCTGCCTCGTGATTTATTACTTGTATGACTCTGTGTGGTTGATTGAGACTCAGCTGAGTACTTAGTTCTTCCTTAGAATCTCTTGTGAGGTAGCAGTCAGATGTCCCTTGGAGACTGTCCAGTAGAACTCCCTCATTAAGCCGTGGGTTGGTGCTAGCCCTTGGATGGGTGAAGAGTTTGTTATCATTCTCCCAGGGCATCCCCAGTTTAAGCAGTGAAAATGTCAAGGACTTCCAGGACAAAGCTATGGTGACCTAGTCTTGAAATACAATGAATTTCATCAGAGAACAGCTTGAATTTCTGGTAGAGACATTACTCTGAAGGTTGATGATTACTTGGGAGCAGGAGATGAAGACGCAAACAGAAGCTCTGCATTAATGACAGGAACCATATTTCCAATTGCTCTAAACCCATGTGGGGGACTTAAAAAGCTCATGATAACTGCGCAGGAACCAACAACTTCAGAAGCTAGGGCTACTGTTAGAGCTGCAGTAAACAGAAGCTCTTGAGGGAAGCCCAGAGGACAACTCAAGAGAACTAGTGAATTGAACGCTGTCTTTTTATGGCAGCTGGAAATTCTACCAAACTCTAAGGTGTCCCAGTTCCCATAGAAGACCTGCTGAATGAGATCAAAATAACCTGAAAGCAAGAAAAGTGACTGAACTCCCAGCAGATTTCCCATTTGCAGGAATCAGTCTGGGAAGAGAAGGAGGGCTTGGACTAGAGCTCTTTTTAAGGGGTATCATGCAGCACAATACTACATTGTTTCTTCAGAACTTCTTCTCTCACCCCGCAATTCACATACAAAGCAGAACCCTCCCCACCTGTTGGTGAAGAACAAAAGGAGAAAGAGCTCAGCAGGTAGGTGACAGGATTTGCACATGTAAGGTATTCACTAGTTTGTGTCCCCAGCACCTCATGTGCTGGAATGAGGTTTTGATCATACTGATTAAAATTTGATCAAGCTGGTTAAAAGAATGTCAAATATTATTGAAAGCATTCTTAGTATCTATAGGTGTAATCGTGTGATTATTTTTTTTTCCTTTCTTTTTTTAATTTTCATTACCACCAGGGTTATTGCTGGGACTCAGTGCCAGCACTGTGAATTTTCTGCTCCCATTGACCATGATATATAATTTCATATAATATATATATATGTGTGTATATATACATACATATACATATATATATATATGCAGACATGTATAAAATTGTATGAGAAGCTGTCTGAAAGCCCTAAGGCAAGATTAGATGCAGAGTGAAAGGAGAAGTTATGCCTTAGAAATCCTGGTTTAGCAGATGTTCTGCAGTGAAATATAGTCATTGGAGAGAGATTAAGTCAGGTTTAAATTTTATCTGTGTTAAGAAGCTCACTGAGATGGACAAACAGGAGTGGTCAAATGGAGATACATGTTTAATCCCCAAAAATAAGAGGCATCATTGATTTGTGACATTTGATAGGATTTAACTATTCAAGTGAATGACTCAGTGGGAAAGACCAAATCCCTTTGTAAACATACTACAAAATAAAGAGAATTAGAAAAAAAAAAAAAAAAACCTACAAAGCAGCATGCCCTAAAGCACTGCTTTACAATTTAAAGTGGATAGGAGGTAGTGAGCTGGATGGTAGGATTCACATGCCTGAAGCCACTGGTTTGATCCCCAGCATTTCATAGATGGGACCTGTCCTTTGGCTTCTCGTCAAGGATGTAAGGCCCCGTGCTATAAGCTCTTGCTGCCTCTCTATATGAGTGAAGAAGTCATCCCTGCAGTGGTGAGATAACACATACATAAGACTCCTGCACCAAACAAAAATAAAGCATGGATGAGTGACCTTATCCTGAATGAATGAGTAACGTTATCCTTTATTATTATTTATTATCCTTTATTTATTAATTTATTATCCTTTATTATTAATTTTTTCTTGTATAAACATTACATTGAAGATACCAAGTTGTAGATGCTAACATGACACCATCCTGACTTGCCTGGGCAGATGACCTGACCAATTTGTCCTGGAACCTCACCTCTCCAGAGCCCTGCCCCACTAGGGAAAGATAGAAATAGGCTAGGGGTATGGATCCCCCTGTCAACACCCATGTCCAGCTGAGAAACGATTACAGAAGAATCTCATCTTCTGCACCCCATAATGATCCTAGGTCCATGCTCCCAAAGGGATAAAAATTAGGAAAGTTTCCAATGGAGGGGATGGGATAGGGATCTCTGGTGGTAGGAATTGTGTGGAATTGTATCTTACTTATCCTATGGTCTTGTCGATCATTATTAAATCAATAAAAAAAACTCATTGAATTTGGTTTAGATCCTGTCACATTTATGTAGTTATAAATGGCAGATTTGGATCAGAAATAAGATAAGCCAACAGAGAAAATGTCCTAGAAAAAAGCCCATGGTTCTTATGCCAAGAACAGTCTTGTATGTGCATTGTCAAGAGTCTGCTAATGATTCCTAACCGTGGACAGCATTTTGGAAGAGTCTTTGATAGATTTTGGGAAATCAGTAACTATTAGCACTGTTGAGAAATTTACGCATTATTTCATGCATCCACCGCTATAGGAATGGAAAAAGTTAAGCTAATAAGAAATTTTCATTCCTGCTTCAGCACTTACATCATATTTTAATGCCCTGAGGGAAAAATACCTTCCTAAGTTTTCTGGAGACTCAAACTCTGGTGTCCCAGTATGACTTGCCATCCCCAAAAAACAACAGTTCGAATTTCTCCTATTTGTCAGTTCTGCAAATATGCTATGTTTTGTTCACCTAAACTAAACTGTGATGCATTCCTGATCCATTTTTTAAAAACATTATCCCCTATTGATAATTGATTAGAGTCAGCCTTTACTAGTGTATATATCTCTATGTTAACTTTGAGCAATTAGCACAGGCATTTGCCATTGACTGTACTGGTTTTAAGTATCATAGAATTTTAGAATCCAGGTAGTTTTTTCTTACGTGGACTGAAGCACAGCAGTTCAGCCCTGGTGAGTAACAACATAGAGCAGATTTTACAGACCCAAATGCCCTTTAATCGCTTGGAAATGTCAGGTACTCCAAGCAGGAGCAGAGAAATGGCAGCATTGGAGAACTAATTGGTATTGGGGCATGAAGCCTTTCTAGGTCACCGATTCATATCAGGGCTCGGCTGCTAGTAACTCACATGTGCTCAGTGGCAAAGTTCTGAGAAATCAAGCTTGGATGGTGTGTACACCTCAAAACCAAAGCTTAGCTGTCAACTTTGAAAACTTCATACCTATTCAACACTTACCTTTCCCTCTCTCTGTCAAATACTCGGTTACTCCTATAATTATTTCACCTATTTCTCTCTGTAACAACATGTAAGGCAAAATAAACCCTAAAGTAAAATTTCAAATCCTGTGGTTGTCTCAAGCGTGGAAAATATTGTGTCCGTTGTAGGACTAGGTAAGGGTCAGAGAGATAGCTCAGCGGTGTCTGAATTTCTCTGCGGCTGGTTCACCCAGGCTTTAGCCCGGAAATAAGTGGGCGACGCTGTAGTAATGGAGGAAATTTAGGTGCTGAAATATTGCCCCACACACTCCTTTATATCTCTGAACAAAGAGTCGTCCTGAGTAGTGAGGTCAGGATGTATGGCATCAGTATGTATGAGCAGTATGAAGACCTAGTTTAAACAACATCTTGGGAGTCGGGCGGTGGCACAGCGGGCTAAGAGCACGTGGCGCAAAGTGCAAAGACTGACTTATGGATCCCAGTTCGAGCCCCCAGCTTGCCACCTGCAGGGGTGTTGCTTCACAAGCGGTGAAGCAGGTCTGCAGGTGTCTATCTTTCGCTCCCCCTCTCTGTCTTCCTCTCCTCTCTCCATTTCTCTCTGTCCTAGCCAACAACAACAACAACAATAACAACAACCATAATAACCACAACAGTGTTAAACAACAAGGGCAACAAAAGGGAAAATAAATAAAAATTAATAAAAATTAAAAATTAAATAAATAAACAACATCTTATTAAAGAAGACCTATAGACAATGACCTAGAAGAAATTGTTGGGGTGTTTTCCTTGCAGTGATAGAATCTCAGGAAGATATCTACAGATTAAACACAAGTAACACCACACATAATAGTAATAATAGATTATAGTGAGTATATTTAGAGCAGTATGATGAATATTATTGAAAACATGAAGATGAACAGGTTAATGAATGCTGCCAGTAGCCAGCACCCTAGTGTAAAGCGCCTAGCCTAAAATACACCAAGAAAATTTTAGTCAGGAATTTATAGACAGTGGCAGAAACAGATCTCAGTTCTGTGTTCCTCATAGATTCTACAAAAGACAGAAACACTTTAGCTCAGTGGCAAAGGAGACAGTACCTTTGCAGCACAGTAAACATGTAAACCGAGACTCAGACATACCAGATTTGGTCCTCAGTGTCCCATAAGCCAGAGATGAACAGCATTCTGGGGAGAAAAATCTCCACTCAGGCAGGACTCGTCAGGCAGCAGGTGATCTCAGTCATTAGAATATCAGGGTCTAGGGGGCCAGGTGGTGGTGCAGCTGGTTGAAGCACAGGTTACAGTGCTCAAGGACCCAGGTTGTAGCCCCCAGTCCCCACCTGCAGGGGGAAGGCTTCACAAGTAGTAAAGCAGGGCTGCGGGTGTCTCTGTCTCTCTCCCTCTCTGTCTCTCCCTACCCTCTTGATTTCTGGCTGTCTCTATCCACTCAATAAAGACAATACAAAAATATACATACATATATAAGGAATAACTAATACTAGGGACTACCTGCTATCCTTACGATCGGCTAAGAGCATTTAAGTTACACAGGCTGAGAAAAAAAAAAGAAACTCCAACAATTTTAAATTTCTATATTTCAGCTAAAATGTCAAAATAAGAGCATGATCCACCCAGTTACCTTGTGTAGGGTCTGGGTCTGGGGAGTTGTGGTTCCAGGACATATTGGTGGGGTTGTCTGCCCAGGGAAGTCAAGTTGGTATCATGGTAGCATTCGGAAGTTGGTGGCTGAAAAAGAGTTAAGATATAAAGCAGAACAAATTGTTGACTAATCATGAACCTGAAGGCAAGAATATTGCAGATGAAGATTTGGGGTTTCTGTTTTGGAAAAAGCTAGTAGGTCTATTTTAGGTATATTCCAAGAGGCCCATGACCTTAGTAGTTTTTGCCTGTGCTTGACATCTAATATGTAGGTGACCTAAGTTATTGTCTAGGGGGATGGTATCATAGTTGGAAAAAGGGCCAGAAAGCTGGATCAAGGAAGAGAGTAACTCCCAAATATGGGAAAATTATGTAAATATTGTTATTCATATTTTCTATCCACAGTGGCTATGACTCAGTTCCTAGTTGCATTCCTTGCATAATCACACACATATATATGTATATATACATATATATATATATATATATTCCCTTTTGTTGCCCTTGTTTTATTGTTGTAGTTATTATTGTTGTTGTTGATGTTATCATTGTTGGATAGGACAGAGAGAAATGGAGAGAGGAGGGGAAGACAGAGAGGGGGAGAGAAAGATAGACACCTGCAGACCTGCTTTACTGCCTGTGAAGCGACTCCCCTGCAGGTGGGGAGCGGGGACTCCAACCGGGATCCTTACCCAGGTCATTGTGCTTTATGTCACATGCACTTAACCTGCCGCGCTACTGCCCACCTCCCCATACATATATTTTCTACAGTTCAGCTTTTTCCCCAGTAATTCTGTGTGAGGTAAACTATACTTTCAAATTCTTTGTTCAGCAAGCAGCTTATCTGTTGAGAAGTACCAGACTTTCTCACTTTATTTATTTATTTACTTATTTATTTACTTTCCCTTTTGTTGCCCTTGTTGTTTTTTATTGTTGTTCATAGTCATTGTTGTTATTGATGTCATTATTGTTAGATAGGACAGAGAGAAATGGAGAGAGGAGGGGAAGACAGAGAGGGGGAGAGAAAGACAGACACCTGCAGACCTGCTTCACCGCCTGTGAAACGAAATGGTGATAGGGAGAGAGAGAGAGAGAGAGGGAGAGACATGTGCAGCCCTGCTTCACCACTCATGAAGCTTTCCCCTTGCAGGTGGGGACTGGGGGCTTGAACCCAGGTCCTTGCGCACTGTAATGTGTGTGCTCAAACAGGTGTGCCACCACCCAGCCTCAAGTACATTGTCACATTATTCTTACATTGTTTGGCCAAACGCCTGTCTCCTGCTATCTTAGCCTACTTTTACATGATATCCTATTAAGATCAGTTTAGATTATAAGAATAGATACACTAACATTTAGAAATCACCTGGTTTGCACGTTATGAATTTACTAGATTAGTTTCAGGGAGTGAATAAAGACAAATGGGACTTTCTTCTCACAAGTAAACCTGGAGGAGACATGTAGGTGTTATTAATAGCGTGGGTATATTTTCACACAGGATTCTGCCTAGAAGGGAAATAGTCGCTACCTCTTCATTTGGCCTAAAACTGAAGTGGAAAAATTTTTGCTGTCATTCTTTTTATTTCTATAGATTCTAATTTAGTGGAGCACCTTCTGGGAGAAATGTTCATCTACAAAACTATTATTGACTCAGGTACAACATTGCATCTCCTGGTAGGTATTGTACAAAACTTCCACCAGCCTGTTCTCTTCCTTGTTAACACAGTGTGAAAGGCCGTTAGCTAGGAGAGTGTCCTAAAAATGGGATGGAAAAGGGAATGGTGTGATAGATGGCTTCTTATCCAACTAGCTGTATGGTTTACTTCTGTGAGAAAAGTGTGGCCATGGAAACATGAAAAGTGTGAGTACACCAGTCGAGGGTAGAGGTGAGATTAGGGAAAGGTGAACTTCAAATATCTGGATTTCACTGAGTTCAGAGAAAAAAAAAAAAAAAACAACCAAAATTATAGTCTCCTTTTGACCTTAAAACTAAGTTAATCATTTCCAGAGAAAAAGGGTATTATTAAGAAACGTGACCCCAAGGAACATTATCACACTGTCTTCAAAGATAGATCCTGGCAGTCCTCAGAGACCCGCCTGGCTTTGTGTCTATCTAAGGCACCTGCCAGCGGTGTGCATGGCCCAGCTGTTGGCAGCACCCTAGCGATGTCAGCCTTCAGAGAAGCCATTCCAGCTATGGGCTTGTTGCCAGTCCTACAAGCTTGCTGACATCAGAAACTCAGCCTGAGTGAGAGGCTGGCTTCATAATTATAGTGAGATGTCTGGGTCTAATTAAAGGACCAGTTGGTTTTCTTTCGGGCTCTAAGATCCTCAATCCATTTTTTAAAAATCTTTTGAGTAGTCAGTAATCTAGGTAGAAAACAGGGCAAGCTTTCTTTAGTGTTCTGTCGCTTGGATTACCTACCATGTGTTTACTTGTCAGTACAGAGACTTCCTTTTAGTGGGAAAATGTTTTCTCCATCAAGATGGCAGTAAGGACATAAGGAAAGGTTTGAGACACCTGGGTCTAGGAAACTATGATAACATAGATACTGAAAGAAAACTTGCTTTGTAATATAAGGATGAAGAAAGTTACCTCCCAGAGTACAGATTATCAGGTATGAGTATACCATCATCCTAGTTCTCAGTCTGAATGAATTCCTATTGTATCAGAAATATTTTCTAATTGTTTGTCATTGCTAGGGCAAAGTTGAATGTTACGGGTTAACCTTCTCAGATAGAAAAAGAAAGTGGAGACAGAGAGGATAAGAGAGGGAAAGAGAACACAGCTCCAAAGTCTCTCCTCTCCCCCCCCCCCGCCCCAGAGGAGGGAGACAAAGTCAAACCCTGGTTGAATAAATGGGCACATATAAATCTTTCTAGGGGGTTGGGCAGTAGTGCAGCAGCTTAAATGCAGGGACTGGCATAGGGATCCCGGTTTGAGCCTCTGGCTCCCCACCTGCAGGGATGTGCCTTTACAGGCGGTGAGGCAGGTCTGCAGGTGTCTTTCTCTCTCCCCCTCTCTGTCTTCCTCTCCTCTCTCGATTTCTCTCTGTCCTATCCAACAACAATGACAGCAATGACAACAGTAACCACAAGGGCAACAAAATGGGAAAGATGGTCTCCAGGAGCTGTGGATTCATAGTACAGGCACCGAGCCCCAGCGATAACTCTGAAGGCAAAAAATAATAAAAATTAAAAAAAATAAACAAGTTCTTCTTTATTTCTGCTACTGTCAACTGTTCCATAATTGTGAATGATTTCTCTTCAGGTACATTTCTGAGAGGGAGGAAGGTTGAGAGAATGGAGGTAAAAATAAGAAAAGGTAGAAGTTTATCATTACTATTTCGCAAAGATAAAAATGACTATTTTATGGTAGAACATCTGTGGAGGTTAGAACAACCTAAACATTAAATGTAAAATCAAACTAAGTTTCCATATATATATTTTTATTTTATTATTATTTTTTTACCAGAGCCCTGCTCATTTTTTTGGTGCCTCAGGCTTAAGAATCTCTTTTCATAACCATTATGCCACCCCCTCACCTAATTATATTGTCTTTTCTTTTCTTTTCTCTAATTTTTCTTTCTTTTCTTTAATGCCTCTAGGGTTATCTCAGTGCAGGCACAAGGAATCCAGTATTCCTGAAGGCCATTCCCCCACCCCCCATTTTATTGGATAAGACAGAGAAAAATTGAGAGGGGAGAGGGGGAAAGATAAACACCTGCAGACGTGCTTCACCGCTTGTGAAGTGACCCCCTGTAAGTGGGGGCCTGGAGGCTCAAACCAGGATCCTTGTGTGGATCCTTATGCTTAGTACTATGTGCCCTTCACCCTGTGCACTACCACCCATCCCCCAGAGGACTTACTTCTAAATAATAAATATTTGAATCCAGTGCTGAGAGTAGACTCAGGAAAGCACAAGTGACTGTGATTTCTAGTAAGAAATTCCAGCATGGAGTAGACAGGCTGACTGCTCTCAAGAGGACAGGCTGCTACCATTCTGCCCCAGTGCCTGATTCCAGAACCATTTTTGAGTGACCCAAAAAGACTCAGCTTGATTCTAATTTTCTGAAGGGAAGACAGTTTACTAGGGCAAGATTCAGTTCATTAGTTTTTGTGTCAGAGGAATCTTTATCTGAGCTTTCCAGATGTTACTGTCCTTTTGGAATATTTGAATACCATCCAAGTGAAGGTCAGAAATATTTGACAAATGCTACAATGTTGTGAGTACAAGAGAAACTATGTGTATCTGGAAATATAGGGTGTGATTCTTCTGACCATGCTGTGTTTCTCAAAAGTGTTCTGTAAAATGGGGCACCAGAGAAGAAGAAGAAGAAGAAGAAGAAGAAGAAGAAGAAGAAGAAGAAGAAGAAGAAGAAGAAGAAGAAGAAGAAGAAGAAGAAGAAGAAGAAGAAGAAGAAGAAAAAAATCCTACTAAAGTTTAGATGTAAGATTTTTATTTATGCAGTGCTCCATGTCATCTAATAGATGAAGATGTGATATAATTGACAAAATACATTAATTTTTAAAATATTTATTTATTTATTTATTTATTTCCTTTTATTGCCCTTGTTGTTTTATTGTTGTAGTTATTATTGGTGATGTTGTTGTTGGATAAGACAGAGAGAAACGGAGAGGGGAGGGAAAGACAGAGAGTGGGAGAGAAAGACAAACACCTGCAGACCTGTTTCACCTCTTGTGAAACGACTCCCCTGCAGGTGGGGAGCCCAGGGCTCGAACCGGGATCCTTAATGCCAGTCCTTGTGCTTTGTGCCATGTGTGCTTAACCCGTTGTGCTACTGCCTGATTCCCGACAAAATACATTCTTATATACAGATATAGGGAACTTGAGTGCTGGCACACCTGGTTGAGTGCAGGGTACATGTGCAAGGACCCAGGTTTGAGCCCCTGGTCCCCGCCTGCAGGGGGAAAGCTTTGCGAGTGGTGAAGCAGGGTTTTAAGTGCCTCTCTGTCTCTTTCCCTTTCTGCCACCCCCTTCCCGTTCAATTTCTGGCTGTCTCTATCCAGTCAATAAACAAGACAATAAAAATATTGAAACTAAATAAATGAATGCAGACTCTCTCCCCAGTTCTGCACGCGGGCTTCATGAGAGTTAAAAAAAAAGTTATATAGACATAGGCGTTCATTGCTTCTATTGTCTGCATGGTGCTCCAGTCTTGGGATTCCACTGAGATGCATAATTTCTTCCTGTGAGGTAATCTGGGGAGAGAGATACAGGAATATAGACTTTTCTAAGCAAAGTTTTTATTGTGTGATTATTTTGATTTTTTAGATAAAACAGAGAGAAGTTGAGAGGGGAAAGGGAGATAAAGAGAGGGGAAGGAAGATATATAGAGCACTGTTTCACTGCTCAGGACACTTTCCTCCTGCAGGTGAGGGCTTGGAGTTAGAACCCGGGCCTCTTGACATACTAACATGTGCACTCGCATGGCTATTGCTGATCTTCTATCTTCTTCTTCTAGCGTTTGCCCTTCTTCCTTAGCCAGTCAACAGCGTCAGGTTGAGCCTGATGTAAAGTTTCGAGACCTCCTTTGAATCTGGAGAGGTGGCAGTGTTGACTATGTGGGTCATAGTCTGTCTGGAGCTGCAGGGTCAGTTCGGGTCGTCTCTGGCTCCCCAGTGATGGAACATAGCGGCGGCCATGGCCTGTTCGATAGCGATTGAGGAGGGCCCAGTCATAACGTGCTAGGTCAAAGCCGGGTTGACGCTCGCAGGGGTCTGTGATGAGGTGTTTGTTCTTTACCTCAGCTGACTGCCAACTCTGTTTCCAAGAGGCTGGAACAGATAAGTTCAGTGTAGGCGTAGGGGACCAGATTGGGTGACGAGACGTCAAGCATTGGACAAGGTGGGCGAAGATATCCGCGTATATTGGCAGGTCCAGTCGAGCGTAGACGTGGGAAATGAACTTAGATGATGCCGCATCCCGACGAATATCTGGTGGGGTGATGTTGCTAAGAACTGGCAGCCATGGAACCGGGGTGGAACGGATGGTTCCAGAAATGATCCTCATGGAGGAATATAATTTGGATTCAACCAAGTGGACATGGGGGCTACGGAACCATACTGGGGCACAGTATTCTGCAGTGGAATAGCATAATGCCAGAGATGGTGATCGTAGTGTGGAAGCGCTCGCGCCCCATGAGGAGCTGGCCAGTCTTGCAATGATGTTATTCCTCGCGCCCACCTTTGCTGCAGTTTTTATGAGATGTTCGTGAAATGACAGAGTGCGATCGAGAGTAACGCCAAGATAGACTGGCTGGGCTTCATGCCGGATTCTCGTATCGCCAAGCTGCACATTAAGCTCACTGAGGCCGAGGCATGGTGTAGATGGAAAACAGATGATACCGTTTTTGCAGTGCTGGGGATTAGTCGCCATTTTTTACAGTAATCAGATATCAGAGACATGTCTTTTGTGAGTGTTTCCTCGAGGATGTCGAACTTGGATGCCTGAGTTGCACAGCAGATGTCATCGGCATAGATGAACTTCCTTGAAGAAGTTTCTGGGAGGTCATTGATGTAAATATTAAATAGCGTAGGAGCCAGAACAGATCTTCTATGAGTTGCTGGGGACTGAATAAAGCTCCTCATTCATGTCATTCTAAGGGTCTGTCACTAAACCAACTCCCCAGCAGTTGTTCGTATTCAATGACTACAAGAAAACTGAAGAATTTTTTTATTATCTTTATTTATTGGATAGAGACAGCCAGAAATCAAGAGGGCAGGGGAGACAGAGGGAGAGAGAGAAAGAGAGACACCAGCAGACCTGCTTCACCGCTTGTGAAGCTTTCCCCCTGCAGGTGGGGACTGGGGGCTCGAACCTGGGTCCTTGAGCACTGTAACACGTGCACTCAACCAGGTGAGCCACCACCTGGCCCTGAGGGTTTAATTTTTGACAGAAAAAGTGGAGAAGGAGTCCTCATGTTTTTTTCTTCATTGGGGGGAATAATGGTTTACAGTAAAATACAGTACTTCGTACGTGTGTAACATTTCTCAGTTTTCCGCATCACACTCTAACCCCTCACCTAGGTCCTCCTCTGCCATCATATTCCAGGCTGAGCCCCCCCCCCCCCCCGACACACCAGAGTCTTTTACTTTGGTGCAATACACCAACTCCAGGCCAAGTTCTGCTTAGTGTTTTCCCTTCTGTTCTTATTTCTCCACTTCTGTCCGTGAGTAAGATCATCCCATAGTCATGGTTCTCTTTCTGGTGATATCACTTCACATGACTTTTTTCAAGCTCCATGCAAGGTGAGGTGAAGAAGGTGAATTCACCATTTTTAATAGCTGAGTAGTATTCCATTGTGTTTCTAGACCACAACTTACTCAGCCACTCATCTGTTGTTGGATACCTGGGCTGCTTCCAGGTTTTGGCTATTGCAGATTGTGCTGCTTTGATCCTTAGGTAGACACAGATCTTTTTGGATGGGTGTGTTTGGTTCCTTTGCAGGGTCATAGGGTGGGTCTACTTCTAGCCTTCTGAGATTTGTCCAGGCTGGGATTAGATAGCATTTGGTGGAGTAGTCAGTGTTTGCTTTGTAGCAGCTTCTAGGGGAGCAGTAAGCACCCCGGGTACTGAGACTGGTGGTGCCAAGCTCCTTTCCCAGAAAGGACTCGACACAGCTAGTGTATTGTACCATCTGGGCTTTACTATGTCTTATTCTTCTAGGTGTAAGGTATGAGGTGATATGATTTGATGGGTTCTTCCCTGAGTCTGGGACTACTGACTTTATTTGCACATGTACACACACTTGCTCTTTCACCTTACAAAACACTTCCTCAGAACACTATACTTTCAGATAGTGTGTGTGTGTGTGTGTGTGTGTGTGTGTGTGTGTGTGTGTGGTCCCCATAAGCATCATCATTTGCTTTACTGATGTAGTTTCTACCTTTTCTATTAAACATCAACGTTATTTATTTTGTAGCCCTGGATCTCATGCATGTGTGGTTTTACCACTCTTAAGGCTAGTTTTTTTTTTTTTTTTTTCATTCTTTTTATTTCAGACAGAGAGAGAGAGAGAATTTAGGGCATTTCCCTTGTTGCTGTTCCACTCCCATGCAATGCCTGTCTTTGAAAGGATTTTTGTAGATTGTAAGACATGCATCCTGTAGGCTGACCTCTATTCTAATTTGAGCAATGGGGTGCTGTTAAAGGTGTGATTATTTCATTCACCTGTTTTTTTTTTTCCTTTACAAAATGCAGATGTCACATTATTATCTGATGGGCATATTAATTCTTCCAGTGGGTGATTATTGAAGCTACACATCCAATCTGTGATTTGTCCTCAATGCAAATATATGGTGAAAACTGAAGGTACTGGGAAGTGGCAGCTTATCTAGCCAGCTTATAGAGACAGACTTTTTTTTTTTAGCTCCCGATTTGCTCAATAACTCAGCCTTTTACTGTTTGCCTGGCTGTGATCACATATTCAACTTTACAGCCTCTTACCTTTCTAAAAGTAATGAAATGTACAGAGGCAAATGAGAACCTTTCAGAATAGTCAGGTTGTCAGTCTTTGGGGTGTTTACTTGTTTGGCCTTTTTCCCATTGCAAATGTTAGATGCATCATCTTCAAATTCCGGCTGTGATGGGGTAAAGGCCCCGGTTGATTGTATGCTGTGTTTGATATTTAAGGGAGCAGTAACACTATTAATCATGTTTAATGTGATGTTACCTTTTGAGCATTATCTTTTCTGTGTATAGCTTCACTAGAGCTTAATCTGGGTCAAGCTGGAGAGATCTTCCAAAACAGGGCTAGAGAATATATATATTCCAAAGATTAGCCTGCAGATTTAACATTGATACAAAGCAAATGTGAGATCTCTCTTCTCTTGGATCCCTGATGAGTTCTGACTAGTAATAGAGACTTTGAAGTTACCTCTCACTGAGAGTGGCATCAACATGGCAGGGCCATGCTGAGTTAAGAGGTTAGTAATGTAGATATCAGTCGGAACCATTTGATTGCAATATGCCTGGTTCGATAGCAAATACCTCTAATTACCTCGCAAGCTCCAATAAACCAATAAAAAAGAATTATCAAAATGGCCATAATATTGAGTCAAATGTTGTAAATCATACTATTGGTGGCATTGTGATATCTGAAATCCATGATGTTAAAGTAACTTCAAAGCTCTATTGATTTATTATTTATTAATTTACTAATTTGGGGCAGCTCATGGATTTGCATAGAGAACTGTATATAGATGCTGGGTTCTCTTCTGTCTTGTTTTAGTCTCTGAGCTCTGGCTGCTGCTGGTGGGGATCAAACCTTGGTCTTTGCTCTCTTAGGTTTTGAAGTTTCTCTTAAGTAGAAAATGGAGCAAATATGATTAGTATATTGGATATAAATTAAGGAGTCTCCTCTCAGAGGTTTTATGTAAATAAATCTATCCTGTTCCTTCAGTAAATCTTAATTTTAATCTATCTGCTTCAATGTATCTACCATCTATCAGCCATTTCTATTTTTATTGCCAGCATCATCAACTTAAAAAGCTAGATAGTAACCCCTGTTCTCTCAGACCTCACCCACAGTTCTAACTCGTTTATCATAATGTGATTGCATGTTTGCAATGTGTCAGACTTCAGAATGAAATAGTAAGACATTTAGTGGTTATGATGAAACTTATATTTTAACAAACTCACACTTTACAAAGTATTTTGGATTGGCTATTACTTTCCTAGTAAAATAAAAAAACACATATAATAGCAGAATTGTATTTAATTCAGTGATATGTTTTGAATACATTTAGGAGAACTTAAGAACAAAAAAGAGGAATACATCACAAATTTTAAAGTTTTGGCAAGTATATCTTATTGTTAATTATTTTATTTTGTCTTTTTAATAGAGAATGAATGTTTTTCAGGACAGTTGTACACACATAGGTAAAATTTCTCATTTCACCATGACAGGTGTCTGCAAAACACTCTCAGCTCCAAGTTTAGTCCTGCTCCACTGTCCTGCACCAGGTCCCCAAAGTCCACTCTCCCAGCCCCCTTGGGTCCCCTTCCCCAGAGCCCTTGGAAACCCAGTCCAAGTCCTAATTTGTGTTTCCCCTTTCTGTTCTTCTTTCTCGAGTTCTGAGTTCTGCCAGAGTGAAATCATCCCATATTCATCCTTATCTTCCTGATTCACCTCATTTAATATGATTTCTGTTGTCATAACTCAAACCTGGAGGCAACCTAGGTGTCTAACCACAGATGAATAGCTAAGAAAGCTGTGGTCTCTATGCCCAATGGGAAACTACACAGTTAAAAATAATGACTAAAGAGTAATATGTGGTCTAGGGAATACTTTTAAACCAAAGAGCAATTGAGTGACAATTCTTTATTTTCTTCTGAGAGAGAGAGAGAGAGAGAGAGAGAGAGAGAGAGACCACAGCCTTGTAGATACTTCAATGTGTTTGGGACCAGGCTGGAACAATGGTTGTCTAGAGAGCAAAGCAGCATACTATTCAGAAAGCTATTTCTTCTTTTTTTCTTTATTGGGGGATTAATGTTTCACATTTGTCAGTGAATACAATAGTTTGCACATGCATAACATTTCTCAGTTTTCCACTTAACAGTACAACCCCCACTAGTCCTCTGTCATCCTTTTCCGGGACCTGTGGAAAGCTATTTCATCTGATCACATAATTATCTTAAAGGACAATTTCAGGAGTTAGTAGCATGCCTTTTGTCATGGGAAAAGTCACCAGGTCACAGCCAAGAGGCACAGTGTCTAGTCTGACTAGACAGGAGACTGACTTGCTCCACATGACAGATGACTTAGTCCAAGCAAAGGTATAGGGAAGGTCTGGGACTCTCTTTTTCCACTCAGCCTTGACTTCCAGGGTAAAATCTCTAGCAAGGTGTGACAACCACAGAAAACACGGTTACCTGTCACCCTTGTCTCTTCTGTTCATAATGCAGAAATTCTATTATCAAAAACCAACTTAGAATAAATGCTACTGTATGAACTAACTGGGTACCTACGCATGGTATCATCACTGAGAGAAAGGGGTCACTAGTCTGAGCTCTGTGACAGAAAGGCAGGGCTTACCACATTTGCATTAAAAGAACAGAAATCCCTGAAAGTCTCCACAAGGAATGTGTGTGCAACAGTTCAAAACCAAGAACACTCTAGAAAACATTGTAGATTGGAGCCATCTAAAAGAGGGTGATAGTACTGTGAAAGCAAACAAAAAAGTTAAAACCAGTGGGGGTTGGGCGGTAGCGCAGCAGGTTAAGCCCAAGTGGTGCAAAGCACAAGGACCTACATAAGGATCCCATTTCCAGTCCCAGGCTCCCCACCTGCAGGGGAGTTGCTTCACAGGGGTGAAGCAGGTCTGCAGGTGTCTTTCTCTCCCCCTCTCTGTCTTCCCCTCCTCTCTCCATTTCTCTCTGTCCTATCCAACAACAAATGACACCACCACCAACAATAATTACAACAAAGGCAACAAAGGGGGGGGGGGTTTCAAACCAGCTGCAGAGGCATCAGAATGAATGAGGGGGACTAGTAAGCTAGCATGGATCTCTGCTACAGTCCCAGAAATTCCAGCAATTGCCATCAAAAACTACCTCTCCAGAGAGTCTAGGTTTAATTGGGCAGAGTCCTAATATGGCCTAGGGAATAATTTTAAACAATAGAGCAGCTGAGTGACAATTAACTAACTTCTAGCTGGGTGAAAGTACTAAGGTCGGCAGCTTAACAGAGATCAATATATGCAGCCAAAGTGGCCCGGTGCTTCCAATTTTGTAGGGAAAGAAGTATAGCTTCCTGTGGGGCTAATGAGCTGTTCTGTGTGGACTAAGTAGGATAGATGAGAGCTTCTCTCCTCTCGAGTTGCTTTGATATTCTGAAGTCCTTGGTTCTCTCATTCGCTTTTAGCTAATCAGGGCATGTTGCTCTGATTTAACCCCCGGAGCAGAGCTCAATGCAAATGCCATGGATGGTCAAACCAGAGACGCAACATCAGCACAGAGGAGCATCTTGGCATTTACGTGGTCACAGTACATGTTTTATAAACAAAGAAAGAGGTCATGGTGTAGTAATAAAGTGTTCCACTTTCCCTGTGGGGATTTCTAATATCACGCAGAGATGTTTTCTTCCTTTTGATTTTTCTTAATTATCTTTATTCATTGAATAGAGACAGCCAGAAATCGAGAGAAAGGGGGAGATGGAGATGGAGAGAGACAGAGACACTTGCAGCACTGCCTCACCACTTGCAAAGCTTTCCCCCTGCAGGTGAGGACTGGAGACTTGAATCTGGGTCCTTTTGCATTGTGATATGTGCGCTCAACCAGGTGCATCACCATCTGGCCCCCAGAGGCATTTTAAAAACAATTTCACTTGGTTCAGTCAGCAGGCTGTTTTTTTTTTTTTTTTCAGTTATCCTCAGTTATTCACTGACTTGAAATAGTAGCATCTTAGTATTTACATGCACAAAGTCTGTTTTTATAAGACAGAAGGGGTAGAACTTTTTCACTAAAATACATCACTTTTCTTGTGATGTATTTTCTTCACTTTACATATCTAAGTGCCATGTGGGAGTGTTAGGAAAAGCTTCTAATTCATTAACTTTTTCTTTCTTTCTTTCTTTCTTTCTTTCTTTCTTTCTTTCTTTTTCTTTCTTTCTTTCTTTCTTTTTTTCTTTCTTTCTCTCTCTCTCTCTCTCTCTCTCTCTCTCTCTCTTTCTTTCTTTCTTCCTTCCTTTTTCCAGAGGCCTGCTCAGCTCTGTCTTATGAGGGAGATTGAACGTGGGACTTTTGCAGCCTCAGGCAGGAGAGTCTCTCTGCATAAGCATCAGGCTATCTCACTAGCTTCTTCTACCTGCTGTTCCTTAGTCGCATGTTTGGATCTTCTCTAGATGCTGAAGCACACTTCCACCTGTTAGAAAGAGGGAGGGCATTCTGGTGTGCTGACACCTGTCTTGGGAGAGGGGAGAGTGGCTCTGTGAGGAGTGGTCTGGAGAAGCAGTCCCTGGACACTTGGGCGTAGTGTGCTTGGGCGTAGTGTGCTCCTCTTGGGCGTAGTGTGTGGGTAACTGCAGCTTTTTATAGGTTACACCAATGTGGGGGGGCTGCTGAATCCACTGGAAACAGTAGTTTTGGGTGAAAATTCAGACAAGATGTTGATGTTTTACTTCTTGCAGGGGTGTGTGTGTGCGCGTGCGCACACTCAGGTGTGTATGTGCCTATACAGGTGTATGTATGTCTGTGCAGGTGTGTGGGTCTGTGCAGGTGTGTTTGTATGTGGTGTATGTGCAGGTGTGTGCGTCTGTGCAGGTGTGTTTGAGTGTGGTGTGTGTGCATCTGTGTGTGTGCAGTTGTGTGTGTGTGTGCAGGTGTGTTTGTGTGTGGTGTGTGTGCAGTTGTGTGTGTCTGTGCAGGTGTGTGTCTGCAGGTGTGTATGCGTTAGTGCAGGAGTGCATATGTGCATGCATGTGTGTGTGTAGCTGTGTGTGTGCACGTGTGTATGTGTCTGTACAGGTGTGTGTGTAGCTGTGTGTGTGTGTGTGTGTGCGCGCATTCCTGAGTGACCGCCCGTGCCTCTCCTTACCTGACTAGGCTTCTCCCTTTCCTTCCAGTAGTGTCTCCCTTGCTTCTGTGTCACTGGCCACAAAGCTTAGTCTTTTCAATGCTTGTCTCTAGTCCAGTCAAGAGAGTCAAGAGCCAAAAACAGAGAAAGGAAGGGAAGATAATAGTAGAGAGAAATAAAAACGCATGTGTTCTTCTGCACTTGAACCTTGCTTTTGAGGTGCATCTAGAACTCATATACTTGGCTTTTTAAAAATTATTATTTTTTTATTTTTATTTTTTTTCCTCCAGGGTTATTGCTGGGCTCGGTGCCTGCACCATGAATCCACCGCTCCTGGAGGCCATTTTTCCCCCTTTTTGTTGCCCTAGTTGTTGCAGCCTCGTTGCGGTTATTATTGCCATTGTTGACATTGCTTTGTTGTTGGATAGGACAGAGAGAAATGGAGAGAGGAGGGGAAGACAGAGAAGGGGAGAGAAAGATAGACACCTGCAGACCTGCTTCACCACCTGTGAAGCGACTCCCCTGCAGGTGGGGAGCCGGGGGCTCGAACCGGGATCCTTACGCCGGTCCCTGTGCTTTGCACCACGTGCGCTTAACCCACTGCGCCACCGCCCGACTCCCAAAAATTATTTTTTTATTCCATTTTGTTGCCCTGGTTGTTTTACTGTTGTAGTTACTGTTGTTGTTGTCATTGATGCTGCCGTTGTAGGATAGGACAGAGAGAAGAGGAAGACAGAGAGGGAGAGAAAGACACCTGCAGACCTGCTTCACCGCCTGTGAAGCGACTCCCCTGCAGGTGGGGAGCCGGGGGATACCTGGCTTTTTAAAAGCTTGTTTTCTGCCTTCCTCTCAATTCAGCTGCGAATATCGGGATACCCTGCTGCCTCTTTAAAAATGCATGGGCCCTGTAGAGTGGACATTTCTCTTGGCAAAGTGTGCACAGAAGTCAGCACAGCCATCCGAAGAAACCTGTGCACAGCTGTGTTAGTAGCTGCACCCTTTGTAACACGTGCACTCAACCAGATGTGTCCCCAACAGACCCCTGCTGCACCCTTTGTCATTGCCCACAGGTGGAAGCAACCCCGATGTCCAAGGAGGGATAGCTAAGAACACTGTTTAAGTGATGATGTCATCGCCTTTGTTCCACCCTGGATGGAGTGTGAAGGCACTATGTTCAGTGAGGTAGCCAGCAAGAGAACAAATATCAAATGATCTCACGTAGAGACAAAACTTAAGAAACAAACCAGGAAAAGCTAAAACACTAAGAAAGCCTTGGAGTGGGCAGAGCAAAGGTCTGTGGGGGTTCTCAGGGTGTAAAGCATTATGAGGTGTGGATGTGACCATTTGTAGAAGGTCACGCTGTGACCCACCAACCCCCAATATAATAAAAAAGAAATGAAGAAAATCGAGGTACTTACACACAATGGAGTAACAGTCCTTGTTGAAAGTGAGCAAGTCATCCCCTTGACTTCATCTTGGAAGGAATTTGGAGGAACTATGTTAAGTGAAATTGGCCAAAAAGAAAAGGACAAATATCAAAAGATCTCAGCCATGGGTGGGACTTAAGAACAAAAGACAGAAAGGAAAATACATGGCAGGACTTGGACTGGGCATGGTGGACCACTGGGTTTGATGGATCACACCAAAGCAGAGAACTTTGGGGAAGGAGAAAGGGAGAGAAGGAGGGAGGGGTGTTGGAACCCCTGTGCAAGATTGTGTAAAGGGATCTAAATGGGGCCCAGAGTATTTTGCAAGCATCGAGCTTAGGGGGATGAAAAATTGGACCCAGATGTTAACGGCAATTGTAAACTATGAGTGTCCCAATAAAGAATTAATGTGTTGAAAAAAATCATGATGTATCTTTGTTTGTTTGTTTGTTTTTTGTTTTTCTGTGTGAACAATCAATTATGGCTTTCCCAACAACTCCATATAAGAACATTAAAAGGAGAAATGCAAATAAGGACTCTTGGTAGGAACAATGTGAGTTTTAAATACAATAATCCACTTGGTGCTTAGAAATCTCCAGTCTTATAAGTGTTGTAACGATCCTGAGTTCCACCCAGCTTCACACTTTATGCACACATTGCTAGATCTCTGACATAAAGTCCTAATCAAATAGCGTTTGGCCTTTTCATGAAAAAGGGCTGCACTCAGGGCTACAGGGTCAGCACCAGTTCCCCTGCGGGTCCCAATAATAGTACCATGGCCTCCGTGAAGATTCATCAGTCGCTCAGTTATATGCACAGATTTACCAGGGCCTTGGAAGCTGCTTCTGCAGTGGAGATTTTTTTTAAAGACTTTTTGCTGGGTAGGTCTATTGAAACATGGATCATCAATACATTTTTGAAAGTGCTTAGAAAATGACACAATTGCAGGTCTGTATACCTACGTTTCTTAAGTTAGACTAATTTGAATAGCTGCTACCAGTTAAATCATAGATTCATTCTATATTTCATAGTAACTTGAATTTTTCACAAAATAAAAGCAGAGCCATGACTATGAATTTAATGGCCCAAGGCTAATGCAATTTTGTAAATGAGATGATCCCTCACCAGGTATCTCTCTCTCTTATCCCATGAGTTGATTTTCCTTCTTATAAACATACAACTCTAGTTTTCGCCTCATTTTGTTTTATGTTCTGAGAGAAACATTAAAACAATATTTTCTTCATTCAAAGACAGTGGTATGTACCAAAATGACATCAGGAAGAAAAATATGGACTGAGTTGCCAAGACCCCCAGATTTTAATCCTGTTATGATCACTAGCTAGCCATACACTCTTAGTTACTTGGTGACAAGGAGTAGATTTTTTTTTTTCACCTCCTTAGACTCTTGTTGTGTTTGTAGTTGTACTCACCTTGCTGGAGCCATTTGGAAGTTCAAGCTGAATCTCAGCAAACCTTCCGCTCTATTAGAAAGAAACACTGGGTCACAAGTTCCTTGCTTCAAGCTACTTTTACAACTTAGGTATGTAAAGAGTTTGGGAACAAACATGAACAAAATGCTCCAAGTCATTGGTTGTCAGGGAAATGCAAATAAAGACAACAATGAGATACCACTTCACTTCTGGGAGAATGTCACACATCAGAAAATGTAGCAGCAACAAATGGTGGAAAGGTTGTGGGGTCAAAGGAACCCTTCTGCACTGCTGGTGGGAATGTCAATTGCTCCAGCTCCTGTGGAGAACAGTCTGGAGAACTCTCAGAAGGCTAGAAATGGACCTACCCTATGATCCTGCAATTTGTCTCCTGGGGCTATATCCTAAGGAACCAAACACACCCATCCAAAAAGATCTGTGTACACCTATGCTCATAGCAGCACAATTTGCAACAGCCAAAACCTGGAAGCAACCCAGATGTCCAACAGCAGATGAGTGGCTGAGTAAGTAGTGGTTTAGATACACAATGGAATACTACTCAACTATTAAAAATGGTGAATTCACCTTCTTCACCTTATCTTGGATGGAGTTTGAAGGAATCCTGTGAAATGAGATAATCTAGAGAAAGAAAAGTGAAGATGGGCTGATCTAACTCATAGAAGTTGAAAATGAAGATTGGAAGGGAAAACACAAAGCAGAACTTGGGCTGGAGTTGGTGAATTGTCTCCCCCTTCCCTCTCAATTTCTGACTATCTCTATGCAAGAAATATAGTAAAAAAAATTTAAAAACTTGGCATATCACAAGTCTATAGTCTGAATTGTAGCATTTTAAACATTACTCTCAGCCTGCACAAAGATCCTAGTTCGAGCCCCTGGCTCCCCAACCTGCAGGGGGGATGCTTCACAAGTGGTGAAGTAGGTCTGCAGGTGTCTCTTTTTCTCTCTCCCTTTTTCTCTTCCCCTCCCCTCTCAATTTCACTCTGTCTTATCCGATGAAATGGAAAAGATGGCCACCAAGAGCAGTGGATTTGTAGTGCAGGCATCGAGCCCCAGTGATAACCCTGGAGGCAAACATCCAAAACAAAACAAAGCAAAATTGCTCTCTGTATGTCCAAATGAGAGAATAATGCAACAGGGTAGCAAATGCAGGAAAAGAGACCAGTAGAGTGTTGGATTGAAGAGAAGCAGATAGACCACATGCAGTAAGAGGCATTTGCTTTTCATTACTAGATTTGTTGTGGCCAGTTCCCTGACCATCAATAAATGTTAGGGAAGCTTAACACCATCACATGGAGACAGCATCCTCAAAGTTCCATGTGCATCACTCTAAAGACAGGGACCCTGCGGTCATTTAAGATATTCACCTGGCTGTCACAGAGCCAGGCTAGTGTCTGAATGCTGAAGAGAGACACACTGTTTTTCTTGGCCCTGTTTTTACTGGACAGGGCTCATTGATTGGTGCAGCAATCCTCTCTGTGTCATTGTCATCCATTACCAGAAAACGGACACATGGCAATTCAGCTTGAGCCTTGACAAGGCAACTGAGAGAGACTTGAGTTGATGGACTGTTGTGTCCCTGCAGAATGTGACATGCTGGCAAAAGAGGTGATTGCTTTCCAGTGCTTGGAGAGTTCAAACTCCTTTTCTTTCTTTCTTTCTTTCTTTTTTTTTTTGCCCCAGTCTGTTGCTCTAACACCCATGAGATGTCATCAAGAATTTATTGTACCAGTGACAATTCCAGGTCCATTCCCAGGAACTGTAGGGCATACTGCAAGGCTGACTGAATGCTTTCTTCATGAAGATTTGAATCTCTAAGAAATAGAATTGAAAGAAATGGTAAAACAGGGAAGCAACTAAAACATGATGAAAGGTAAACAGATTCATTTAAAGAATTGTAGACTGGGGAAGGAGTCTGCGTGATATAGACAGATTCTTACTTGTACTTTCAAAAATAATTTTCAGTATCTTTTAGAAAAAATCTAGTTGGAGATTGGAACTACTCTAGCGTTCATTAACCTATATAAAATGTGTAACTGTTATTTACTATGTGTGGGATTCTACTTTTCTGTAACTATTTATAGAATAATTATCCAGGTCTAGTCAACAGACTAAGTGACCAGGATGTTATGATATAACAGTAAGGACGGATGTTACAAAATCCCTGTGATCTTATCATCTTCTTTGATCCTTATGCAAACAAACATCAAAATAGGTGTAGTTTATACATATGAAGAATCTAACATACCTCTTCAGAATTACATCTTTCACAGATTAAAGAACATGGGTTTAGCATCAATTCTACCTAACTCCAAAATAATTTTTGGTCAACACGATTCCATTTCTGTTTTTTTTTTTTTTTCTTTTTTTTCCTTAATTATAGTTTCTGAGTTGGTTCTACTTAGGAAGTAAACCGCCTTTTTTTTTTTTTTTTTTTGTATTTTCAAACTGAAGATTTTAGAGAAGCTGAAACTATCATAGAAATAGTAACATTTGAAGATGTGTGACTACATTCTGAGGATGTGATGGACTTTTTTTTTCATTTTTTTTAATAGTCACCATGTTGACAAAAATTGCTTTTTTTAATTTTTAATTTATGAAAAGGAAACATTGACAAAATCATAAGGGTAAGAGGGGTACAACTCCACATAATTCTCACCACCAGATCTCCATATCCCATCCCCTCCCCTGATAGCTTTCCTATTCTTTATCCCTCTGGGAGTATGGACCCAAGGTCATTGTGGGATGCAGAAGGTGGAAGGTCTGGCTTCTGTAATTGCTTCCCTGCTGAACATGGGCATTGACAGGTCGATCCATAGTCCCAGCCTGCCTCTCTCTTTCCCTAGTGGGGAAGGATTCTGAGGAATCAGAGCTCCAGGACACATTAGTGGGGTTGTCTTTCCAGGGAAGTCTGGTCAGCAACATGGTAGCATCTGGAACCCTATCAGAGAACCCTAGGTCACAAGCTGCTGCGTGTTGAAGCTCACTCCAGCTGCTGTTTCCAAGTTGCCATCTTGGCTCCAGCCCCCAAACAGCTTTCTTTATGAACCAAAAATATGTGACTTTTATTTGTCTCATATATCCAATTTGTTTAAATTTAAACATTTTTATAATTTGCTTAAAAGTATCCTACTTTTTTTTTTTTAAAATAATTTATTTATGAGAAAGATGGGCAGAGAAAGAAAGAACCAGACATCACTTTGGTACATGTGCTGCCGGGGATTGAACTCAGGATCTCATGGTTGAGAATCCAATGCTTTATCCACTGAGCCACCTCCTGGATCACTAAAAGTGTCCTACTTGTATCGGGTGCCAACCTTGCTCTAGTTCCTGTAGTTGTCATGATGCTGGCCTTCAATGTGGAGGAACTCAAGATGAAGGAAGAAAAATATCACCAGACTTTACATTCCTGTTGGTCCACTCTTCAAAGTCATCTCAATATCTAAATAGTGTATCCTTTATAAAATTCTGTGGGCTATGTATGTATCACTGTACCCTCACTGGATCACGTTCAGAATGGAATATGTGAGTGCTGTAGACATTAATGTTGCCGTGTGAGGTACACGCATATATGTGGTGGTGTGCAAGCAAAATCTGTAGACTGTGTTAAAGAAACACTGAGTCAGAGTTTGCCAAGTGGCAAACTATGCTGTAAATTCAGACTTTTCTAGAAAACAAAAAGGTTAGCTACATAAGTGATAATCCTGCTTTTCTTCTCTATCTTGGTCAGTGAGCATGCCATCATATCTAGCATTTGTTGAACACGCAGCACCTGCCATGCTTAATCCTATGTGCTTTAACATTTTATCTTGCTTGTAGTGGAACTGAAGAGACAAGGACAGTAAGGGAAACTTCAGATGAAACTCTGTCTGGGTGTGGTGTAATGCACCAAAGCAAAGGATTCTGGGAAATGAAGGAAAAGGCTGGGATAAGGGATATTGACATCCTGGTATGTGATGGCTGAGAGGGCCCTAGGCTGGAAGAGCAGGTGTCCCCCAGACACCTGTCAAGGGAAGATGAGGAGCTGCGCCTTTGTGTCAAAGAATGTGCTATAAGCCATTGCCACCCAGCCAGATAAAATAAAATTCAATAAATCTTTTCAACCTTGCAAACCAAATTGTACATCCATCATAATTTTTATTTATTTAAAAATTGAAAAACTAAATGGAAGGAGATATAACTCTTATTTTATACCCTAGCTTTCAAAAGGCCATAGCTTAAGCAGAAAATTGCAAATAGTACTGGCTGATTGAGATATTAAACTTATCATAGGAAATGTGGATACAGATATAGTTGTAAGTCAGAGCATGCCTGGTTCCAAGAGATTTCAGCTTTTAACTATATACTGTTGATGGATATGTTAAAGTTTATGTATTTAAAAAAAAAAACGATGGAGCAGAAGATGTGAGCAAAAAATATTAGGAGAAAATTACAGAGTTCTAAGTAAAAAAAAAGATGTAATTTGAAATAATGAATAGCTATACTGAAGGATAAAATCAAAGAAAATCGATTAAATTTAGCATAGAATTCACAGATGTGATCATTTAGACGGCAAAGGATAGGAAGAAAGGAAGAAATTGATGTTGATTACATGGTTTATACTTGGAAAACAGTATAGGAGCAGGAGGGGGTCAGTGGAGACAGGAAATACAGCCGAGCGACCACTTGGATGGAAATCCATCATCTTAATTTCAAACATATTGCGATTAAGATGCCTGTGATATAGGAAAAAATAGAACTCTGAAATTTCATAGGCTTTGCTTTACTTAAAAACTGAAATGATTATGACTTGAAAAATTTATACCTTTTGTAAGATAAGGATTCTGTTGCCATGATGTGTATTATTGATAGCATATTCTTTTAGTTTCTATTGTAATCATGTCTTTATGGAAAGTCCTTTGTGTTAGTGCCTCTCAAAGGGGTATCATTTGCAATGAATCTGAACTCTGATCTTTATCTCTGTGAATGAGGCTAGCATCTTTCTTTCTTTTTTTAATAACTAATAGCAGTGCATTTATGGTCATACCTTTTCTTCTTAGTCTAAACAATCTAATTGGGTAAGAGCACCCTTCATCTTTGATTGTACTTTTCTTTACATAATTAATTATATAGGATTCCACTGTATAAACAGACCATTATACATATTTCCTGACATTCTTTTTCTTTTTTAGTTTTTTTTTTTTTTGCCCCCAGGTTATTTCTGGGGCTTGGTGCCTGCACTACAAATCCACTGTTCCTGAAGGCCATTTTTTTCTCCATTTTTGTTGCCCTTGTTGTTTAGTGTTGTTGTTATTATTGCTGTTGTTATTGCTGTTGTTGTTAGATAGGGCAGAGAGAAATCGAGAGAGGAAGGGAAGACAGTGAGGGGGAGAGAAAGATAGACACCTGCAGACCTGCTTCACAGCTTGTGAAGCGACTCCCCTGCAGGTGGTGATCTGGGGGCTTGAAATAATCCGAGTGCTTTGTGGCATGTGTGTTTAACCTGCTGCACCACCTCCCCGCCTCCCTGACATACTCTTTAAAAAAAAATGTTTATTTAAGAAAGGAGACATTAACAAAACCATAGGATAAGAGGGGTACAGCTCCACACAATTCCCATTACCTGATCTCCATATCCCATCCCCTCCCCTGATAACTTTCCCATTCTCTATCTCTCTGGGAGTATAGACCCAGGATCGTTGTGGGTTGCAGAAGGTGGAAGGTCTGGCTTCTGTAATTGCTTCCCTGCTGAACATGGGCGTTGACTGGTCGATCAATACTCCCAGTCTGCCTCTCTCTTTCCCTAGTATGGTGGGTCTCTGGGGAAGCGGAGCTCCAGGACACATTGATGGGGTCATCTGTCCAGGGAAGTCTGGTCGGCATCATGCTGGCATCTAGGACCTGGTGGCTGAAAAGAGTTAACATACAAAGCCAAACAAATTGTTGAACAATCATGGACCTAAAGGCTGGAATAGTGCAGATGAAGTGTTGAGGGGGGTGTACTCCCTGCAGAGTCTTGTGTACTTCTGCTTTCAGGTGTATGTTTTTCCCTGGTTTATGGGCACGTGTGAACATATGCTGTATCTCAGGGAACCTGAACTATATCTAGGTTTGGGGACTTTATTGGGGAGTGAACCACCTAGAATGGAATTAGAGAATACTATGAAAGGAAAGGTCTCACCCGAGTGATGAAGCTGAAGGGTTGTCATTCCATACCTCAAGTCTCTGGACACAGTCTGAAATGAAGCATGTTGGTGCTTAACCCACTGCACCACCTCCTGGGCCCCCTGACATATTCTTTTAAAAATGGAACTCTTGTATTTTGAATTCAATTCTTTAGTTGTTTAATATTATTTTTAATATTTATTTTATGTATTGATTCCCTTTTGTTGCCCTTATTGTTTTATTGCTGTAGTTATTATTGTTGTCATCGTTATTGGATAGGACAGAGAGAAATGGAGAGAGGAGGGGAAGACAGAGAGAGAGGGGAGAGAAAGATAGACACCTGAAGACCTGCTTCACGACCTGTAAAGCACCCCCCCCCCGCAGGTGGGGAGCCAGGGCTCGAACTGGGATCCTTACACCAGTTCTTGTGCTTTGCACCACCTGTACTTCACCCGCTGTGCTACAGCCCAACTCCCTGTTTAATATTATTTTATTTTATTTTATTCATTTTTTTATTCACTTGGTGCATAGAAATCTCTTCACATCCAGAGTTCTGTAGCTTGAGGGGCAGGACATTGTGCCTGAGTTTCCAGAGATCCAGGGTTCAGTCCTCAGCATTACCGTATAAATATTGCTGTGGCTTACTATTCTTTCATGAAAATAAATAAATATCCAGAAAAATGATAATTTAAAAAATATAAGAAGGCCTTGAACTAGATTTTGAGTTTCTTCTATTTTAGGAAACAGAGTTGGTTGCACATGGTCAGCAAAGAAGCAGAGGAGTCTTTTTGAAGTAACACCAGTTCTTGCAATGTGTATTCCATCAGGATTGCCTAGTCCGGGCTGGAGATCGGAGATGTAGGATGCCTGCCAGATGACTCTGCCCAAAAAGACAAGTTCTAAGTCAGAGCCAGAGCCTAGAGGTGACTTGTGCGAACACGCATCGCTGTAGAGTGGGCATGGTCCAGTGAAAGCACTTCCCTTAGGGCCATAATTGTTTTCCTAACAGGCTTTACAAAGCCTCAGGAATTCCAGCTCGCTAGAGGTAGTTCCAGGTGGAAAGCAGGACAAAGAGTGGGTAGAAGATTGAATGGCTTAAATGAGGGAAGGTGTGGCAAATTGGATCTAAAGACAGTAGATTTAGACTCAGTAGGGTGCCTGCTGTATGTCAGGGAGTCATGGTACCCCTTTCCCACACCTATCCGCTTTTTACTGAAGTTCACTTTTGTTTTGTAATGCTAGCAATTTGCATGTCCTCGGTTTGTTTATTCACCTGTTAAGCAATGCCACTGTCTTTCCATGTGGGGTTCTGTTACCAGAACAGGTACAATACACAGTTGTGGACAGAGTTTTATGTAAATATAAGTTCTCCTTTATTGGGAGTTGATGCCCAATTGATTAAGGAACCCAACGGCCAGATTTTATGTCAGTAGATGTTTAATTTTCAGGAAGAAGCACAATTTAGGAAGACAGCTGTTCCATTCTAGCTTCACACAAATAAGTTATTAACTATCCACTTTTCTTCCTCTCTTCCTCCCTTTCTTTCTTCCTTCCTTCCTTTCTTTCTCTTTTATATGTTTTTATTATCTTTACTTATTTGATAGAGACAGCCAGAAATCAAGAAGGAAGGGAGTGAAACAGAGAGACACCAACAGCCCTGCTTCACCACTCACAAAGCTTTCCCCCTGCAGGTGGGGAGTGGGGGGTCAAACCCAGGTCCTTGGTCCTTGTACATTGTAATATGTGTGCTCAGCCAGGTGCGCCACCTCCTGGGCCCCGTCCTCTTCTTTAATTTGTGGTGTTACATGTTCTTATAATGGCAGCTATTCTACTAGGTAAGAGGTGATGTGTTTTGAATTTACAATTTCTAAAATAGAATGATATTGAATTTTTTAATTTATTTTTTGTGTTTTTTAGGCATGTGAATTTCCTTAGTATTCAAATAGCGATTTAGGTCTTTTAAAAATATTTTATTGGTTGATTTTTTATGCTCCTATTTTGAATGTTTATCTAGTTACTCGTCATTTGTGAAATGTGTGTTTCATAAATATTTTTTTCAAAGTTGACACCTTGGTGTTTCATTTATTTGACAGGATCTTAGCTGCTCAGTTGTGATTCTCCCTTATGTATAATGTGATGTGTGTGTGTGAGGCTGCTCACTAGAGCTGAACTGTTGTGAGTTGCAGTAGAGTAACTGCTGCCCTCCCGACTCTCTCTTCCTTTCTTCTTTCATTTTCCTTCCTTCTTTCCCCCTCCTTCCTTCCTTCCTTCCTTCCTTCTTTTTCTATTTCTCCCCCTCTCTCTATCCCTTTGTCTCTTTCTTTCTTTTAGACAGACAGACAGACAGACAGACAGAGAGAGATACCTGCAGCCCTGTCTCATTACTTACAAAGCCCCCCCTCCCCCCGCCAGTGGGGACAGCTGCTTGAACCCAGGACCTTGCATGCTGTGCCATGTGTGCTCAAACAGGTGTGCCCATCACTTGGTCCCGTCTTCCCTCTTTCTTTCTGAATATTATATTTGACCAGAACATTTTCTGCTATAGCTCCTGTCATCCTCTATCTAGCAACAACTTCTGTTTAGAACTTCCTGTTGTCAGCACCTTTAGTATTTCTGTCTTGTGGTTTCTTCAGTTTGACATATGAGAGACAGAAGAGGAAACCAAGAAACTCACTAGCTGGTTCTTCCTTGAGTTTCAGAGCTACTGTCTCCTCTCCACCTTTCAGATCAGCGTCTGGTACCTTTGCTCAGTACAGTGGCAGGGCCTTTTAGCATACAGTGTGGGTCAAGCTTGAACCCATCACTCGAAGTGGATATGCCTGTAACTTTATACTTCTCCTTAGGGACCATATTTTTGTTTACCTAGTAACAATAATGTGTTTTCTTTGACAAATATGTGAAATATTTCATTCTAAAACTGGGGGGGGGGGGATTCTCTGGGAAACATCCCTCTGTTTCCCATTTCTCCATTTCTTGATCATACTAGATAATTTTCTAATTTTCACATTCTTT
The DNA here is from genome assembly GCF_950295315.1 of Erinaceus europaeus. Taxonomy (NCBI): domain Eukaryota; kingdom Metazoa; phylum Chordata; class Mammalia; order Eulipotyphla; family Erinaceidae; genus Erinaceus; species Erinaceus europaeus. Next base: position 69,794,744 of record NC_080178.1, on the reverse strand, counting down.
AAGAATTTATAGAATCTCTTGGGATTTAATCTACACGTTGTTTTCTATGCATATCCAGTATCTCTAGCTCTAAAGTTATTTGAATGATTTAATTGGGTTTTGTTTTTCCTCAGAGAACTTGGCCCTCTACCATATAAACGAAGGCCGCTTGAATATTTTTTCTAAGAAACACACACACACACGCACACACACACACACACACACACCTCCTCAGTTGTATTTCTTTACATCCTATCAGATTGTGTAAAATGTTGGAATTTTTATGTTGTAGCTCAGAGAGGCAGCAGTATCAAATTATAGGGAGGTGTTTTAAAAGCCACTAGTAACTCTTAAAATAATATAAGAAATTTGGGCTCTTTCTTTGCTCAAATAAACATTACTTCTCTTTTTATTCTTCTCTGTTTCTCCTTTGGAAGGCTTGAGATTGTTTTCTCTAATGCCAGAAGTGCTTTGTGTATTCTCATTTCAGGCTTAATTAAATAGACACATTTCAGTTTGTGAATCTAAAGCCAAAATCTCACTATCTGTGATTCCACAGAATATAGTCAACTGAAATAAAAGCATTTAGGATGGGAATTTTATTCTGTCATTTCTATGCATTACCAACAATAAAGAGTAATTTCCAGGCTTTCTCCATACAAATAAAATTAGAATTCTTTGTCCGATTAATTCAGTGTATGGAATGTTTTATTGTAACATTCTGTGTTGTAATAATTTAATAAAACGTTTCTCAGTACGATGATATTGGATCTCACTTTAGTTCAAACATTTATCGCCCTACTACTCAATTTCTCTCTTTGTTTACTATGAAGATAGTTGCCTTTTTTTTTTTATTTTTGCTGTATGATGCTGCAGCAGAAAAAGATTCCTGTAGAAACAACATAGATTATTTAGATCCCACAGTGCCTACTTTCTATGCTCTTTCCATGGGAATCATGTGGAAGTATTTTGAGGATATTAACATCTTAAAGCATATTGTTGTTTCTGAGGGGATGGTCACTTTAGACTTATAATTTGGTTCCCATTGAGACAATCCCAGAACATTTTGGTGGTAGAATTGTCAAATTCTTGTTTTGTTAAATTTTTTCATTATCTTTATTTATTTATTGGAGAGAGACAGCCAGAAATCAAAAGGAGACAAAGAGAAAGAGAGGGAGAGAGATACCTGCAGGTGTCACCTGAAGGTGGGAGCCAGGGGCTCAAACCTGGGTCCTTGCACACTGTAATATGTTTGCTCAACCAGGTGCGCCACTACCCGGTCCCAAATTGTCAAATTCTATAACCGTTAATTCTGTCGTATTATATATAAATATTATTTGAACTATGGACCTATGTAGGGGCACCTGAAAGTGAGTCACATAGAATTTTCATTTCTTCCAAAATGAAGTTTTAGTGAATTGGAAGACTAACCTCTTGCATATGTTCTAGCTACATAACACACAAAAGACATAGTAGCTCGTTGCCTACAACACACCGGAAGGAGCCTTAGTCCTGCTTTAGTGTTATGCCTCTCTATCTCTTGACCCAGGAAGCATCTGATGTAGAGCCTAGTAGTTTAATTCTCTTGCAGTAGAAAATAATGTCACTCATGTACAGTAACTTAAGGAAGAATCCTCCCGCTCCCTCCAGATGGCAGTCAGACAGACAGGGAGGGTAGATCCTGGAGTCTGAGGTTTGAGAAACCAGGGTCTCTCCACTCAGTTACACCGCTAACTGTGCTTCAAGAGCTTCTCCTCACCTCTAGGGCCACATAGAAACTGTCTAGGGCCATAGAGTGGTGGTTAGTCAGACCAAACTTGCAGTGAGAATCAGTAGAGAATGGATGGTTATTTGTTCCTGAATGCTTATCAACACTGAATTAATTAGCACTATAAAGCTGAATATCTTGTCCTCTTCCTGACAGTAAATAAGTATCAAGGTTTGATTCAAAATATGAGCTGGGCTGTAATGAAAACACCTCAGGGAAGACCATCCCATTTCATGTGACAGAGGAGAAGATAGGCTCTGAATTTCTTTGTATTCAGGATTTGCTAACTCCAGTTCAGGAGGCATGTCTGGCCTACTGCTTCATTCTATAAATGAAGTATAATGTGATGGGGTGGGCCAAGTGGTGGCACAGCCGGTTAAGTGCATGCACACACAGGACTAAGAGCAAGGACTCGCAGAAGGATCTGGGTTCAAGCCTTTGGCTTCCCATCTGCACGAGGGACACTTCACAAATGACAAAGCAGGCCTGCAGGTGTCTATCTTTCTCTTTCCCTTTCTATTTCCCCTCCTCTCCCAATTCTTTCCGGTCCTATCCAGTGGCTGCTAGGAGCAGTGTTCTTTGTTCTTAAGTTCCTCCTACAAGGGAGATCATTTTATATGAAAATACATAAACATCGACCCATTCACCTGTCAGTATGTGAGATAGGTATGTTTCTATGGAATTATTCCACAGATAAAAGTTTTATTTTACTTTTAAAATGTATCTTATTTATTTTGTTTTATTTATTTTTAAAACATATTTATTTACTCATTCCTTTTTTTTGTCTTTGTTGTTTTATTGTTGCAGTTATTATTGTTGTCAACATCGTTGGATAGGACAGAGAGAAATGCAGAGAGGAGGGGAAGACAGAGAGGGGAAGAGAGAGATAGACACTTGCAGACCTGCTTCACCGCAGGTGGGGAGCCTGGGGCTCCAACTGGGATCCTTACCCCGGCTCTTGCACTTTGTGCCACCTCCGCTTAACATCTTATTTACTTTGTATGGAGACAGAGCAAATGGAAAGGGGTGGGGGAGAGAGGGAAAGAGAGAGAGAGAGAGAGAGAGAGAGACCTGCAGCACTACTTCAGCTCTCCTAAAACTTCCCCCTTGCAGGAAAGGACCAGGGCTTGAACTCTATAATGCTGATACTCAGCCAGGTGCATCACCACCCGACCCTCCTTTGTTTTTTGTAAGAACTTTTATAATTATCAGAAATTGTGATAGTCAAATAAAAAAAAAAGAACAATTGTTTATATATCCAGGTCTTGTCATGGACTTAAGGAAAAATTAGTGTTGTGAAAGTCCTTGCTGCTTTCTGTTGTTGATTTAATTGTCCCTGAAGCTTCTCCATTTGTGTTTACATCCTCAGATGTTTTTCTGAAAGTTGTGTGTTTGCAGGCTAGACATGCATCTACTTATGGGACAATACAGGTGTCATCTCCTGCTGTAACTATTTATTAAAAGAGGCTTTGGCTGTGATGTATAATGGATGTGGCTGAGGGACAGCTGGGAGCAGGTTTAAAGGAATCAAGGTTTGATTAGGGCAGTACAGAGGCATGGAACATATATTTTAGTTACTGCAAAATAGGCAGTTGTCACCAGGGATTAAGAATACACTAGGTCCATAAAGTTCATGAGTAGTTATCGAAAGTTCAGTTCCACGAGATGAATAATTTTCTGCAGAGGTATAGGTTATTCATGGCTGTAGACGCTAGCTAGGTTACATGTGGTCAGTTCCCAGTAGAAGTAGCAATGGCGGGCTCCTCCGAGATGTGTCTGACCAGAAGAAGCAGCAGCAGCCAAAGAGAGCTGACATCTGGCTGGCTGTGCTGTTAAGTCTATTCAGTCCACCCACAATGCTTTGCACATTTGCACACACTGGATCCACCCACAGACCATTGTGAGTTTGAGCAGATCACTGTTTGCACTCTCTCCAGGGCTGACGCCAGCCTGCATCACAACAATCTCCCACAGGTAAAGTTCACACAACAGGAGGGTTGAGTGGTAGCGCAGCAGGTTGAATGCATATGGTGCAAAGTGCCAAGGACCAGAGTAAAGATCCCAGTTCGAGCCCCTGGCTGGCTCCCCACCTGCAGGGGAGTCACTTCACAAGCAGTGAAGCAGGTCTGCAGGTGTCTCTCCTTCTCCTCCCCTCCTCTCTCCATTTCTCTCTGTCCTATCCATTCACAGCAACAAGGGCAACAAAAATGGGGGAAAAATGGCCTCCAGGAGGAGTGGATTCATAGGCACCATAAAAAATCACAACAAAAGTAGATGTTTACCAGAACCCCACAGATCCTTCCAAAGAGATGTGGAAGAGGGAAGCAGTTATAATACACTCAACTTGAGAACAGAAGGAGACTGAATTTCTCCAAAACATAAGGAGATGTGAAATGTTTTTAAAAAAAAACATAACCCAGAATGCATATGACCATGAAAACTAGTTAATTTTTTCTCCTTTATTTTTTCTTTGTGTGGAAATGAAATTGACTAGAAAAATGACCTCAGAGTCTCACACCTGAGAATAACACCCCCCCCCCCACCAGGAGCTTCCTGTATCCTGATCTAGGTGAATTTTAATGTTTACACTGAGTCAAAGATTATACTTTGCTATCCCAGATCTTAAGAGTGAGACACGAACTGTATGGTCCCGTTTATGAAATGGCATTACATAGTTCTGTTTGAGTGTCTAACAATAGGTCTGTGTAAATTTTTAATTAATGTCACTTATATAAATGTCAGGAAATGGCTACTATGACAAATGTCAGCCATGTATTTTAGTCCCAGCATTTGCTTTCTAATTTCTTAGACTCTGAATTTCCATCCTTATCTCCATGTTGGGACTCAGTGCCAGCAGCATTATTCCTTGGACTTCACAATATTGCTTTTTATTTAGACTGGTCTTTTAAATTTTTTTTTAGATTCATGACATTATTCATGACAATATCTGATAAAAAATAAATGACTATCACTGTGTCATGTTTTCTCAGCTCATTCTCTTTCTCATTTGCCAAGCCTAGCTGTCCCCTGCAGGTATCTGAATTTACAGCTGAGAATTGAAAGGGATCTAGCTTGCAAACATTTTGTTTTTTCTTTAACCAGAGTATTATTCAGTTCTGGCTGCTGGTGGTCCCAGGAATGGAGCCTTCGGCATGCTCTATGCTATCTCCTCACAGTCTCCAAAGTAAAAATGGCTTGGCAGTTAGTACCATTTCCTAAGAAGAACAATAGCACACCATGGAGTGATTGCTTTATTTATTTGCTTTTGCTTTAGACTGAGCACTTTGCAATGCCTATGTCTGGAGAATATATAATGGTAATGACTCTATACACCTGTCACTCATCTTCAACTGATTGGTCTTACCTTTAGTCTCTGTTAGTCACCATATTAACTTTAAACAGAATATTAAGAGATGCTTCTCAACTCATGAGCTATTGCCTAATGACTGAAAGAATTCCGACTGACAGGCCTTTTATTTATGTGACTATCAAGAGTGCAAGGACCAACACTGTATGTGTTTATTAAGTATTCGGATAGGGCATTGGAATAACAAACAACTTGGATGTAGAAGGCTTCAGCTTCAATCCTCAACACCTCTTTGCTAGAGCTGAATGTTTTGGGTTTTTGTTTTGTTTTTTGGTGAGAGAGAGAGAGAGACCACCAAAAGTAACTGGAGCACTTGCTCTCATATTTCATTGCATAATATAAGAACAGAAATGAATTCCTACAAGAATTCACTTGTTATCTAGATTCATCAATTTCAAAATATTGTAAAGATTGAATGATTCTTAGGGGCCAGATGGTGGTGCACCTGGTTAAGCACACACATTATAGTGCACAAGAACCTGGGTTCAAGCCCCTAGTCACCACCTGCAGGGGGAAGCTTCCCTTTAGCCAGTGCTGAAGCTGGGCTGCAGGAGTCTCTCTGTTTCTCTCCTTCTTTGTCCTCCCTCCTCTCTTAATTTTTCTCTGTCTCTATTATATATGGACTGAATGCTTCTGAAATAAAAGATGCATTGATTTTACAGGTAGGTAAAAATGGTCCTTTAAGGAAGTTTGATTTTAATGAATAAAAATGCTCCTTTATCTGATACAGTTGCCATTCACTAGACTCATTTTCTGTCTTCTGGATTTCATTTTGGAATCTCTGTTTTTAAGTTGTGTCCACCAGTGTGAACTCATTACACTGAATTATAGCAGCTTCCTGTCTACTGCTGTACTACTGTGGTCATACAGAAAAGATTTACGACAGTGAAAAATAGTTACCCTGTACCTCATCTACTCAACCCCTCCCCCAGCCAAACTTATACTAAAACTTGATTCTCCATTTAGAGATGCTTGGAAAACACTTTTTGCAGAATGCGGAGAGCCTTGAATAACTTTTCTATGTGAGAATAATATGCTTACATTTGAATTTCAATATATTACTTGAGTGCACATTGGAAAGTAGGATTCAGGACAGCGAAAATCTAGGTAAAATGTGATGACAGTTTAAATATTAGAATTGAAAATACAGATTGAGTAGAGATTTAGGGCTTGGCAGCATTCAGGGAAACATAAAAACCCAAATGAAAAATGTTTGATGGATGATTGGTGGTAAAAGGAATCTACGTGCCCTGAAAGTGTATGAGTTTCTGGTAGATCTGGAAGTAGGAAAGCTGTCTCCACGGGAACTTGAATGGACACTTACCCCTGTAGCTGTTGCTCAGAAAGTGCTGATATTGTCTTCTGGTTTGTTTAATGCTTATTATTGGCGATTTATTAATGGTTGATGACATGCCACATAGTTGTGGTACAGTGTCACATTCAGACATGCTGTAAGTAGACACACACACACACACACACACACACGCACACACACACACACACACACCCGCCTGTCCCTGCTTCTCTATGGTAATCACTGTCGTGACCGACCATCATGACTGCGAAGTGTAAGGGTGCAGGGCGCTATTTTCTCTAAATTCAGTGCTTTTGTTTTGGATATTACGCATGTGAGAGAAACCATCCAGTGGGTGTTCATCTCTTTACTCATCTCCCTTAGCAGAATCACTTTCAGCTGCAGATGCACCTGCTCAGGAATGAGGCTACATCCTCTTTTTTTTTTTTTTTTTTTACATTGCATAGTTTTATTTTAGCAAATATACGGCCCACAGCTTTTTTCTTTTTAGACATGACACCATCTCCTACACGCTCATAACTTCTTTATGCAGTCATGCAGCCATTTATCTCCGTTAGATTACTACCACACTGTTGATATTATGAATACTACACTCGGGGGGCCAGGCATTGACACATCTGGTGTTAAGTGCTCACATTATACTATGCAAGGACCAGGGTTCAAGCCCTGGCCCCCACTTGCATTTGTCACAAATGGCAAAGCAGGGCTGCAGGTCTCTCTGTCTCTTATCCTTTATTTTCTTAAATAAAGGGAGAAAGAGACATCTGAGAGAGATATCTACAGCCCTGCTTAGCCACTCATGAAGTTTTCCTCCTGCAGGTGGGCACCAGGGGCTTGAACCCACATCCTTGATCATTATAACATCTTCCCTTGACCAGGTGTGCTATAGCCTGGCCCATCTACCTTTCTGTCTCCCCCTCCCTTCTCAGTTTTTCTCTGCAAAATAAATAAATATTTTTAAAATTTATTTATTTATTTTCTTTTGTTGCCCTTGTTTTATTGTTGTAGTTTTTTTTATTTTTAAAGACATTTATTTATTCCCACTTGTTGCCCTTGTTGTTTTATTGTTGTTGGATAAGACAGAGAGAAATGGAGAGAGGAGAGGAAGACAGGGGGAGAGAAAGACAGACACCTGCAGACCTGCTTTACTGCTTGTGAAGGGACTCCCCTGCAGGTGGTTCAAACCGAAATCCTTAGGCCAGTCCTTGCGCTTTGAGCCACCTGCACTTAATCCACTATGCTATTGCCCAACTCCCAATAAATATTTTTTAAAAGAAACTAAAGGAATGACTTCTGAAGTTGAGGATATAGCATATTTGTATCACTTCTAATTAATGTTTTCATAGCTTCTGAAGATACCCCTGGGAATAACATTGCCACATCATGAAGATATTTACTTTTTCACTAAAAGAATCTGTCTGTCTATCTATCTATCTATCTATCTATCTATCTATCTATCGATCGATCTATTTTGCCTCCAGGGTTGTAGCTGGGGCTCACTGCCTGCACTATGAATCCATTGCTCCTGTGGCCATTTTTTAAGATATTTTTTCCCCAATAGGACAGAGAGAAATTGAGAGGTGTGGGGGGGGGGGGAGAAAAATAGGCACCTGAAGACCTGCTTCACTGCTTGTGAGGTGACCCTCCTGCAGGTGGGGAGCCTGAAGCTTGAACTGGGGTCAGGTAGTCTCGGTGCAGATTTCCTTTGCATGTCTCTAGTGATAAGTGGCTGGAACATCTTCACATGCCTGTGTCATCTCACCTCTGCTCCAGTACAGTGCATTTAGATCTTCCCCCCTGTATTCATTGGACTGCTTTTATTTTTTTTTTTAAAAAAATCTCAACTGTATGGCTTCTTTATGTTTTTCCACCTTAAATCACTCTCAGATACTATTTGCAAATACCGTCTTCCAGTTACTAGGTTGACTTCTTAATTCCTGTAGAAGGGAAAGAGAGAGACAGGCTGGGAGTATGGATAGACTTGCCAACGCCCATGTTCAGCAGGGAAGCAATTACAGAAGCCAGACCTTCCTCCTTCTGCACCCCATAATGACCTTGGGTCCATATTCCCAGAGGAATAAAGAATAGGAAAGCTATCAGGGGAGGGGATGGGATACGGAGTTCTGGTGGTGGGAATTGTGTGGAGTTGTACCTCTCTTATCCTATGTTTTTTTGTCAGTATTTTCTTTTTATAAATAAAGTTTAAAAAAAGATTTTAAAAAAGTGTCTTACAGAGTATAGAAGCTTTTTAACCTGATGCAGTTCCACTTACTTATTTTGGCTCTAGTTTCCCTTGCCAATAGTTTTGGTATTCAACAAAATTCCTGTTGTTAAGATCTGGATTACTTCACCAAATTTTCTTTCTTTCTATTTTTTTTCTGTTTTTTTTTTTAGTGTTTATTTATAAAATGAAAACACAAACACAATGATAGGATAAGATGGATACAATCCCCATAATATCCCATCCCCTCCTCTGATAGCTTTCCTGTTCTTTATCCCTCTGGGAGCATGGACCCAGGGTCATTGTGGGATGCAGAAGGTGAAAGGTCTGGCTTCTGGAATTGAAGGTCTGGCTTCCCCGCTGAACATGGTGTTGACAGGTCAATCCATACTCCAGATCTTTCTCTCTGTTTCCCTAGTGGAGCAGGGCTCTGGGGAAGTATGTGTTTTATAGTTAAGGTCCAATCTCCAGGCCATGGCTTCACTTTGAGTTACTTTTGGTGCATGGTGTTATGTTCTAATTTCTTTTTTTCTGCGTGTGGTTGTCTAGTTCTCTTAGCTCTCTCTCTCTCTCTTCTTTGTTGGAATGTTAATGGATTAATAGTTGCTGATACATCTGTGAGATTTCTCATCGAAGAAATCCATTTTCCATAGGAGTTGGACCTATTTGCATGGAAGCCCCCCCATGTCTTTGCTGCCCTTATTATTGCTGTCCTTTCTGATGTATGACATTCTTTTTAAAAAAAATTAATTAATTCATTCATTAATTCATTAATTTTGTGGTGTAAATCTTTTTTTTTATTTAAGGAAGGATTAATTAACAAAACCATAGGGTAGGAGGGGTACAACTCCACACAATTCCCACCACCCAATCTCCATATCCCACCCCCTCCCCTGATAGCTTTCCCATTCTCTATCCCTCTGGGAGCATGGACCCAGGGTCCTTGTGGGTTGCAGAAGGTGGAAGGTCTGGCTTCTGTAATTGCTTCTCCCCTGAACATGGGTGTTGACTGGTCGGTCCATACTCCCAGTCTGCCTCTCTCTTTCCCTAGTAGGGTGGGTCTCTGGGGAAGCGGAGCTCCAGGGCACATTGGTGGGGTCTTCAATCCAGGGAAGCCTGGCCAGCATCCTGATGGCATCTGGAACCTGGTGATTGAAAAGAGAGTTAACATATGAAGCCAAGCAAATTGCTGAGCAATCATGGACCCAAAGCTTGGAATAGTGGAGAGGAAGTGTTAGGGGGGTACTCACTGCAAACTTTAGTGTACTTCTGCTTTCAGGTATATATTTTGCAGTAGTTTATGGATACGTGTGAACATATGCTCTCTCTCACAGAAACTGGTGGATATCTAGGTTTTGGGACTTTATTAGAAAGTGAACCACCTGAGATGAAATTAGAGTATACTATGAAAGGAAAGGTGTCACCCGAGTAATGAAGCTGAAGGGTTGTCATTCCACACAGGTAGTCTCTGGACACAGTCTGAAGTGAAACATGTTGATGTGGCAATCCTTGTGTTGGTTAGGTTGTGATCGGCGGATGCAATATTATTTGGTATGGATTGGGAGATGCATATGGGAAAGTGGGCCCTATCCAAGGGTTCCAGGACTGGGGGAAGTAGGGGCTCTATAGTGGAGATGTGAGGCTCCTGCTGTCTTAGGGTTCAAAAAGACAATCGATAGTTAATGTTATCATCACATTATTTGGTAATTGGGAAAAGATGTATGACATTCTTACAGGGGGGAAATGGTAACCTGTTTTTATGCGAACTTCTATGATAATCAGTGACAGGGATCACTCTCTCAATGGCTATGGGATTTTGAGATCTCTTCTTCGGTGAAAATTCTTTCTATTTCTTCTCATTTTTGGATGGGGTCATTTGATTTTGTGTTGCTGACTTTGATGAGTTACTCAGATAGTTTGTTTTTAGCCCTTTGTTTGATGTGTGGCGTGTTAAAATTTCCTCCCATCCCATAGCTAGTCATTTTCTTTTGGTTCTAGATGGGCTCTTGATTCTATTCCCCTGCTCTGTGTGTTGTCTTTTTCTTTCTTTCTTTCTTTTTCTTTCTTTCTTTCTTTCTTTCTTTCTTTTTTTCTTTCTTTCTTTCTTTTTGTACCAGCACTAAAAACTTATGATTACAACAGCTCTATAATAGAGCTTGAGATCTGGAAGCAGGACATCCCCATTCTTATTCTTTTCCTCTAATTTTTTTTAAATACAAGTTTTTTTAAAAAAATTATTATCTTTATTTATTAATTGGATAGGGGCAGCCAGAAATCAAGAGGGAAGGAGGGATAGAGAGGAAGAGAGACACCTGCAGTACTGCTTCACAATTCATGAAGTTTTCCCTCTCCAGGTGGGGATCTGGAACTCAAACTGAGGTCCTTGCACATTATAACATGTGCACTCAACCAGGTGCACCACCACCCGGCCCCTCTTTTCCTCTTTGAATGCCTTTGAAAACGTTGGGCAGTAGCACAGCTGGTTAAGCACAGGTGGCGCAAAGTGCAAGGACCGGCTTAAGGATCCTGGTTGGAGCCCCCGGCTCCCCATCTTCAGGGGAGTTGCTTCACAGGCAGTGAAGCAGGTCTGCAGGTGTCTATCTTTCTCTCCTCCTCTCTGTCTTCCCCTCCTCTCACCATTTCTCTCTGTCCTATCCAACAATGATGACAACAATAATAACTACAACAATAAAACAACAAGGGCAACAAAAGGGAATAAATAGCCACTACAACAAGCTCAAATGCCACCATTTCCTCTTCTACCTACTTCCATTTCCAAAACTGCAGACAGTTCTTTTTTTATTATTATTATTATTTTTTAAGTTTTTTTTTAAATTTTTTATTTAAGAAAGGATTAATGAACAAAAACATAAGGTAGGAGGGGTACAACTCCACACAATTCCCACCACCCAATCTCCATAACCCACCCCCTCCCATGATAGCTTTCCCATTCTCTATCCCTTTGGGAGCATGAACCCAGGGTCATTGAGGGTTGCAGAAGGTAGAAGGTCTGGCTTCTGTAATTGTTTCCCCGCTGAACATGGGCGTTGACTGGTCGGTCCATACTCCCAGTCCTGCAGACAGTTCTTATATTCATCTTCCATAAATAGTGATCCTGGAGTATTCTGGCAGCATGAACTCATCCCCTGTTGTCTTCATCAAGTGTACAAAAACCAAGCTTTGCCTCCCTCCCCCACCTTTCCTTTTTTTTTTTTTTCCCTTGATGCTCTCTTCTCTTTACCTCCTTTGCATGGCAGAACTCTTTGCCTCCTTGTGTTTCTGTAATGTGGTTTCCTGACAGTCGGCATTACTTACACACGGCCAAGAGTAACTTCTGATTAGGGCTGTAAAAACTGCAAGAGGTGAGTCTCTGGTAGACTGCTTTCTTTGGAAATATTAACAACCCAGCCCACAATGCTGTTAACCTGTGTAACAGAGGGTGGAGCTTCCTTCTCTCTCCCCCTGCTGCTCCTGCTCCATGGAGCGGAATGCCATGCTCAACACACACACACACACACACACACACACACACACACCTCCCTTTTTTTTTTTTTTTTGAACAACCCTTAGCCATATGGGTATAGCTAGAATGAGTGAGGAAAGTCTTAATACACTGACTGCACCAGGTCATTTTTAAATTGATTTAATAATGATAAGCAGGGCCCTAGAATAAGAGGGGTACAATGCCCCACAATTCCCACCACCAAAGTTCCCTGTCCCATTCCCTCCATTGGAAGGTTTCCTATTCTTTATCCCTCTGGGAGTATGGACCAAAATTCTTTATGGGGTGCAGAAGGTGGAAGTTCTGGCTTCTGTGATGGCTTTTCTTCTTGACATGGGCGTTGTTGGCAGGTGGATCCATACTCCCAGCCTTATCCCAGGATTCAGGACCCAGAATCTTGTGCATGAGACATGGAGTGGGTGACTCAAGCAGAGACGGACATGCCCCATTAGCAGGAGGCCAAGTTTCAAGTCAGCCAGGCCAATAAGCATTAGACCACAGGGCACTGCAGGAGAAAAGAGACCAGGAAGACTTCTTGACTGTCAGCATGGGATTGCTCCTTTTATTAATTCGGTTCATGTCCCTTCTTTGCTTTACGTGCTTATTTCCTTCAGTGAAATCTGCTGAGAAAGAAGAATAAATAAATCCACCAAAGTGAAGTTCAAAAAAAAAAAAAAAGGTCATTGTCCAACCACTTCTCATAAAGAAACCAAATAATTAATAATCACAGCCCTTGCTTTTTAAATTTGAGGCCAAACATTCGGGAGTAGAGATTATTTAGCGTAAACCACTTCATAGACTTCTTGTTTATCTCTCTATAGCTTGTTTATCTTTCCATGTCTCCCTCTTTTAATAAAAACGTCTTAGATTCTTCGCTTAAATCCCAGTCCAGTTCATGCATAATATTAGCTGCTATGTAACCCTCCAGCATGGCATGTACAATAATAATTAGAATTCTCAGATTCTTTTCTGATTGTCTGTCTCTGAGTCTTGCAACGTTGAGAAAGAAAATATGTTTTCATATATTTAAACAGGAACTCACAAAAAGTGGCTGAACTGTGTCTAAGGTTTTTTTTTTTTTTTTTTTTTTTTAAAGATAAATCCTGCCTGCAAACAGTGGACACAGAAGTTGACTGGGTTCCCCTCCCCATTGGCGAGTTGAAGAAGTAATGTTTTACTTAACTACCTGGAAATCCAGTTGTTGCTTTTGGTGAACGGCCACTTCCTCTCTGATTAGTTATGTTGTAATGTGTTCATTATGCCTGAGTATAGCTGCTTCTGTCCATCTTTATTTTAGGCTGTGAGAAATGTCTTGGATACGAAGGAGATTGAAATTATACAGTAGAATCACGAGAGAGAGTATTCAGCAGTCCTTGTCCCTGTGTTAAACTCTTCACACATTTCAGTTTCTGAAGCAAAGAGAAACATACTGCAACCAATTCCTCTAATTAGCAGAATACCTGCAAGTTTGGTCTATTAACAATCTGTCAGCATGTTCGTCTTTAAAACAACTTCATAAAAATTAAAACATATATTATTTGCCCTTTTTTGCAGTCTCTGGGGTGCTATCATCTGGCATATTGTTATTGCTGCTATAATTATTTCCTAAGGATATTAAGTAACATTATGTAGACAAGTATACAGAGTAAACAAAAACTTTTTTTTTTTTTTGGATGATACGCCTTGTGTGAATCCTGAGAGCTAATCTTTTCCCTCTCCTCCCATGAAAGTAAAGTGCACGTAGAACTTCATTAAGTTGGTCCATTAAGCCTCGTGCAATCAAATGGCTCCTTCATTTGAAGAAGTGGAGGCTACGTGATCTGGGGGGTGGCGCAGTGGATAAAACACGGAACTCTCAAGCATGAGGTCCCGAGTTCACTCCCCGGCAGCACATACACTGGTGTGATAACCGGTTCTTCTTTCTCTCTCTTATCATTCTCATTAATAAATAAATAAAATATTAAAAAAAATAAGTGGAGGCCTTATTGACCAGTGATTAGAAACAGGCTCCCTGGAGTCTTACAAACCTGTGTTCAAACCCAATGTTTTTTGGTTTTTTTTTTTCACTCACGAGTCTTGTTGTCTCAAGCGATTATACTCCTTGAAATGTGAATCATTCCGTCCTTCGCCTGGCATCGCTGATGTGATTATACTAATCCAGCTTAAAGAAATAAAGAGTAGGGGTGGGGGGCTAAACAGACCCTCTAAGATGTCAGTGGATGGTGCTGCGTTTGCCTTCATTGAGCTTGGTCTCAGCTGGGAATGAGCCCTTTGTACATTTAAAGATCAGAAAATACCACTGATCATTTGGTATCTGATTCTTTCAGAACTAAGGTTAAAGTCTTTATGATAACTAATTATAGTAGTTTACTAGAACTTTTTATAGTTTATTATAACTTTATTATAACTAATTGTGTGTGTGTTTCTAACTTTCCAATGCAAAAAGGTGAACCACATTGAGTTTTTTCCTCTATGCAAAAAAAGTTAGCGATTGTTTCTGACATTAGTCCAACTGCTTAATATATTTAAAAAATTTTAATTAACTTTCTTTATTTATTGGATAGAGACAGCCCAAAATCAAGAGGGAAGGGGGTGACAAGAGAAAGACAGAAACAGAGAGGGAGAGAGAGAGAGAGAGGGAGAGAGAGAGAGAGAGAGAGAGAGAGAGAGAGAGAGATACCTATAGTCCTGCTTCACCACTCACAAAGCTTTCCCCCTACAGGTGGGGACTGAGGATTCAAACCCGTGTCCTTGAGCATTGCAACACATGCCACGTGCACTTGACCAGGTGCTTCACCAGTCACCATCCAGCCCCCTACTGCTTGATAGCAACAGGGTACCATTCTGTCTGTGTGTCACCACGTGCGGTCTGTACCGTTACACTTACAGTTTTATCCACGTGGTCCGAAGATGACATCTGCTGAATTCACTGTTACCCTGACCAGCAAAGTGGTGCGTCACCACTTGCCTTCCTATTTTTAAGATTTTTATTTAAGTTAAAATTTATAATTCTGCTTATTTATTTTTACTAGAGTTCTGCTAATCTCTGGTTTACTTCCCTTTGGAGACTGAACCTAGGAACTTTGAGGCCTCAGGTACAAAAGTCTTTTCATATAACTATTATGCTATCTCCTCAGCTCACTTGCTTCGCTCCCAAGCTCTCTTTTGTTCTCCTCTCTGTCTTCCTCTGATATGCAGATATACTACATATTACCAGAACTTAAGGAAGCCATTCTACACATGTCACTCTGGGAGTCTTTATGATAGCTGTGGCATTTACAGTCATAAAATCAGCTGGCAGGTCCTAGAGAACCATCATAAGCAGAATCCAGAAGCATCCTTTAACTGGTATCCAGGATGCTATGGGTGCTGTCTGTGTCTGAGGTTGGCGGATGTCCTGTTAGCTGGATGTGGTAGCCATCTCCTAGCATAACACACACAGAAATGGCTCATAGGTGTCCAATAGTCAAATCTATCCTATGAATATAGACGCTTAAGAATATGAATTATCCCTTAAAGAAGCTAGGGCAAGTGTAGACTTCCCACTGTAAGATGTGAATGTGAAAACTAACGACAGGTTTCCAAAAAGTCATTAGTAATCTTGACACAACTCATCACAAAAGAGAACCGGGGATTAAAGAACAAAGGACAAGGGCCTAGGAAAGGAAGAGAAGTGAGTGTTAGAGTAGAGATAATTCTCTCAAGATATTTTGCTTTATCTTACAAAAGTAAACAGAGCTCTTGGGCAATAACAGAATAAACCTACATGATTAGGATTCTTTTCTTACAAAAATTTGAAGGGCAAGTTATGTACTGTATAAAAAATTCGGATGTAGGGGGCTGGCAAAATAAGGGATCGGGGCTGGCAGGTGACCCACCTTGTAGGGTCATCCATTACCATGCATTAGGACCTGGACACAAGCCCCAGGCCACCACCTAGTGGTGCCTACAGGAGGAAGCTTCGTGACTGGTGAGTGGTCCTGCAGTGTCAGTCCTGTCTCTGTCTCAGTCTCTATCTCTGTCTCTCCCCCCCTTCCCACATAATGAGCAGAAGAATGAACACCAGGCTTAGGATCACATAGGCTCTGGTGCTCCAGCAAAAGCAGAGTTGTAAACAAAATAGGAGGGGGGAGAAACAAGTGCCAGGTCTTAGCATATTTGTTTGGTTTTGAAATTTAACTAATTTTGCTTGATTTTGAGTAAAATAATGTAGAACAATATAGCTTTTCTTTAGATATAATCTTTCATGTTTTAAAAAAAATTATCTTTATTTATCTACTTGATAGAAACAGCCAGGTATTGTGAGGGCAGGGGATGATAGATGGAGAGACAGACAGAGAGACACCTGCAGCACCGCTTCATTACTTGTGAATCTTCCCTTTGCAGGTGTGAACCTGGGGGTTGAACCCAGGTCTTTGCACCTGGTGCACTCAACCAGGTGCACCACCTGCAGCCCCCCTCTCAATATAATCTTAAATTTACTACTGAATAACTCAGCAAAATACGTGGAAGAAGAGACAGACCTGTATAAGGTGAGTCCAGGAGGAAAGGCTGGACGGTTCCTGTGCAGTAGCTGGAAGGGACATGTGACACATAGAGAGAAGCCAATAAGAGAGACTACATGGCACGTCCTTTAATTAATACTTAAAGACATATGATCATCTTTTGTAATAAGAGATGCTCTGCTAAAAACTCTTAAAACAGCTAAAAATTTACTCAGAGCTAATGATTTCCAGAAATAAAAGACTGATTGAAAACCAGTTCCTTTTTTTTTTTTTTTTTTTTTTTCCTCCAGGGTTATTGCTGGGGCTCGGTGCCTGCACCAGGAATCCACTGCTCCTGGAGGCCATTTTTTCCCCTTTTGTTCTCCTTGTTGTTTATTGTTGTTGTCATTGTTGTTATTATTGCTATCATTGTTGTTGATAGGACAGAGAGGGGAGGGGAAGACAGGGAGGAGGAGAGAAAAACACCTGCAGACCTGTCTTACCACCTGTGAAGCAGCCCCAGCCCCCTACAGGTGGGGAGCCAGGGGCTCGAACCATGATCCTTATAGTGGTCTGTGTGCTTTGCACCATGTGTGTTTAACCTGTTCAATTTTGTCTACTTCTGAATGTTTTATGGATTGGTAGGAAAACAAAGATGTTCTCTGACTTTTAAATCTTTTTCCCCCTTAATTTGGGGTTGATATTTACATTGATTATCGAAAAAGACATAAGCTAAGTCTTAAATTCAAGAAAAAGTCCCATATAATTTGATTCTACCAAGGGAATAGGACTAGTGTACTAAAGGAAAAATGCAAGTGAGGTCTGTGATTCATCTGAGTATCAGTTGAATTCTTGTGATTACAGCTATTACCCATGGACAAGAAAGGCTGAATTTCTGTTGACCTCATTGTTTCTTTCTCACACTGCATATAATTAACTTCTCGAGATCAGTTGTGCCAACAGAGACTTTCAGAAGAGGTTAACACAAAAATTGATCTTTTGTTACATATATTCAAGTGGTTAGAACGATAATTATGCATGATTTCATTGTTTCAAGCTCTTTAAACTGAAAAGGGATTTGAAAAACGATTGTCTGGGTACATGCTAACATAACGCTATCAACATTGTTGATTTTCAGTTTTATAGTTTTTGGAATAAACAGAGGTAAGAGGAATCTATCGAATTATGATCTGGGGAATGGACTTCAAATGACAGATTTCCCCTGAGATTGAGTATGAAGGATCTAAGATCACAGTCTCCACCCCCTCCCACCCCCCACTCCCTCTTATACTAAGGAGAAGTTGATAAATGGTAGTGGTATGAGAATCCTCAAAATGTCAGGTAGACTGCTGTTCTTTGGGGAGGCAGAGTGGTGTGTGCAGAATGAGTGATACACTGCTGTGTTTTTGAGTTATGTAGTCAAGTGGGAACACAAACTTGTCTGGAATGTGAGAACAGACTGTCAGTCTTTGGACTATTTTTTGATTTTTAAAAAAAAATTATATTTATTTGTTTATTTATTTTCCCTTTTGTTGCCCTTGTTGTTTAACACTGTTGTGGTTATTGATGTCATTGTTGTTGGATAGGACAGAGAGAAATGGAGAGAGGAAGGGAAGACAGAGAGGGGGAAAGACAGACACCTGCAGACCTGCTTCACCGCCTGTGAAGCGACTCCCCTGAAGATGGGGAGCCGGGGGCTCGAACTGCACTACTCCCCGACTCCCAGCTTCTTCTTTTTTATAGATTTTATTTATTTATTTATTTATTTACTATTGGATAGAGATAGAGTGGAACTGAGAGTGGACAGGGTGTCAGAGAGGGTAAGAGACAGAGAGACACCTGCAGCTCTGCTTCACCACTCCTGAAGCTTCCCCCTGCAGGTAGGGACTAGGAGCTTGAACCTGGGTCCTTGAGCACTGTAATGTGTGGGCTTAACCAGATGCACCACTACCTGCCCCCCTCGGCTTATTCTTTTATGTGGATAAGTTTTCTTTCTTTTTTTTTATCATTTATTTATTTATTCCCTTTTGTTGCCCTTGTTGTTTCACTGTTGTTGTTATTGATGTTGCTGTTGTTGGATAGGACAGAGAGAAATGGAGAGAGGAAGGGAGGATAGAGAGGGGTGAGAACTATAGGCACCTGCAGACCTGCTTCACCGCCTGTGAAGCGACTCCCCTGCAGGTGGGGAGCCGGGGGCTCGAAATGGGATTCTTATGCAGACCCTTGCTCTTTGCACCACGTGCGCTTAACCCGCTGCGCCACCGCCCAACTCGTTTGATTTTTTATAATTACTAATTGATTTAAAATTGAAAACTATCAACAATAAAGTAGGATAAGAGAGATTCAGTTCCACACAATTCCCACTACTAGAACTCCTTTGAAAGCTTTCCTATTCTTTATCCCTCTGGGATCATGGGCCCAGGATCATTATGGGGTGCAGAAGGTGGGAGGTCTGGCTTATGTAATTGCTTCTCCACTGGGCATAGGCACTGGGAGGTGGATCCATACTCCCAGTCTGTCCCTATCTCTCCCCAGTGGGGTAGGGCTCTGGGGAGGTGAGGTTCCAGGACATATTAGTGAGGTCCTCAGCCCAGGGAAGTCAGGTTGGCATCATGATAGCATCTGTAACTCGGTGTCTGAAAAAGCATTAAGATATAAAGCAGAAAAAAAAATCATTTAATAGTCAGGAACCTAAAGGCAAGAATATAGCATATGAGTTTGAGTTTTGGGGTATCCATTGTGGATAAAAATAGTAGGTCTATTTTAGGTATATCCCAAGGGGCCATGACTTTACTAAGTTTTACTTGAGCCTGACAGCTACCATGTAGGTGCATTGAGGTTTTTTGTTTTGTTTTGTTTTTGTAGAAGAGCTTTGTGCAAGGTAGGTATATGGAAATAGAAACTGCACTATGAGTAATCTTCAGTTATACAGACATATTCAGAGGAGCAGAGTGCCCTTTTCTTTAGTGCATATTTTTCTGCTCCAGAATACAAAACAGAGGAAGCACTGACTGTTATTCTCAACTCAGCCCTTTCCTGGTGGTGGTGGTGGGGTCACTGAGGCCTCCCTGCTCCGGGTGAATCTCTTCAGTTAGAGAAAGACAGCAAGAGGAACCTTGGTCCTCTGCATAGCAAAGCAACATACTGACCAGGTGAGCTCTCTGGCCAGCCCTCAACTCCATCTTTTTTTAATTAGATGCCTTTTCAAATATATATATATATATATGGAAATCTTATGATGAAAAGATATAAAACGATGATGCTTTAGTGAAAAAGCAAATTCAATTTGAGTCATATATTTGGGAGATGAGAGTTTTATACAGAAATATAGAGACTGAAAAGTGTGTATGTTTAAAAAAAATGCATTTTCATCATGAATGACACTTGCAAAATGCTCAGCAGGTTTATTCTATCAAAAACATTGGTTTCCTACCCTGGAGAAAATGGATCTTAGACACAACATCAATTCCAGCCACCAAATCATGTTCTGGGGTATGTTTTTTATTTCTTTTTAATACACAAAAACCATTCCCACCACCAAAAGACCATGTCCCATCTCATCCCTCCACCCCACCCCACCCCATGAAGCTGAGTGGATGTCTGGGGTATATTTTAAAACAAACATTTGATGAAGCTTTTTTCCCCCACATTTTCCAGATCTTTTATTTGTGATTTAATAATGATTAACAAGATTATAAGATAACAGGGGTACAGTTTTACACAGTTTCCACCACCAGAGTTCTGTGTCCTATCCCCTCCATTGGAAGCTTCCTTATTCTTTATCCCTCTGGGAATATGGACCAAAATTCTTTTATAATATCTCTGCTGCCACAGGGATATATATATATATATATATATATATATATATATATATATAATTTTATTTATTTATTAATGAGAAAGACAGGAGAGAAAGAACCATATGCTGCCAAGGATCCAACTAAGAACCTTATGCGTGAGAGTTCAGTGCTTTATCCACTGTGCCACTTCTGGACCACAGGACCAAATTTCTTTATGTGCAGAAGATGGGAGTTCTGGCTTCTGTAACTGCTTTTCCACTGGACATGGGTGTTAGCAGGTGGATCCATCCCCCCAGCCTGTTTCTTTCTTTCCCTCGTGGGGCAGGGCTCTGGAGAGGTGAGGTTCCAGGGCGCAATGGTGAGGTCGTCTGCCCAGGAAAAACAGGATGGAATCCTAGTAGCATCTGCAACTTGGGGGCTGAATAGTTATATCTTATATAAAGCAGAAAAAGTTGTTTAATGACCAGGAACTCAAAGGGAGGAATAGAGCAGATGAAATTAGGGGGTCTTTGTGTGGAAAGAAGCTAGGAAGTCTATTTCATATATGTTCCAAGGGGCCCATGACTGAACGTAGTGCACTAATCATCTTAACATACACCAGGTGTTCTTGGGCTTCTTCCATGTTGTTGGCAATAACAGTTTAACTCACAGAAATATCACAGCAGTGCTATCCCAACTCATTGTCTTGCGAATTGGACCACACAGAGAGGTAACTATATACATTCAGAGAGTTAACTTTCATTTCTGAGATTTCTGACTTGCATCTTGGTTTCTAAGAATATTTAACTCCTGGGGAGTCAGGCGGCAGCACAGTGGGTTAAGTGCACGTGGCACAAAGTGCAAGGACTGGCATAAGGATCCTGGTTCCAGCTCCCAGCTCCCTACCTGCCGGAGAGTTACTTCATAGGCAGTGAAGCAGGTCTGCAGGTGTCTGTCTTTCTCTCCCCCCTCTGTCTTCCCCTCCTCTCTCTATTTCTCTCTGTCCTATCTAATGACATCAATAACAACAACAGTAATAACAACAACAACAATAAAACAACAAGGGCAACAAAAAGGAAATAAATATTAAAAAAAATAATATTTAACTCCCAGCAAAACAAGGGCCTGAACAAATATAGCAAGTGATAAACACTCTTACTCAAAAACATAAAATGCATTATGTGACCAGGTAGTTTAGAAGTGGCCTTGAGAAGACTGTGATCTACAGACACTGAGCAGAACTGGATTCTTAGCATCCCTTGTGTCTTGTCTCCCGGACTCAAGTTTTTCTGACTCCTTTTAGCAAATTAGCCTATGCAGAAGTTTTTAGAAATAAGAAAATCCATACCACCAACATTGTCCTCGAGGGAGTAATCCATTTATTTATTTTTAAATTATCTTTATTTATTGGATAGAGACAGCCAGAACTTGAGAGGGTAGGGGAGATAGAGAGGCAGAGAGAAAGAGAGACACCTGCAACACCGCTTCACTACTTGAGAAGCTTTCTCCCCACAGGTGGGGACCGGGCTCGAAATCTGGTCCTTGTGCATTGTAACATGTGCACTCAACCAGTTGAGCCACCACTTGGCCACCCTTGAGGGATTTATTAATTAATCTTTACAGAAAAGATGATTTCATGCTACCGTTCCTGCAGCTGTGCAGTCTCTCTGACACTGTAAAACCTGGATGAGGTGCTGCACGGCAGAACAATGTCACAGTGTAAGCTTTCCTGGATTTCTAAGAAAATCCACTAGTTTTCACAGTAATTTTACCATGTATTTCACTACTAATACTTGGTGGATTTTTTTTTTTTTTTTGCTTAATGATTCAAGCAATGCATATGTATTCAAAGTGGAACCTTAAGCAAAACAGGGGACTTACCAGTCTCATTGAAAATTCCAAGAGTTAAATTATAGCTTTGCTTAATTAGAACTTAAATTTGCATCTTATTTTCCTGGATAGCTTAATGTTTACTTATTTTTTTAGTGATCAGTTTCAACTGCTTAGAGGAAGTAGTCAATCTTGCATTTCTTGTTAACTCCCTCTTTACTTAAAGTAGCAAGTCTGGGTCTCAGCACCTATTGAGATGAGCTCTCACTGATCTGATGTGGGCAGAGAACAGGCTGAGATTGTAGGAAGGGGGAATTTGTGGGAAGGAGTTCGAGACCGGGCTGTGATAGCAGCTGACCTTTCTGACTTTGGTTCAACTTTGGTTGAATCCTGGCTGTTTTTTTTTTTTTTCCTTCCTTCCTTCCTTCCTTCCTTCCTTCCTTCCTTCCTCTTTCTTTCTTTCTTTCTTTCTTTCTTTCTTTCTTTCTTTCTTTCTTTCTTTCTTTCTCCCTTCCTTCCTTTCTCTTTCTTTCTTTCTTTCTTTCTTTCTTTCTTTCTTTCTTTCTTTCTTTCTTTCTTTCTTTCTTTCTTTCTCTATTTTCTTTTTTCCCCTTTTCTTTGAGCTGTGAAAGTGGCCACTCTACAACATGCAAAAGTATGTTGGTTTCTGAGTGGGTGTTCTGAGCAGGCCATTTCGTTTATATGAATCAAGAACAATTTCTAGAAACTGACAAAACGTCCACCTCACTGGCTTCGCTGGCTTGATGCAGGTGTTTAGTAACTGAAAACATTTGTTTTGCTACTGTTACTCCAGCCGTCCTGGAACACTCTCCAGGTTCGAAAAGGACACGCGGTTCACTTTATTTAGGCTGAGATTGTGAGTCCTGAAAGGTCCAGTTTTAAAGATAAATGGAAATGATTCTAATTGAAGGCAGACTTTTGTTTGTTCCAGCACAGGGTTCTGCTGGGGCTCCTGCTGGCACTATGAGTTCACTGCTCCCTGTGGCCATTCTTTGCCTTTTTTTTCTTTTTCTGCTTGATGGGTTAGGGAGAAATAGAGAGGGGAGAGGGAGACTGAGAGGAAGAGAGACACCTGCAGACCTGCTTCACCACTTGTGAAGATCTCCCCCACCTCCTCCACCTCCCCGCCTGTAGATGGGATGCAGGGGCCTCGAACCCAGGTCCCTGTGCACTGCAATGTGTGCACTCAACTAGGTGTACAGCTACCTGCTCCTGCCTCTTCCCTTACCCAGCATGCTTTGACAACACACGACACAAACTCCTACTTTTAAAATATTTAACACAGATTCAACTATTTCTTTCTTTCTTTCTTTCTCTCTCTCTCTCTCTCCCTCCCTCCCTACCTTCCTTCCTTCCATCCTTCCTTCCTTCCATCCATCCTTCCTTCCTTCCTTCCTTCCTTCCTTCCTTCCTTCCTTCCTTCCTTCCTTCTTTTCTTTTTTAACCAAAGCACTGTTCAGCTCTGGCTTATGGTGGTGTGGGGGATTGAACCTGGGACTTAACTTGATGGAGCCTCAGACATGAGAGTCTGTTTGCATAACCATTATGCTATCCACCCCCGCCCTCAGCTAATGTTTCTAATGTAGGGCAAGGAACAACTTATTTACTACTGTGAATCTTTCACAGTAGGAAAATAGAAGAACTATACCTTTGAGTCTGTGTGAGCCTTCTTGCTTTTAAAAAAATATTTGTATGTATTTGTTATTGGATAGAGATGAAAATTGAAAGGGGAGGGGCAATAGAGAGGGAAAGTGACAG
The DNA here is from genome assembly GCF_950295315.1 of Erinaceus europaeus. Classification (NCBI taxonomy): domain Eukaryota; kingdom Metazoa; phylum Chordata; class Mammalia; order Eulipotyphla; family Erinaceidae; genus Erinaceus; species Erinaceus europaeus. The sequence goes on along the minus strand of NC_080178.1, from coordinate 69,770,720 downwards.
AGAGACACCTGCAGCCCTGCTTCACCTCTTACTAACTTTTCCCCCGCAGGTGGGGACCAGAGGCTTGAACCCTCTTCATTGTGCACTGTAATGTGAACACTTAGCCAGGTGTGGCACCATCTGGCCCCACCCTCTTGCTTTTTATTCATGTATATTTTTAATATTTTGTACTTATAGGTCATGTATACTGGTATCTTATTCCTAATGTTTCAGTACAACTTTTTTTGTTAATCTTTATTTACAAAATGTAAATATTGACAAGACCATAGGGTAAGAGGGGTACAATTCCACACAATCCCACCATCAGAACTCCATATCCCATCTTCTTCCTTGAAAGGTTTCCTATTCTTTACCCCTCTGGGAGTATGGACCCAGGGTTATGGGGTGCAGAAGGTGGAAGGTCTGGCTTCTGTAATTGCTTCTTTGCTGAATATGGGCATTGATAGGTCGATCCATACTCCCAGCCTGCCTCTCTCTTTCCCTAGTGGGGCAGGGTTCTGGGAAAGCAAGGCTCCAAGACACATTGGTGGGGTCGTCTGCCCAGGGAAGTCCACTTGGCATCATGATAGCCCCTGGGACCTCGTGGCTGAAAAAGAGTTAAGATATAAGGCAGAGCAAATTGTTGACTAATCATGAACATAAAGGCAATTTTTTTTTTTGGAAAAAGCTAGTAGGTCTATTTTAGGTCTGTTGTTTTTGCTGCGCTGGCTTCACGGGCGGATAATAGACGACCCGGGACTCATGGCTGGGTTGTACGCAGTATCTCTTTATTCATGCAGGATGCAGCACAATCTATACCAAGCTAAGCTAAACTAAACTAAAATGAACAATGTTGTCTTTATAAATATACTAGCCCAGTAGGGTGGGAACAGGATGCGACGCGCAGTGAGGGTGGAGAGAAAAGTGACTGGTGAAAATCAAGGTATGACAAGGAGAGGGGGCAGAGCAGGCAAGAATTCTAGCACTAAACCACCAATGCCCTGGAGGGAGTGTCATGCTTTATGTATATGTAAAAGTGATTTAAATAGACCGCTTTGAATGGGATCAAACCAATCCCTATATAGGCATACTTGTGCTTGGTTAAGCAGAAGCCAGGGGGAGCTGGCATACTACCCAACATCTCCCCCTTTCTTTTTAACTATTTGCCATAGTATCAGGAGTGTGGGGCACTTTTTGAGGCATGGAGACTGATAAGAGGCACACCTTTTGGGGTTCTACTGTCCCTCCTTGCTCAACCTCTCCGTAGAGAGAGAGACTAACAGGATGGACACACCCCTCAGGCTCAAGCCCTTCCAAGCTCAACCATATCCTCACAATTCCCCAACATCTCCCTCTTACTTAATGGCCATATATAACTGGGTCAATGTCTGTAAAAGGCTTCATCTCTGTCAGGGGAATAGCAGTGTAGGGGTGAACAGAAACCTATATCGTACAGGCGTTTTCAAAAGAACTGGCATAAGACATGGAAAACAAAATAGGTGAACAGCAATAACCAGTGTGATGCCAAGGGGAACGTTTCTTGCCTCAAAGGGCAAGGCCTAGCAGGCGAAAGGGCATTTCTTGCCTCTGGGAGCGCTTCATGCCTCTGGGGGCATCTCTTGCCTCAAAGGGCGTTTCCTGCCTCTGTGGGCATAACCTAATAAGGAGGGGGAGTTTTCTGTCTCTGGGGACAGAGCCTGCAGGTGAGGGCACATGGTCTATAGTCTCCAGGCAATTGGCTGAAGTTAGTCTTTGAGAAACACAGCAGCGTGTACCAGTAAGTCCGATGGAGGTGTCAGTCCAAAGTAGATGATCACAGAAGAAAATGCCAAGGGATGAAACGCTGCATGTCTGTCTCGATGGGGAATGTAGGCCACCAGAATTCTGTTTTTCTGTAGAGAGTGAGCTTTGGAGTCTGTGAATCTGTTTCTTCAGGTTGTGCCAGGTCACATCATTGGTTTCCCGGGGTGTGTTGTAGTCATTCCATCTTGTGGGCGATGTCAGAGAACAGGGGTCCAAATGGATTTCTGGGAATTCCATTTGAGTAGATCCTTTTTCATGTGAAGACCTGACAGCTGAAATTCACTTACTTGTCAAACAAAACTTGTAGCAGAATAGAAGTTTACTATAACTGATAACTCCATTATAATTTGAAGTCCTTTCTAGTATGATTTTAAGGTTGATTAAACAGTTTAAACTCAATAAAATGTGGAAAGGTAAACAGAAGAACCACGGTAGAAGCCTCAGGCATGAGAATAATTAACATAATCATTGCACTATCTGCCCCACCCATAACTCATACCGTTTCAGGATTAAACATTTCAGATTTATGCCAAAATGTAAAAAAGAAATCAACTGAGGGAAAAAACAATTTTTTGGATTGCTTCTGGATGTCTCTAGAAATCATGGCTGTGTCCAGCTTTTTTTTTTTTTTTAGTCAATGTCATACAAAAACTCAGTCATTCAAATCATTCTCTTATGAAACGCAACTTGAACCAGATTATCAAGATCTCACCATGTAGTATCATGAGTCCCGGGAGGGCGTCATAGTCCAAAAAGCTCCTCGAAATTCCATTTGGGGTGCTTCTGACTGTTCCTGCAGGATTGCTTCAGGCACCCATTTTTAAAAGCGTCTTCCCATTGAAGAAAGAATCCAATCAGGAGAGTAGAACTAACCACGTGTCTCCATTCTTGGGGATTGCCAGGGTACTCGAGAATGCTCCTTAAATTAAAGTAGTCCTTCTCCATGGGAAAAATTCGAGAAGAAGTCCAGAAAGTCCCAGTGGAAATCCCCATGCGTATCCCAAGGTCTACAATCATGGTCATAAAGAACCAAATTGTGGCCCAGAGCAAAATGTAGTCCTTTTCCTCAGGAAACATGGGAGAGGGAATCCAGAAAGTCCAAGGAGAAATCTCTGTGCATCTCCCAAGCTCTATGATTAGGGTCACAAGAAACCAAAGTTCCTGGTCAGGGAAACAAAGTGTGGCCCAGAGAAAAATGTTCCAGAGACAGAGTAACTGTCTCACTATGAAACAGTAGAGGCTTTGGCAAACCTCTTCATACGTAGAAGAGAAGACCATAGTGCATAGGTAGGCAAAGTCTTCACTTATCTGGGAGTTGCGCAGGTCTGGTCCCACGTTGTAGGCGCCATTGTGTTGTTTTCGCCGGGCTGGCTTCACGGGCGGGTAACAGAGGACCCGGGACTCATGGCTGGGTTGTACGCAGTATCTCTTTATTCATGCAGGACACAGTGCAATCTATACCAAGCTAAGCTAAACTAAACTAAAACGAACAATGTTGTCTTTATAAATATACTAGCCCAGTAGGGTGGGAACAGGATGCGACGCAGAGAGGGTGGAGAGAAAAGTGACTGGTGAAAATCAAGGTATGACAAGGAGAGGGGGCGGAGCAGGCAAGAATTCTAGCACTAAACCACCAATGCCCTGGAAGGAGTGCCGTGCTTTATGTAAATGTAAAAGTGATTTAAATAGACCACTTTGAATGGGATCAAACCAATCCCTATATAGGCATACTTGTGCTTGGTTAAGCAGAAGCCAGGGGGAGCTGGCATACTACCCAACATAGTCTATTCCAAGGGGCCCATGACCCTACTAGTTTTTGCCTGAGCTTAACATCTAACATGCTAGTGACCTCTGGGGACATGGTGTCATAGTTGGAAAGAGGACTAGAAAGCTGCATCAGGGAAGAGAGTAGCTCCCAAATATGGGGAAAGTATTTAAGTATTGTTAACTGTAAACACCATCGGTTTGATCTGGGGCCTATATTTAGCACAGGAGCCTGTGTAACCTCTGCATCCCTGCAGGTCTGAACTCACATTCTATGGTCATGGCAAGGAATATTCCAGGCTGAACTAATTTCAGGACCCATCTTCTTCAGGTAGTAGGTAGAGAATGTTGTCTAACCTCCCTTTGGAGAATAGAACATTCCCTACCATTATTGATCCACATTGAAGGCAAGGTCCTATAGGGACCCACAAAGGGGTCCATTATATTGTTCCTGGTGGACGTGACCAATGACAGTGGTGAGAGGGATCTGTTAGAGGTCTAGGCCCATCATGTCTGTGTGGGAATCCCAGTATATCTTTATAGATTATATCAGATTGTTTTTCTGTAGTGCAGTTATTCTCTTTGAACACCTTCTTGTAAATTATTTTAGTTGTTATGTTATTTATGGGTTAACTGCTGGTGTCTGTTCTCATAACAGATATTGTTTTTGAGACATTTGATTGTGGTCTGTGGCTGTCCTTACACATTGTGCACAGGGAGCATTCTGAGGTGACTACTTCAGTGATTCATTGGCTTTATCTTGGGCATTCCTCAACATCTGATAGTTGACACCAGCTAACTTTCTATATTATAATCATTAATAAGACCTGACATTCTGTAAAGCCTAGCACACCTATTTCAGCTAGCAGTTATTTTCAGGGAGTGGATATATCTAAAGTCCTCTTCCATCAAAATGCCACCTGTCCAGGGTGTCCATTAAAGTTACCTTTTACTGTTGGCTGTAAATCATTAATCCTCCAATAAAGAATTAAAAAAAAAGGTTACCTCACAAAGTAGAGTCTTTACATACACTGGGTGAGTAACTGAAATTGAGCTTTACTGTTTTGTTTTGTTTTTTTTTTTTTCATTGCCTCTGTTCCTGTATCAGTAATTTTAGCGCTCAAGGGCATGTATTATAAAGTAGCTTATCCTATGAGGAGGCACTGGCTGCTTCCCGACAGAGTTCAGCTCTAATAATTCTCTTCAATAATAAGGAACTGGTCAGTGTTTAGTTTTTTTTTTTTTCACTGTCATCTTGTGAAACAGCTTCTAGTTTGTGGTGATTCTTGTGAAGCCATCGACATAAATTGTCAAGGTAAAATTAGTCTCATAGAACAACCCAAATTAAACTTCTGTGTACACATGCAAATTGGTTTTTGCCTGCTCGATTTTAGGTTTGTTTAGCCAGAGGTAAGTATTTTACCTTAGTACTCATAATATTGCAAGGGACATTTATTTTATTTTATTTTATTTTATTTTATTTTATTTTATTTTATTTTATTTTCCTTATACCAACTCCCAGCAGGAGAAAATACAAGCACAGTCTACTTTCTATTTGGCATGCATAGAATATATTAATAGACAACAAATGTTGCAGTGAAATGGGCCTTTTCAGCAAAATAGATTCTGAAACAGTTGCATTTTTAGTTGACCCAGGCCTCTCATAGTATGGGACTAACTAACTACTGTGCAGTGACTTCTGTTACACAGTCCTGAAAAAGAAGAATACATCATTATATATTCTCAATTGTGCAGAACACCTCCTTTTTTCTTTTGCTTAGTTGGGCAAGTATTATAATTCAGCTTTTGGCCCCTTTAGAACTGCTATACCAGAGAATAGATCAACATGGGTAAAATTAGTTTCCTTGATCACAGTCGACTACTAAGTATAGATATAGGCTAATTTTGTAAAACTCATTTTCTTTGTGCAATTTATTTGTCATTCTTCCAGGCAAGCCACAGTGGATTCCTTAGCTTTTGTTTTATGATAAGATAATCTGTACACGTTCTGTAGATGTTAGTTAGCATGCCCTGTCACATTCAGTTTACTCTGTAGACCTGAAGTAGGTCAACAGCTTAAAATACCTGTTTAGGATAAAGCCCTTTAAGAATGAGTTTTTAACCCCACCAGTGTGTCCTGGAGCTGGGCCTTCCCAGAACCCTGCCCCACTAAGGAAAGAGAGAGGCAGGCTGGGAGTATGGATCAGCCTGTCAATGCCCATGTTCAATGGAGAAGCAATTATAGAAGCCAGTCCTCCCACCTTCTGCACCTCATAATGACCCTGGGTCCATACTCCCAGAGGGATAAAGAACAGAGAAACTACCAAGGGAGGGGATGGGATATGGAGTTTTGGTGGTGGGAATTTTGTGGAGTTGTACTTCTCTTATCCTATGTTTTTTGTGTTTCCTTTTTATAAATAAAAATTTAAAAAATACTCTCAATTTAAAATCTATCTTCTATCAATTTTATTGACCCTTTCAGCACATTATTATTTAAAGACCAAACATCTGTCTTGCCGAGGATACAGTCCCTGTGACATTTTGAAACCTCTACCACAGTTAGGACGATGATAACTACATAGTCTTTGCTCTCTCCTCCTGGGAAATGTCCTGTTTTATCTCCTCAATGCCCAGCATGACTGAGGAACGGCCCAACACCCTCAATCCACCAGCTTCTGCTTTATTTATCTATCTATTTATGTATTTCCTTTTGTTGCCCTTTTTTTTTATTGTTGTAGTTATTATTGATGTTGTTGTTGTTGGATAGGATAGAGAGAAATGGAGAGAGGAGGGGAAGACAAAGTAAGATAGAGAAAGAGAGACACCTGCAGACCTGCTTCACTGATTGTGAAGCGACTCCCCTGCAGGTGGGGAGCTGGGGCTTGAACCAGGATCCTTATGCCAGTCCCTGTGCTTCACGCCACTTGTGTTTAACCCGCTGTGCTACTGCCCGACTCCCCAGCTTCTGCTTTTCTATGAGGTTCATCCTGGCAGTATCTAGAAGAGATGGAAACAGATTTCTGTTTTGTCTTTCAAATTCTGCCCTCTTATTTTTTTAAATTATAATTATATAGATTTTATCTCCTATAATTTTGATGTAGGTTAATATTTTACATATTCTTATAAAATTCACAAATATTTTCTTGGACATTTAGCTCCAAGCTTCAAACTTGCCATGTAGAGTTTGATAATTCTGGCTAAGTGTACACATTACAATGCACAAGGACCCGGATTCAAGCCTCTGGTCCCCACCTACAGGGGAAAGCTTCAGGAATGGTGAAGCAGGCCTGCAGGTCTCTCTCTCTCTCTCTCTCTCTCTGTGTGTGTGTGTGTGTGTGTGTGTGTGTGTGTGTGTCTCCTCTCAATTTCTCTCTGTCTCTATCCAATAATAAATAAATAAATAAATGATGCTTTTTTAAAAAAGAGTTGGAATTCCTTGCTGTGAGTTCCTGTTCAGTTCTGGGAGCCAGGGGTGGAGTTAGATGCTAGATCCTGTTGTATCTACTGAAGCAAGTCTAGACACTGGCCAGTGGCCCACAGAAGCCAGGTAGCTCCCTATTGAAGAATAGCTGCTCATTCTACTGTCCTAAGTAAAGTCTTCAACACAGATAACCATTACCTCTAAAGTTCTCTGACCTCTGTCTTCAAGAGAGAGAATACCATTTGACATTGAATGGTCGGTCCCTTTTAGTAAAAAACTTTTAGTATGAAATAGAGAACTGTGAGCTACACATATAATGCTAGACAGTGGGCCCCTAGAAACCATTCTAACTGCATCACTGAACTATATAGCTATGGTCAATAATCAGTCTTTGCCAATTTCCTCCTCCCCCTGGAGACCCCCATACAGCTTCTATCAATGTGACTCTTTTAGATCCTTCATGCATTCTCTGGAGTCTTGCATTCTGTCTTCCTTGTGATTATTTCACTTAGAAAAATGCAATCTACTCATGCAGACATTAGTAGCTGCTTCTCATCTGACTACACTGAAATTGTTTCCTATCTCTGTTACTATAACCAGTGCTATGAAGAAACAGGAGAGTGAATATCTCTTCAAATCCAAATCCAAATGCCAGCTCTGTGGAGTATGCCCACAATATGGGTTGCTGGATAGCACCACATGTTTAGTTTAAAGTTTTTGAAATATGTCCATGCTCATTTGCATAATGAACATTCAATTCATATTCCAACCAAAATTTACAATGAGTCCCCTTCTCCACACCCTTGCCAACAGTACTGCATCCTTTTTTAAAAATAAAAAAAACTTTTTTTTTTTTTGCCTCCAGGGTCATTTCTGGGAATCAGGGCCTCCACTTCTCCTGGAGGCCATTTTTTCCCCTTTTGTTGTGGCCCTTGTTGTTGTTATTGTTGCTGGACAGGACAGAGCAGAATTGAAATAGGAGGGGAAGATAGAGAGGGGGAGAGAAAGACACCTGCACATCTACCTCACTGCCTGTCAAGAGACCCCCTCCCCCCGGAGGTGGGAAGCCGAGAACTTGAACCGGGATCCTTACACAGGTCCCTGAGTGAGTTTCAGGCCATGCACACTGCTTAACCAGGTGTGCTATCGCCCTGCCCAGTGCTTCCTTTTAGACTCCAGTCACCCTAATCCTAAAAGAACTGGGTCAGATGTCACCATGGTTTTGCTTCGCATTTGCATGTTTTGAGTTTCTTTTCCTGTATACGTTGACCATTTAAGTTTATTCTTTTAAGTCTTTTCTAGTCAGGCACTTTGGCCATCTAAAATATTTTTTATAAAATATTTTTCTTTTAAAAATATTTTATTTATTTATTATTGGAAAGAGACAGGGAGACATTGAGAATAGAGAGGAACATAGAGGAGAGAGACAGAGAGACAGATAGACATCTGCAGCCCTGCTTCACCACGTGTGAAACTTCCTCCCTGCAGGTGGAGACTGGGGGCTTGAACCTGGGTCCTTGAGCATTTTAATGTGTTCATTTAACCAGGCACACTACCACCTGGCATCCATTTTAAGACTGAACAGTTACACTTCTGTTTCCCTTCAGATTGCATTAAAAAAAATCTTTGAATATGAATAACTTGTGCTATTTGCCACCCATATGCCATAACTCTGTTACATGCCTTGACTCCTGTTAATGATGTAGAGTCCATGACTTAACCATCTACAACATATAAGTATGTTATGTATAAATCACATATGTATTAGCATTTATTATATGTAGACATCATACTTCAATATGTGATTACCTTAAAATGTTCTCAAAGTGCATTGCACAAACAGGTGAGGTGTTTAAGCTCTATGCATTATATTGACATGCATGCAGCATTGGCTCCCTACTGGAGAGATTTGAAAGCTGCCTCTCTCACTGCATGGGTTTTCTTTTCACTTTGCTAAATGTGACCATCACATTTTGTGTGGAAGTTAATAGTCTGATGTGGTTCCACTGGCCTGTTTCTGCTTTTATTGCTAGTACTTCTTCTCATGGCCAATATCAAGATGCTTTTGTTCAGGCCTTTCTAGAACTTCTACAATTTCTGGATTCTTTTCTTGCTTTAATATTCTCACCAACTTTTGTTCCTCAATCTTCCAAGGACAACAGTAGTACTTAAATCCCTCTTTGACCTGCTGTCAGTGTTTCAGTTCCTACATTTGCTTGGGTGTTTCTCTCCTCCTTTCAAAAACGTACCAATTTGCTATTTCCAATTTACTCTATCAACTGCCACATTTAAAAGTAACAATGGCTAGGTCATGAGGATTCATTAATAATACAATGTTCAAGGGGCCAGTTGGTTCTGCACCTGGTTATCCCATCACATGCACAAGGACCTGGGTTCAAGCTCCTGGTTCCCAGCTGTAGGAGGAAAGCTTCATGAATGGAGAAATGGGGCTGCAGGTGTCTCTCTGTCTCTCTCTAACTCTCTGTCTCCTCCCCCTCTCAATTGCTCTCTGTCCCTATCTGATAATAAATAAATAAATAAATGATTTTTAAAAGAAGTTCATCTTGTTATGTTGTATTCACTCCGAGTTTTTATTAAGCCTCAAAGTAATTGTGGTGTGGAGATTCGCAAATGCCTCTGTCAGAGTTGCCTGTGGCTCCTGTGAAGCCTACTTGGTCTTTTATTTTTTTAACCAGAGTGCTGTTCAGCTCTGGCTTATGGTGGTGCAGTGGGGGATTGAACCTGGGACTTTGGAGCCTCAGGCATGAGAGTATGTTTGCATAACCATTATGCTATTTACCCTTCGCACCTGCCTACTTGGTTTTCTCTGACTGCCTGTCCCCTGGTTTGGATTCTGACTTTTTTCATGTATTTCATTTTGCTGCTTAGGACGTTTTGCTGATGGTCTTTCCCAGCCTTCCACAACTCACTGCTTTAGAAACTTCTCTGACTTTGAACGCTGTGAAGCACTTCTCTTATCCCCCCACCCCCTTTTGATATACTGACGGACAGACAACTCCCACCCTTCTTATTTTGTCAGCTGCACTGGGAATCATTGGCAGACAACACAAAACAACATCCAGTGAACACAACTGTTGTGAAATAACTCAGTTTTGAGAGCTCTGCGTCTGTGTAGAACGTGCTCTGCGTTGTCAGACTCCTTGGGTTACAATAAGGGAAGATGCATCTGTCTTCTCTGTGACGGAAGAATGCTTTCCAGATGACAGCTGTCATTGTTGATCAAAAGATTTGGGTCCTTGAGTCCTTTCTTTCCCATGAAAAAATAAATCTGAATATAAATATAGTTATTCACATTAATGTTCTTTTTTTTTTCTTTTCTTGTTTGTTTTGTTTGGGGCTTCACTGCTCCAGCCCAATATTTTTATAGATAATAAGAGAAAGACCGAGCTAGAGAGACAGCAGGGTACCAGGCACTGAGCCTCCCTTTAGTGTGGAGGTCAGACAAGCCTGTGTGTGTCCATTGCAAAGGAAGTGCATCATCCACCATCCACGTGCCTGTCCACATCCAAGTCCCAGTCAGCCGTTTGCTCACCCTTCCTGTGCTCTCTTCCTGGCTTTGATCTTCAGTTCCAGTTTTCAATTCAAAGTGATTGTCCTGCCCTTTGTTCTCTTACTATTTAACCTGTGAAAAGTGACATTGGCTGCTCTTCTCCTGTCTTACTTGGCGCATGTCTGGGTGAGTTCACAGGTGCATGTGGAATGTCTTTTGCAAACTTTATTGTCCCCAATTCTACACAGCAAATATCCTAACCTTTGACATGCTAAAAAAAAATCAAACAGAGCTGGATGTCCTTAACCATCTCTGTTTCTCCCTCTTTCCCATTTCTTTTTCTCACCCCTCCCCTGAACAATTTAACAGACACAAATGGTTAAAACCCGTTTCATGTGTTTTGAGTAAACTCCTTTTCCTCACTTAACAAGGAAAATATAATATTGCCTTTTACTTGAAAACCTAAATTCAGTTTTACTATTATTCTTGTGTCATACTGGTTATGGTGTGACCAGTTGATCACAATATATGGCAATATTTTTTAAAATTTCTTTGTCGGGGAATTAATGTTTTACATTCAATAGTAAATACAATAGTTTGTACAAGCATAACATTTCTCAGTTTTCCATATAACAATACAACCCCCACTAGGTCCTCTGTCATCCTTCTTGGACCTGTATTCTCCCCACCCACCCACCCAAGAATCTTTTACTTTGGTGCAATATGCCAATTCCAGTTCAGGTTCTACTTGTGTTTTCTCTTCTAATCTTGTTTTTCTTTTTTTTTCTTTTTAATTTTTTATTTAAGAAAGGATTAGTGAACAAAAGCATAAGGTAGGAGGGGTACAACTCCACACAATTCCCAACACCCAATCCCCATAACCCACCCTCTCCCATGGTAGCTTTCCCATTCTCTATCCCTCTGGGAGCATGGACCCAGGGTCGTTGAGGGTTGCAGAAGGTAGAAGGCCTGGCTTCTGTAATTGCTTCCCCGCTGAACATGGACGTTGACTGGTCGGTCCATACCCCCAGTCTGCCTCTCTCTTTCCCTAGTAGGGTGTGACTCTGGGGATGCTGAGCTCCAGGACACATTGGTGGGGTCTTCGATCCAGGGAAGCCTAGCCAGCATCCTGGTGGCATCTGGAACCTGGTGATTGAAAAGAGAGTTAACATATGAAGCCAAACAATTTGTTGAGCAATCATGGATCCCAAGCTTGGAATAGTGGAGAGGAAGTGTTAGGGAGGTACTCACTGCAAACTCCAGTGTAGTCCTGCTTTCAGGTATATATTTTGCAGTAGTTTATGGATACGTGTGCACATAAGCTCTCTCTCATAGAAACTGGTGTATATCTAGGTTATGGGACTTTGTTAGAAAGTGAACTACCTGAGATGAAATTAGAGTGTACTATTAAAGGAAAGGTGTCACCCGAGTAATGAAGCTGAAGGGTTGTCATTCCACACATGAAGTCTCTGGATACATTCTGAGGTGAAGCATGTTGAGGTAGCAATCGTTGCTTTGGTTAGGTTGTGATCGGCAGATGCAATGTTATTTGGTTTGGATTGGGAGATGCATATGGGAAAGTGGGCCCTATCCAAGGGTTCCAGGACTGGGGGAAGTAGGGGCTCTATAGTGAAGATGTGAGGTTCCTGCTGTCTTAGGGTTCAAAAAGACAATCAATAGTTAATATTATCACATTATTTGTTAATTGGGTTAACTTTGAAAAGTCCCTTTGTTATGGTTTGCTGGACAGTATCCAGTATCTTGTATATAGCTGTGCTATTGGAAGCTTCTAATCTACTTGGTCTAGGCTTTTGAGAGAGTCCGCATATCAAATACGTAGCCTATATATTAAAAAGATTCAGTTTGTCTTTTGAGAAACTTTGAGACATACAATTGATTTCCCCCTCTCATATTAATTAGCTACTGATTTATATGTCTACATTTTGCTAGGAGTGTACAGAAACACCATTCCCACCACCAAAGGACTGTGACCCATCCCTCCCGCCCACTCCCACCCCCCACTGGCCCAGGAAGCTACATGCCTACCCCTCACCACTGGGTTTTTACTTTGGTGCCCTACTTACAATTTGATCAGGTCCTGCTTTTAGTTTCCCTTTCAGATCTTCTTAGTCAGCTTCTGTTGATGAGTGGGATCATCCCATACTCATCTTTATCTTTCTGACTTAGTTCACTTAACATAATTCCTTCTAGCTCTGTCCAAGATGGGTCAGAGAAGGTGGGTTCATTGTTCTTGATAGCTGCATAGTATTCCATTGTGTATATATACCACAGCTTTCTCAGCCACTCATCTGGTGTTGGGCACCTGGGTTGCTTCCAGGTTTTAGCTATTATGAATTGTGCTGCTATGAACATAGGAGTACAGACCTCTTTTTGGTTGGGTGTTATGGAGTCCTTGGGGTATAACCCCAGGAGAGGAATTATTGGGTCATATGGAAGGTCCATGTCTAGCCTTCTGAGAGTTTTCCAGACTGCTCTCCACAGAGGCTGTACCAATTTACATTCCCACCAGCAATGTAAAAGGGTTCCTCTGTCCCCACATCCTCTCCAGCATTCCCCCTCAGATCGGGGACTAGACAGGGCTGTCCACTGTCACTGTTACTCTTCAACATAGTATTGGAAGTTCTTGTCATAGCAATCAGGCAAGAGAAAGAAATCTAAGGGATACAGATTGGAAGGGAAGAAGTCAAGCTCTCACTATTTGCAGATGATATGATAGTATACATAGAAAGACCTAAAGAATCCAGTAGAAAATTACTGGAAGTTGTTAGGCAATATAGCAAGGTATCAGGCTACAAAATCAATGTACAAAAATCAGTGGCATTTCTTTATGAAAACACTAAATCTGAAGAAGAAGACATCCAGAAATCACTCCCATTTACTGTTTCAGCAAAATCAATCAAATACCTAGGAATAAAGTTGACCAAAGAAGTGAAAGACTTGTATACTGAAAACTATGAGTCGCTACTCAAGGAGATAGAAACTGATACCAAGAAATGGAAAGATATCCCATGCTCATGGATTGGAAGAATAAATATTATCAAAATGAATATTCTCCCCAGAGCCATATACAAATTTAATGCAATACCCATCAAAGTTACACCAGGCTTCTTTAAGAGAATAGAACAAATACTACAATCATTTATCTGGAACCTGAAAACACCTAGAATTGCCAAAACCATCTTAAGGAAAAGAAACAGAAATGGAGGCATCACACTCCCAGACCTTAAACTATATTATAAAGCCATCATCATCAAAAAAGCATGGTACTGGAAGAAAAATAGGCATACAGACCAGTGGAACAGAATTGAAAGCCCAGAAGTAAATCCCAACACCTATGGGCATCTAATCTTTGATAAGGGGGCCCAAAGGATTAAATGGAAAAAGGAGGCTCTCTTCAATAAATGGTGCTAATCTTGTTTTTCAACTTCTGCCTGAGAGTGAGATCATCCCATATTCATCCTTCTGTTTCTGACTTATTTCACTTAACATGAATTTTTCAAGGTCCATCCAAGATCAGCTGAAAGCGGTGAAGTCACCCTTTTTTATAGCTGGGTAGTATTCCATTGTGTATATGTACCACAACTTGCTCAGCCACTCATCTGTTGTTGGACACCTGGGTTGCTTCCAGGTTTTGGCTGTTACAAATTGTGCTGCTAAGAACATAGGTATACAAATATCTTTTTGGATGAGTGTATTGGGTTCCTTAGGATATATCCCCAGGAGAGGACTTGCAGGATCATAGGTTAGGTCCATTTCTAGCCTTCTGAGAGTTCTCCAGACTGTTCTCTACAGCGGTTAGACCAATTGACATTCCCACCAGCAGTGCAGGAGGGTTCCTTTGACCCCACAATCTCTCCAGCATTTGCTGTTGTTATCTTTTCTGATGTATGACATTCTCACAGGAGTGAAGTGGTATCTCATTGTTGTCTTTATTTGCATTTCTTTGACAAAGACTTGGAGCATTTTTTCATGAGTTTTTCAGCCTTTTGGATTTATTTTGTGGTGAATATTCTGTTCATCTCCTACCCCCCCATTTTTGGATGGGGTTGTTTTATTGTTGAGTTTGAGAAGTTCTTTATATATTCTGATTATTAGCCTCTTGTTTGATGTATGGTATGTAAAGATCTTCTCCCATTATGTGAGGGGTCTCTTGGTTTGGGTAGTGGTTTCTTTTGCTGTGCAGAAGCTTTTTAATTTGACTTAGTCCAATAGGTTTATGCTTGCCTTAGTCTTCTTTGTAATTGGATTTGTTTCATTGAAGATGTCTTTAAAAGTTATGTGGAAAAGAGTTCTGCCAATATTTTCCTCTAAGTATCTGATAGTTTCTAGTCTAGCATCCAAGTCCTTGATCCATTGGAATTTACTTTATATTTGGTGAAATATAGTGATTCAGTTTTATTCTTCTGCATGTTTCAACCCATTTTTTTCAACAGCATTTGTTGAAGTGACTCCCCTTCCCCCATTTAATAGTGTGGGCACCTTTGTCAAAGATTTGATGTCCATAGGTGTGGGAGCTCACTTCTGGGCTCTCAATTCTATTCCACTTGTCAATGTGTCTATTCATGTTCCAGTACCAACCAGTTGTGATGACAATGGCCCTATAATACAATTTGAGATCTGGGAGTGTGATGCCTCCAGTTCTGTTCTTTTCTCAAGATTGTTTTGGCAATTCTAGGTAATTTCTGGTTCCAGATAAGCATTTGTAGCATTTGTTGTATTCTCTTAAAAAATGCGGTTGGAACAGATGAGTGTCCGAGCAAGTTGTGATATATATATATATACCACTCAGCTATACTTCACCATTTTCAGCCGATCTTGGATGGACCTTGAAAAATTCATGTTAAGTGAAATAAGTCAGAAACAGAAGGATGAATATGGGATGATCTCACTCTCAGGCAGAAGTTGAAAAACAAGATTAGAAGAGAAAACACAAGTAGAACCTGAACTGGAATTGGCATATTGCACCCAAGTAAAAGATTCTAGGGTGGGGTGGGGATGAATACAGGTCCAGGAAGGATGACAGAGGACCTAGTGGGGGTTGTAATGCTATATGGAAAACTGAGAAATGTTATGCTTGTACAAACTATTGTATTTACTGTTGAATGTAAAACATTAATTATACAATAAAGAAATTTTTAAAAAATGTGGTTGGGATCTTGTTGGGGATAGCATTAAATTGGTATATGGCTCTGGGTAGTATATTCATTTTGATGATGTTAATTTTTTCTATATGGCAATTTATATCTTTTTTTTGGAAATGATTTAAGATTCTGAAACCTGCTTTTTTTTAAGGTTAGAAACAATAATGTAGTCCCAGTTACACAGTCTATGTGACCTTGGAAAATGTTTGTGTGTGTGTGTATGTCCTGTATTCACTTTAAGAAAATTAGACTGTAGGTCAACTGTGAGGTAAATCAATAAATCCTTTAAAGTGAGATTGAGTTATCTGAACAGTAATTTCACACTATGGGCCAATGCTGGGTGAGAGAAGCAGACCTAGTTTCTCTAACAGACTTATGAAAAGAAACATGTTTGGCATGTCTGCATTTCAAACTGCAAGGCTTTCAAAATACATTTTTAATTGAAGCAAGAGAAACTATCTCAGTTCTCCTTAGAGATTTTTATAGCAATCTTAGGATGTGTGGAGGATTTGGGAGTTCTATTTAAGACCACAAAGTAGGGTCAGACATTGACACATTTATCATGTTGTAGAATATACCATGATTAATAGTGTTTATTAAGTACTAAATTATTCAACAGAAGTTTATTTATTTATTTATTTATTTTCCCTTTTGTTTCTCTTGTTGGTCAACAGAAGGTTTTTTTTTTTCCACTGTGGTTTTTCTAGAAGACTTTTTTTTTTTTTTTTTTTTTTTTTTTTTACTATTTCCCACTGGGATGACCTTTATATAAGCAAAAGAGGGCAGAGCCAAAATGAAGACTTGGAGACAACACCTGATGTGAGCTTCAAAAGGAAGCAGCTATCAACCTGGGATTCTCAGGAGAGACCACCAGGTTCCTGATGCCACCATGATGCCAACCAGACTTCCCTGGGCAGACTACCCCACCAATATGTCCTGGAACCCTGCTTCCCTAGAGCTCTGCTTCCCTAGAGCTCTGCCCCACTTGGGAAAGAGAGGGGAGGCTGGGCTTATGAATCAACCTGCCAGTGCCCATGTTCAGCGGGGAAGCAATTACAGAAGCCAAACCTTCCACCTTCTGTACCCCACAATGACCCTGGGTCCATACTCCCAGAGGGATAAAGAATAGGAAAGCTACCAGGGGATATGGAGTTTTGGGGATGGGAGTTGTGTGGAGTTGTACCAGTCTTATCCTATGGTTTTTGTCAGTGTTTACTTTTTATAAATAAAACAAAACAAAACAAAAAATCAAAAGATGTAGAATGGAGACAGATACTTTAGCACCTAACTACCTTCAGTGCAATTGGAACTCAGGGTCACCCTGGCATAGCAGAGAACTATAAAGGAGAACAATTTCCTGGCTTCAGAAAGAACATTTAAAATAAGCCCATAATTCTTTTATATGGAGTATTCTTTTTTGAATGGATATTTCAGTATTAATTCTTAGTTGTTTATTTTAGTATATGATGAATGATAAATGTCTACAATGAGAAGAAAACCACTTTAATTCCTTGAAAGACACTTTCAGGAGTATACAGATTGTCACTTAAAGATTATAATTATTATTTTGTACTTGTTATTATTATTCTCTCAGCCTCACACCAAATGGGTGATTCTTATAGCTGGCAATCAAGAAATTATTAAAGCAGATTTCAGGGTATCTTCTGTGTCTAAATTAGAAGTGAAACTCAATGAGATAATACTGGGTTGGGATGGAACTTTTTGGAAAGAGATAGAATTTTTAAAAAATAGCTTCTATTTATATATTTGACAGAGATAGAAATGGAGAAGGGAAAGGCAGGAAGAAGAGAAAAAGATTGAGAGGGAGAGAGATAGAGAGACACCTGCAGGTAGGCTCCAGCGGCTTGAACCTGGGTCTTTGAACATTGTAATTTATGTGCTCAACCAGATATGCTGCAGCCCAGAACCAAAGAGATATGAGTCTTTGGGGTTTATTCTAACTAGTGCTTTGTGTTTGGAAAAAGAAGTTTATAAAATAGCCCATGTAAAGGGTACATTTTCAATAAACCACTTGGTAGTTGTGTGATTTTTTTTCCCCAGAAACTATTTCATGAATTCACTTGAGCTTCCTAGAAAGTTTTCATATGATACAAACTATCTCACTGTCTCTTTGGTTCTGGGCTGCAGCACACCTGGCACAAGCCTTTTATAGGTGGATTAAATGTATCAGTTTAGGCAATGGAATACAGTATCTTCAAAAGAATACGAATTCCGGCAGACAGGTGAGGATAATTAACTGTCTAACCCACTTAGAATCAGCCCAATTGTCCATGATGCAGAGGCACAGAAGATTTCTTAGTGATATCTGATTTTCTAATATATCCTAATAAAATTTATTATATTTTTGTAAAACGGATGACCCCCAGAGAATACTCCTTATTTAAGGAGTTTCAAAGAAATTCTGAAACAATAAGGCACCGTGTTCAGCTTTTCTACCTTTAAACACACAATGGTTTCCTTTTTTTTTTTTCTTTATCCCACTGTTACCATTTTAACTGAAGCTCCCTCCTCAGCTTTCTGACAGGAGGTAGAATCTGCTTTCTTTTTCCACTCAAAACACATCCCCTCCTAGTTCCCATGTAAATACAATTAAAATCTCTGAGCTCACATATTACTCACTAAGATTAAGTCTTTCTTAAGATTAAGTCTTTCTTAAGATTAAGTCTTTCTTAAGATTAAGTCTCATTAAGTCTTTCTTAATCTTAAAAATACTTTTAGAGAGTTGGAAAAAGAGCTCACTGAGATAGTGTGGTTCTTATCCTGTGTGCAACATAGATAGGAACCTGACCCCACCTCAGGGAAGGAATCTCAGGTGTTGTGGCCTTATCCACATCCTCTCTGCCTTTCTGCATCCTTGTCTTCATAAAAATCACATGGTGTATTACACCAAAGCAAAGGATTCTGGGAAGGGAGGGAAAGCACAGAGTGAGACATGCACTGGACATGGGTATTGCACCAAAGCAAAGGACTCTGGGAAAGGGGGGAGAGCACAGAGTGAGACATGAACTAGACATGGGGTATTGCACCAAAGCAAAGGATTCTGGGGAGGGAGGGAGAGCACAGAGTGAGACATGCACTGGACATGGGGTATTGCACCAAAGCAAAGGACTCTGGGAAAGGGGGAGAGCAGAGAGTGAGACATGCACTGGACATGGGGTATTGCACCAAAGCAAAGGACTCTGGGAAAGGGGGGAGAGCACAGAGTGAGACATGCACTGGACATGGGGTATTGCACCAAAGCAAAGGATTCTGGGGAGGGAGAAGAGGAGGAAAAGTCGGAGGGCCTGGAACATAATGAAATTGTTTGCACATCTCAGTGATTGCACTGTGAAGCATCAACCCCCTCAATGCAAAAAGTAACAATAATGGATATGAAAAAGCTATTCGTAGAAATTACTGAATACAGAAGAATTATAATGACCTGAGAAATTCATCTTAGAAATACTGCCCCAAGGCTCATACTATAAACAGGATAGTTGCCCTGGTCCTTTCTCCTCTTGTATGTAACTTCCCTTTGGCTACCTTGTCCCTGTGGCCCTCACAGGAGACTCTTTGATGTCCTTGAGAACCCCCAGGGCTTCTCCGATCTAAGTGTCTTCAAAAATGCAACACTTTTATTTTGAATTCTAAAGTCTCTGCAATTCCCATAGCAGACCTTTTAGATCAGTTTTTAAAAGCATCTTACCTGACCATTCTGATTCCATAAGCCTATTCATATTATTCTTCTCATTGTTGCTTTTTATTTTCTCTGTATTATATTTACCACAAGTTTGATATTTTACTGAAAAAAAACATGGACATCTTCAGCTCACATACATAGGCGTATACATGTGTCTGTCTTTATTTAGCTCTCTGCCAAGGAAGAAGTGCCAAGTTGATAAATGGGCATGTTGCTGGTTTCACTTCTTTCATGTAGCATAAGGCCACAAAAACAAGGGTCATGCACATTTTATGCACCAAAATGTATTAAATGCTTAGATTAAGGTATGGCCCATCTATACTTCATATCACGTCTGGGTTGATAGATTAAAAGAATTAACGAGGGAGTTCGGGCAGTAGCATAGTAGAGTAAGCACAGGTGGTGCGAAGCGCAAGGACCAGCACAAGGATCCCGGTTCCAGTCCCTGGCTCCCCACCTGCAGGGGGGTTGCTTCACAGGTGGTGAAGCAGGTCTGCAGGTGTCTCTCATTCTCCCCCCCCCGTCTTCCCCTCCTTTCTCCATTTGTCTCTGTCCTATCCAACAACTACATCAATAACAACAACAATAAAATAAGGGCAGCAAAAGGGAATAAATAAATACACATATAAAATTACAAAAAATAATTAATGAAAGCATAGATATCTAAGCTCATACAACAAAAATATTGTGAACCAAATATCTGAATTTCAGAGCAAAAATAATTGTTATACCCAAGTATACTTGAATGTATACATGTCTTCTATAAATTTTCCTTAATTTCTCCTCTTTTATGATATTTAGAAGGTGTTCTTCATTTCCTAAACTAAAATTTCTTTTTTTTAGGGGGAGTAATGGTTTACAGTTGATAGTAAAATATAGTAGATACATGTGTGACATTTCTCAGTTTTCTACATAACACTCTAACCTCCCACCTAGGTCCTCCTCTGCCATCATGTTCCAGGACCTGAACCCTCCCCCCCACCCCAGAGTCCCTTACTTTGGCCCAGTACACCAGACCCAGTCCAAGTTCTGCTTTGTGTTTTTCCTTTCTGTTCTAGGACATGGAAAGGATCCAAGTTCAAGCCCCCAGCTCCCCTCCTGCAGGGGGGTTGGTTGCATCACTAGCAGTGAAGCAGCTCTGCAGATATCTCTCTCCCTCTCTATTTTTCCCTCCCCTCTCAATTTCTCTCTGTCATATAAAAAAATGAGAAATGACCACCATGGAAGGAAAGAAGAATATAAACAAAAATAAACCAGTAGGAGTATATCAAATTGAAAATCTTCTGTATAGGAAAAGAAATCACCACCCATATAAAGAGATTTGTTACAGAATGGGAAAAGCTCTTTACATGCCACGTATCAGACAAGAGGCTAATAACCAAAATACATAAAGAGCTCACCAAATTCAAAACAAACAACAACAACAACAAAAATGACCCCATCTAAAAGTGGGGAGAGGATATGACTATATGCACTTAACCCAGTGTGCCAGTCTCTGCCCCCCAGTCTATTTTTTATTATTTTATTTATTTTAAAGTCTATTGTGTCAGATATGAGAATAACTATTCCTGTCCTTGTTCATGGTCCATTAGCTTGTATGCTAGTTCTCCATCCTTTCACTTGGAGTCTGTATCTGTCTTCATGAGTTAAGTGGGATTCCTGAAGACAGTATATGGTTGGGTTGTGTTTTCTGATCCATCTTCTTACTCTGTGCCTTTTAATAGGCAAATTCAAGCCATTGACATTTATTGATATTATAGAATGAGGATATTTTGATGCCATTATTCCAAAATTCTAGAGTGTTCTGATATATGGCATGCTTATGGTAATCTGATTGTTTATAAGAGACCTTTGAGAACTTCTTATAGGGCAGGCTTACTGATAGTTGATTCCTTCAACTGTTACTTGTCTGAGAAGGTTTTATGCCTCCATCTAGTCTGAATGACAGTCTAGCAGGATACAGTAGTCTTGGTTGAAAGCCTTTCTCATTGAACACTCCATATGTATTTTGCCATTCTCTTCCGGCTTTCACAGTTTGTGTGGAGAAATCTGCTACTCATCTTATGGGTTTCCCTCTCTAAGTGACTCTTTATTTTTAGCCTTCACAATCGTTTCTTTATCCTTATTTCTTTTAATTCTAAATATAATGTGACAAAGTAGTAAAGTGTCTGGCTGTTTCACTTCCAGTTCAGAGCCAGCCCTCACCAAACGTGACTTCTAGACTACTAAGATTCTCTTCATAACCCCTTTTCTACCCACTGCACACTCTCTACTCACCTGTGGTTAATGAGTTTCTGAAGAAATCCTGGCTGTATTTTGTTGAGTTTTCAGGTGATGTTTCTTGTTTTTCCTAGTTTATCAGGAGTGCAATGGGAAATAGCTAATCCATAGCCTAAGACGAATATTGTATTAATTTAATATGCCTTAATGCCTTATCCTCATATCCTTATAATTCTGATTTCATCAATTTCAAGTCCAAAGTCTTATATATTGCATTCCTTTAAGGAGAAATATTCAGCATATCTAATGTGAGACAGGTCCTTTTGTATATTCTCATTTTGACATATGCTTATTACCTTTGAAATATATCAGAAGAGAGCAAGTGTGTCTCAAAGGCAGTACTTTGAATCTTGCTAGAAAGCACAGCATATCTACCAATGTTAATTGAAGCTTGACAAATGAGGGTGGATTTACTTGTAAGAGACTTCCTACCATCATTGAGAAGCATTTATTCTCCCTTGAAAAGGTTATTTTCTGCAAAATAAGACATAGTACTGCATCTAGCCTACCGCACTAGAGAACAGTCCTTGGCATTTAGACTAAGTGTCCTATGGTCTAGCTAGGAAATGAGTGGTGAGAGGTTATTTTTCATTTCTAACTTTTTAGGGCAGTAACATATCCAATAAACTTATATGAAGGCAGACACTGCTAAACAGGTTTACTGTCAGTCACTAGAGATCCCAGTGTCACATATCAGTGTAAAGAATTCTGCTATTGCCTTAGTTGAAGTTTGATGGCCTAGAACTTATTCATCGCGTGAAAACTTGAGGCAACAATGATGAGGAAATAGATATTTATAGTATTCATATGATGTTATAAAAACACTGTATATGGAAATAGAAAAATTACAGTAAAGCTCGTATTCCTTATTTTAAAATAATCACTGAGCGATAAACACTGATTTAGGTATAAGTTCAGACTAAAAGCACAGTCGGGTCTTCCCTCACAGAGTTATAATTTGCTTTTTTATGGTTTTAATTCTTTTTATATATAGTCTATAAAATGTTTTGCTTGCTAACAATTGTTGTAGGATTGCATATTTACAGTTTTATCAGAAATTTGTTCTTTTAAAGTGCTTCACTGACTGTTCTGATGTCCCAGGTTCCATCCCCAGTACCACCATAAGTCAGAGCTGAGCCATGCTCTGGTCTATCTCTGCATATTTCTTTCTGTATCTCTCTCATTACAAAATAAATTGAAGGTGCCGGTTGGTAGCTCACCTGGTTAAGTACACAAATTGCAGTGTTCAAATCCCCAGTCCCCATTTGTAGGGGATGGGGGGGATCTTCACAAGCAGTGAAGCAGTGGTGCAGATGTCTCTCTGTCTCTACCCCTCCCTACCTCCCTCTTCCCTCTAAATTTTTCACTGTCCTATCAAATATAATAAAGTTTTAAAAAAAACAAAAGTAAATAAATAAATTTAAAAATGTGTTACAATGACTAGAATTTACACTTGACCTTTAGGAAAGTCTGGGGGTGTGGAAATAGCAGATTTGTGTTTCTACAATGCGTATGTTTAGTGGCCTATAATTACTGGCTGTGACTGTTGTCGATGAAGTCACCAGTTCAGTTATAGTAGTTAGTTCAGTAAAAAATGGCGACTAATCCCTAGCACTGCAAAAACGGTATCATCTGTTTTCCATCTACACCATGCCTCGGCCTCGCGTGAGCTTAAAGTGCAGCTTGGCGATACGAGAATCCGGCATGAAGCCCAGCCAGTCTATCTTGGCGTTACTCTCGATCGCACTCTGTCATTTCACGAACATCTCATAAAAACTGCAGCAAAGGTGGGCGCGAGGAATCACATCATTGCAAGACTGGCCAGCTCCTCATGGGGCGCGAGCGCTTCCACACTACGATCATCCTCTCTGGCATTATGCTAGAATACTAGCATTGCACTGCAGAATTCCACTGCAGAATACTGTGCCCCAGTATGGTTCCGTAGCCCCCATGTCCACTTGGTCGATTCCAAATTATATTCCTCCATGAGGATCATTTCTGGAACCATCCGTTCCACCCCGGTTCCATGGCTGCCAGTTCTTAGCAACATCGCCCCGCCAGATATTCCTCGGGATGCGGCATCATCTAAGTTCATTTCCCACGTCTATGCTCGACCGGACCTGCCAATATACGCGGATATCTTCGCCCACCCTGTCCAACGCTTGACGTCTCATCACCCAATTTGGTCCCCTACGCCTACACTGAACTTCTCTGTTCCAGACTCTTGGAAACAGAGCTGGCAGTCAGCTGAGGTCAAGAACAAACACCTCATCACAGACCCCTGCGAGCGTCAACCCGGCTTTGACCTAGCACGTTATGACTGGTCCCTCCTCAATCGCTATCGAACAGGCCATGGCCGGTGCGCCGCTATGTTCCATCGCTGGGGAGCCAGAGACGACCCGAACTGCCCCTGCGGCTCCAGACAGACTATGACCCACATAGTCAACGACTGCCACCTCTCCAGATTCAAAGGAGGTCTCGAAACTTTACATCAGGCTCAACCTGATGCTGTTGACTGGCTACGGAAGAAGGGCAAACGCTAGAAGAACTGGCTGTGACTGTTGTCGAATGAAGTCACCAGTTCAGTTATAGTCTTTAGAACACAAACCCTTAGCTACTGTGTCTACCTTATTCCCCATTACATACATACAAGATACACTCACTGGATACTCCTGAATGAATAAGTTAATCTATCGAGTATTTTCCATAGTCTGTGAGGTTATACTTAATGCAAATTACCACCAAACTTTAAAACATAGATGGAAAAA
Source organism: Erinaceus europaeus (assembly GCF_950295315.1). Classification (NCBI taxonomy): domain Eukaryota; kingdom Metazoa; phylum Chordata; class Mammalia; order Eulipotyphla; family Erinaceidae; genus Erinaceus; species Erinaceus europaeus. Next base: position 69,746,332 of record NC_080178.1, on the reverse strand, counting down.
AGAAAAGTAAACTATGCAAATACAAGGATCAAGTTACTGGCATTTGCAATTACTCTTACTAACATTGAGTAGAGATGAATGTTGCTGCATACAATTAGACCAGCATGTTTCCAGTGAATTGGGACATTATCACGGGACTTCTAAGGAAACCAAGCTTCTCACTAAATCAGTAAAGCTAGCCCTCTGTGCTGCCTACCCATGAGTGACAGCGATGATATAATGAATTCAACTCCCAAACAACCCTGTGTGCACTCACAGTCTTGAGCCTTTTGCTCAAGAAATTTAGAAAGCCGAGTAGCAATTGTAGAGAAATGAACTAATATGACTTCAGTATTTCTCTTTGTCTACCCTGGTGCATTGCCATCTAGTAGAAGAGTGGTGTAAATACTGAAAGCCAAGGAAGGGAAAGGAAAGCTTAGCTAGAGACTCTAACATACCAGCATGCCGTCTCTTCAACAGTTAGGAGCCTTGCGGTTGGACTGCAGCCTGTGGTCTTCCTTACAATGGTTACCCTTTACAGTCATAAGGGAGGTTCCTGACTTGGATAAGAAGATTTAAATACAAACTCAGCCTTAATATGTTTGCGTTTGATTCTCTCTTTTTTCCTTTCAGAATCTTTAAAAAAAATTTAGGTTTTTATTTATAAAAAGGAAACACTGACAAAACCATAGGATAAGAGGGGTACAACTCCATACAGTTCCCACCACCAGAACTCTGTATCCCACCCTCTCCCCTGATAGCTTTCCGATTCTTTAACCCTCTGGGACTATGGACCCAAGATCATTGTGGGATGCAGAAGGTGGAAGGTCTGGCTTCTGTAATTGCTTCCCCACTGCACACGGATGTTGTCATACTCCCATAATCCATACTCCCAGCCTGTGGGTGTACTCCTGAATGAATAAACTAATCTATCAAGTATTTTATCTCTTTTGCTGGTGGGGCAGGGCTCTGGACAAGGGGGGAGGGCTCCAGGACACATTGGTGGAGTTGTCTACCCAGGCAGGGAGGTCCAGTTGGCATCATGGTAGTATCTGGAACCTGGTGGCTGAGAAAAATTAATATATAAAGCCAAGCCAAACAAATTGTTGACTAATCCTGAACCTAAAGGCTGGGATATTGTGGATGATGATTTGGGGATCTCCGTTTTGAAGATAGCTAGTAGACCTATTTTAGTTATATTCCAAAGATGGGTTCTACAAAATCTTTTAAAATTTTATTTATAAAATGGTCTTCTCTGTATCTTTCTCTCTGTACCTCTCTCTCTCATTAAAATAACAATTAAATACATTAAAATAATTTCTATGGATCTCTTAATGTCTCAAAAGTCTATATTTGCTATATTTTGGATCTCAAATATTTATTCATTGAGAGTACTGAAGGCATTTTACTTTGAGAGTAGAAAGACTATGAATGGAAGAATGGGAGAGTAAGTAGTTTTTTTTCAGTTCCTCATTGATTGCTGTAATATTTATTTATTTTCCCTTTTGTTGCCCTTGTTTTTTATTGTTGTTGTAGTTATTGTTGTTGTAATTATTGATGTCGTCGTTGGATAGGACAGAGAGAAATGGAGAGAGGAGGGGAAGACAGATGGGGGAGAGAAAGACACCTGCAGACCTGCTTCATCACCTGTAAAGTGCCCCCACTGTAGGTGGGGAACCAGGAGCTCGAACTGGGATCCATATGCCGGTCCTTGAGCTTCGAGCCATGTATGCTTAACCTGCTGTGCTACTGCCCGACTCCCCCTGTCATATTTATTTTTATGAGAGACCACAAAATGGCTCAGTTATGGGAAATAGTGGTGTTGGGGATCAAACATGGTGCCTTGACTCTAATGCTGACTTAATCCCTCTCCCAGCCTCTAGTTCTTAAGATAATTCTCTTATAGGCTCTGTAGTTAATTAGCTTATAATGCTTCTTTTTCTAGTACTTATAGTATAGATATGCTCAGAATATGAGTCCACTTGTTTTTACTATATCTGAGTCAATTATCTATCTAATGTAATTGTAGTTTTAAATTTGTATTACATGCATATATGTCTTTCCTTCCTCAGACAGAAGAAATACAACTTAACATGTGTCTGTAATTAACATATCTTGAATGCACAGACTGCATATAGGCAATGTTTAAATTCATGTCTCTGAGCATTCACTTTACTTTTCCCAAAATTTACAATCTATTTCAATGTATTTGGACTGCACATTATTTGCACTAGTTTTCACCAAGTACTACAAAGCAAATTCTATGCATACTTGAAATACAAAAATATCAGTCAGGGCCAGGTGGAGATGCACCTGGCTAAGTGCAGGTATTATGCACAGGAAGCCAGGTGCAAGTCCTCACCTGCAGGAGAAAACTCCACTAGCAGGGAAGCAGGGCTATAGGTGTCTCTCTGTCTCTCTCTCCTTTCCCATTTCCCCTTCCCTCTCAAATTCTCTCTGTTACATGAAATAAAGATTCTTTAAAAAAAGAAACTTGACCCCCCCTACTTAACAGCTATTTTCTTTAAAAATGTAAAACTTCTAAATGCATACTATCATTTTTTGACTAGAACAGTAATGTCTGTACCATGACAAATCACCTGTATTTCTGCATGACTCTATCTGAAAAATTAAAAAAAAAATACCATTTTAGAGAAAGCACAAAAGCAGTCAGGAGTTCATGGCAACATTTCCAAGATATTACATATTCACCAGTCTTGACTGTGAGTAAAAGAGAAGAGACAGTATGATTAACATCTGCTATGTGAAGAAAAATGAAACAGGAGTTTGATTTCTCACCAGGCACAGAAGTCTATTCAGTGTGCCCCCAACTTAGATGGTAGACTGGAAACTGCAGCACACCTACAATAAAACCTTGATGGAGGACTTCATGATATTTTGCTCTGAAATATACTCAGAGACTCAGGTCCAATAGTAAGAAAACCAGAAACAAGCATATGGGATTGATTGCATCCTACTGAAAACGTTCTGTGAAAGGAAACTTCAAAACACAGGTGTACCTCATTCCTTCAGAAAAGAGTTTTACATGTCAGGCATCAAAGGGCTAATAGTCAAAATACATCAACATAAATAAGTCACAAAACACAAGAACACACACACACACACAAATACACACACACAAATGAACGGAACAGTTAAAATATGGGGGAGGAGAGGAGCAGAAGACTGAAAGAACCTCCTTACCAAAGCCAAGATTCAGATGCTCAACAGGCCTATGAGAATGAGCTTGTTGTCACTGGTGACCAGCCAAACGCAAATCCAGCACCTCTGAGAATGTCAGACATTAAAAAGGACAAGGAGGAGAAGTGCTGGGAGGACATGCAGTGAAAGTTGTCCTGTTACACTGTCGGTGGATGAAAACGTGGCCATCTGTCGTGAGAAGCTGTCTGCAGTCTCCTCACAACACTAAAAATGGGCCTACCATATGATCTGCCAGTCCTGGTAGATATCTGTCCAAAGAAAGAAAGAAAGAAAAGAGAGAGAAGGAAGAAAGGAAAGAAGGAAGGAAGGAAGGAAGGAAGGAAGGAAGGAAGGAAGGAAGGAAGGAAGGAAGGAAGAGAGGAAGGAACAAAGGAAGGAAAAGCCTACGTGTACAGCTTCTGATGTGAAGTCCAAGAAGGTGTGGTGTATACAGTCAATAGTATTAAGCTCTGAAAACAGTAAAGCACATGTCCTCTTTAGCCATGATGTGAACAGAACTGGACCGAATAATGTAAAGGGAAAGAAGACAGAAGTAAAAAGATGAACACCGGATGTTCTCTCTATGTTGGGACTTAAACAAAGCAAGGGACATTACAGGCTGAACCTCCAGTGGTCTGTAGTCTAGGGAAGCAGATCTGGAGCTTGAGGTGGGAGAGACAGAGAGGAGGCTGAGGTAAACTGTGGGTCCAATGCACTATGCTGGCAGAAGCTCATATTTTCCTGGAACATGATGCATATTAATACTTACCTTGGGGAGATAGAGCTGCAGCTTTGTGTTACTACAGTCTTGTAATCAATTTCTTTTCAGAATTGATAAAAATTACACATATATATTACTTGCAAAATTGACACAGGTGTTTTGAAATTGCTTATGTTCATGTCCTAGTGCTTAAACACACACAGAGAGAGAGAGAGAGAGAGAGAGAGAGAGAGAGAGAGACCAAAAAGACAAGCAAATACACTTTATCTGAAAATGCAGCTTAAAAAAATAGGAACCAGGAACGTAGACAAGCCAACTGGCAAGGTCTGGGAGACTGGCAGACACATTAGGGTCACCTGCTGATTTTAACCTAAGTAACTTCCTCTGCAGGGCCAGGGCGTCATGTCTTCTTTCCCGTGACATGTGTGTTATCAACATGTGTGTGTAAACTGGTTGGTTTTGTTATCATGGAAATAAATGTGTTTCTGAATTTTGAAGGAAACCTATGCTTGTTTTTTTTTTCCCCACAAGTCTGGATTTTACTCTTATAAAGTGAAATAAATGTAAAGCAGGTTTCTTCTACTGGGATATACAATTTAAAGTTAGGGACATCTCAAAACAAACATGTAATCAGAACTTCTGTAGGAATAATAATATGAAAAAAAGGATAAAATAAAATATAAAGATGGTAGAAACTTCAGCATTTAGGAATTCATTCATATTCATTTATTTAATCTTAACAGAATACTAAATTCTGTCTTCTAGTGGTACTCAGTTTTGAACCTTCCTTATAGATTTCTCCCTGTTTCAAAATAATAAATTAAAAAGGGGGGGCTGGTCTGGTCTGCTGGGAGTGATGAATCCCCTCTGCGGGTATCAAATCTAGAAATAACTGTAGTATAAATAAGTGATAATAGGGAGACAGGCAGTAGCGCAGCGGGTTAAACATACCTGGCACGAAGCACAAGGACTGACTTAAAGATCCCAGTTTGAGCCCGCGGCTCCCCACCTGCAGGGGAGTCGCTTCACAGGTGGTGAAGCAGGTCTGCAGGTGTCCATTTTTCTCTCCCCCTCTCTGTCTTCCCCTCCTCTCTCCATTTCTCTCTGTTCTATCCAACAACAACAGTAACTACAACAATAAACCAACAAGGGCAACAAAAGAGAAAATAAATAAACAAACAAAATAAACAAAATATTTAAAGAAAAAAGTGATAATAAAAGTTCCCCAGCTCTATCATGCCTAAGCTGGAGGGTTACTTGATGTCAGCTGCTCGCCCAACAGGCAACCAAAGGGAAGTTTCCTAATCTGAAAACAGTATGTTTTTGTGACTTGGGGTCAAGCGTGCACTCAAATTACTGAAAGTTAGCCCCAGAGATTCCTGCTTCCTCACACAAACCTAGAAAACAAGAGATGTTGCAGTAGAATCCCAGTGGGATAAACAAAGAACAACAAAAACAAAAACAGCCTCAAGAAAAGGAACCTGAGAGTCTTTGTTGCATAAAATTAGAAACTCTACATCAGGCTCAACCTGACGCTGTTGACTGGCTACGGAAGAAGGGCAAACGCTAGAAGAAGAAGAAGGTTTCTTCACAGGTTTCAGTATTCCCATTATCCATTAGCAAGACAGAGAAAGAACCAATGTGCACATGTTCTGGTGAGTCACAGCAACATTATTCACACAAATCAACAAATAAATTTAAGTGAAATACCCTGATATTTTAGTCTCTATAGCAGAATAACCTCTGTAGTTACGCATTAGGTCAATTTCCTCATTGCAAAAACCTCTAAGAAGAGTCAGTCCTTTCTCAAGATCCATCATGCTTTGAGCTTTAGGTTGTGAAAGAAACACAACATGTATATATATTGCTTAGATTGATAGATTATATATTCAAAGTTAACACAGATTATGTTCATGAGGATTCTTAACTCTTCATTTAAGAAACTGTTCAGTCTTTATTTATTGATTTATTTATTTTTATTTATAAAAAGGAAGCATTGACAAAGCCATAGGATAAGAGGGGTACAACTCCACACAATTCCAACCACCAGAACTCTGTATCCCATCCCTTCCCTTGATAGTTTTCCTATTCTTTATCCCTTTGGGAGTATGGACCCAAGGGCATTGTGGGATGCAGAAGGTGAGAAGGTCTGCTTCTGTAATTGCTTCCCCTCTGTAATTGCTTCCCCTGCTGAACATGGGCATTGACAGGTCGATCCATACTCCCAGCCTGTCTCTCCTTTTCCCTAGTGGGGCAGGGTTCTGGGAAGTGGAGCTCCAGGATACATTGGTGGGGTTCTCTGTCCAGGGAAGTCTGGTCGGCATCATGCTAGTTAGCACCTGGAACGTGGTGGCTGAAAAGAGAGTTAACATGCAAAGCCAAACAAATTGTTAACCAATCATGAACCTAAAAGCTGGAATAGTGCAGATGAAGAGTTGGGGTCCTCCATTTTGTAGATGGCTAGTAGGCATATTTTAGTTATATTCCAAAGGGGCTGTGGCTATATTTGTTTTTTTTTTTCTTTATATGCAGGTGGATCCAGGTTATTGTCTGGGGAGATGATGTCAATAGACCCCTTTGTGAGCCCCCTAGGACCTTGCCCTCAATGTGGATCAACAACCATAGAGAATGTCCCTTCTTCCAAAAGGAGGCTGGACAACATACTCTGTGCTCCACCTGAGGAAGATGGGTCCTGATATTGGGGCAGCTTGGAATGTTCCTACTCATGACCACAGAATATGAACTCAGATCTACAGGGATGCAGAGGTCACATAAGCTCCTAAGTTGAATATGGGCCCCAGATCACATCAAATCGATGGAGTTTACAGCCAACAATATTTATACACCTTTCCCATGGTCAATCTTTTTAATCTATTAAACAAAGTCAATACAATTCAGGCTAAAATCACTTGGCATTTCCCTTGCAAGGAGGTACATATGGGAGTCTATTTATTTTCACAACTGCTCGTCTATTTCTTTCCTAACATTCACTCACTTTTGAGTGACAATTCTTTTTTATATTTCCTTTAAATTTTATAGAAAGAGACTCTTTATGAAAGTGTGGAGTGCCAGATACCATTGAAGAATTAATGAGAAGTAGTTTTTTTCCTCTGTGTTTGAGTCTTTTGGTTTTATTTTGCTGTCTAGTTTAATTCACACTATTGGATCCCTACATTCTTTTTATCTAATCAATAATATATTTTGTTACAGAGAAAGTGCTGGGTGATTTATGGTACTCTCGTTCTACAAGAATGACAATATTCTCTGTAAATTTTAATGTAATGCTTCACAAAGCCAGTTGCTTTTGTTTCATAGCAATGCTAGGTGATACATCTTTAATATTGATGGGTTATAGTGTTTCAAAGATGGAAATGACAATATGGTAATGGATTTTGAGTTCCCATTCCTCATTGCTTTTATCTTAAATCCAAAAGAGGATTGTTGCTGGGGCACAGAAGGAAATGAAATAATGTGTTGATTAAATAGAAGCAAACAGGGCATCTTATTTTCATAAAATTAGTTTCTGAATAGATCATTACTTACAACAGGGAGTTTCCAATTCCGCTTTCAATGCCTACTGAAATTAGACTTCCTTCTGTGTACTTTCTGAGACACAGTGACGATAATAAAAAAAAATAGCTAATCAGTTGGTAATTATGTGTGATAACAACTCGATTGCATCAACATGTTGTGTGAATTGCTCAGCTGGAGACAGAAAGTGAACAGTCGTGAAAACACGTTCAGATGGACGCCCCTCCTGACTGTGTGGCTCACCTTCATCAAGAAGCATTTCTGTGGGCTGGGTGGTGGCACACCTGGTAGAGCGCACTTGTTATAATGTGCAAGGACCCCAGTTCGAGCTTCAGTCACCACCTGCAGGGGGAAAGCTTCACAAGTGGTGAAGCAGTGCTGCAGGTATCTCTCTGTCTCTCACCCTCTCTATTCATCTCTTCCCTCTGGATTTCTGACTGTCTCAATTCAATAAATAAATAAATAAAGATAATTAAAAATTTTTTTAAAAGAAGCATTTCCACTGCACTTCAGCCCTTAAAAGTTGACATGCTTGATTTTTTAAAACATTTTTACTAGTGATTTTAATAATGATCAACAAGATTGTGAAACAATAGGAGTACAGTTCCACATATTTCCTACTACCAGAGTTTTATGTCCTGTCCCCTCCATTGGAAGCTTCCCTGCCTTTTATTTCCCAGGGAGCATGGACCCAAACTCTTTATGGGGTGCAGAAGGTGAGAGTTCTGGCTTCTGTAATTGTTTCTCCACTGGTCATGGACATTGGCAGGTGGATCCACCCCCCCCCCCCTCCAGCCTGTTTCTATTTTTCCCTAGTGGGGCAGGGCTCTCGGGAGGTGAGATTCCAGGACACATTGGTGAAGTTGTCTGCCCAGGGGAGTCAGGATGGAATCATAGTAGCCTCTGCACCTTGGTGGCTGAAAGGTGGTTAAGATATAAAGCAAATTGTTCAATAATCAGGCACTCAAAGGTAGGAGTAGAGCAAATGAAACTAGGGGTCTTCATGTGGAAAGAAAGCAGGAAGTCTATTTTAGGGATGTCCTATGTGGTCCATGATTTTACAAATTTTTCCATGATTTTCAGTTCATGCAGGTGAACTAAAAGTATTGTCTGAGAAGATGGTGTCAAGAGTTGTGAATAGGCTTGGAAAGCTGGATTAAGGCAGAGAGCAGCTCCCAAATATGAGGAAAGTCTATAAATACCATTAACTTTGGCCCATAGATCTGACCCAGGGCCTATATGTATTCACATTTAGCTCAGGAGTCCACGTGACCTCTGAAGCCCTGTCAGTCTGAGCCCACAGCCTATGGTCACAGCTGGGAACACTTTAAGCTGCTCTCAGTTCAGGACTCGTCTTCCTCGAGTGGCAGAGTAGGCTGACCCAATCTCCCTTCAGAGAGTGGGAGAGTCCTTGCCATTGCTGCTCTACTCTGAGGGCAAGGTCCTGGAGAGGCCCATGAGAGGGCTTATGATGACGCTCCTGAGGGAAGTGACCAGTGATGGTGGAGAGAGGGATCAGTTAGAGGTCTAGGCCCATCATATCTATGTGGGAATCCCAGGATTCCCTGAATAGAGCCCCAGATGATGGGGTGTCCTGCTAGTGACCAAAAGGGCCATCATTAAAATGTGCCTGTCCTTTGCCCTTATCCAGCTTTTGTAGCCCTTTCTTTATCTTAAACGGTTAGTTAGAATGATTCAGGGAAGTAAAGTAGGGGGTAGGAGAGGAGGGTATATAGGCACAAGTAGAAAATATTTGACTAAGTACTTTACGCTGTCCTTTTTAGGTCTTTCCACTTGCTGTGCTTATTGAGTCTAACTCTGCTCTTAGCAGACTACTGAGAGTTTTTACTTTTTTTTTTTTAACATTTGCTATTTATCTGCTCTGCGTAAACACAAAATATGTTTGTGAGAATGTTCAGCTTCCTCATGTTCACTATAACTAATGTTTGCTGAGATTAGATCCTTCTAATAAATTCCTCCCAGAGTCTTCTAGAGTCAAATGAAGAATCAGGCAGATGGGATTTCTAGACAGCTGTGAAGTCCTGAAAGGAAAAGATTAGCATAAATAAAAGGTGGTCGTTTTATTATTCTAAAGATGCCTTTGAAATCAAAGCTATTATTCAGGCCTTATACATCCACCCCTTGCCTTAGCCTCTATCTGTCTGACTATAAACAGCTCACTGAAAGGCAGGATCTGAAACCATTCAGCCTAAGAGGCTTGCAAAATCAATATTACACCCTTCAGTCATTGACACCAAGCAGAAGATTTAGTTCAGACAGAATGCAAAGACACAGATCCCTCCAGTCCTGGTGAAGTCCAGTCCTGAACAGATACATTAAGTTAATAAAAACCCAACACATTGATTCTGTATTGGCAAGGTCATTTTTCTCTCTGATTAATGATCTCATATTACATGCAAATGCTAGAGTGAACCCTCCTAGTTTTTTTTCTTTAATTTTTGAGGTTTTTTTTTTTTTGCTTCCAGGTTTATCACTGGGGCTCAATACTAACACTAGGGAACTTCTACTCCTGGTGGCCATATTTTCCATTTTACTAGATAGAACAGAGAGAAATTACATGTTTCCATGTATGAAGACTCAGGTTGATGCTCCTGGTTCCCACCTGCTGGGGGAAAGCTTTGTGAGTAGTGAAGCAGGGTTGCAGGTGTTTCTCTGTCTCTCTCCCTCTCTATTTCTCCCTTCCTTCTTGATATCTGGCTGTCTCTATGTAATAAATAAATAAATAAAGATAACAAAAAGTAAAAGTAATTCTCCCTGAAGTCAGTGCATAGAAATTGTAGAGCAAAAATAGTGAATTAATATAGTGCTGTACATATCATATAACAGAAATTTGAATTAGGACACTAAGTAGATCCAAATATAAGTGTTCAAATATTCATAGTTGTAGAATATTTGGGATTTAGTTGAGCAATTATGATAGTTTATATCTACACAACAGATTAATTATTGTCTCCCCAATTCCCATATTTAGTGAACTTAGACACATTTGTTGTCAAGTAATCTTTCTGTTTAAGCTAATGGAAAAACTGTGTAAGTTTTCAGAATAAATTCTCATGAATCTCTGGAAAACCATCAATGAATAAATGTCTGGCTTTCAAAGGACAGCTCTTTGAGAATTCAGCTACAGGGGAATTTCACAAGTATTTGGGTTCGTTCATAGGACAAATCATTTGAACATATGGTGAGAATGTGTTTCCTTAAGTATATACTTGTTTACAGTATGATTTTGAAGGTTTTCTGTTGAGATATGAAGTATTATTTCTCTGATTTCTTGAGCCTGACCTGCATATGTGATTGGTTTTGAGGTCAATCTAACATGGTAGGCATGGCATCATGCTAATTCCAAACCTAACAAATACAATTACTTCTTTACTTCTTGTATTCATCTCAGAACCATAGCCAACTGGGATGTAGTGACTCCAGGTTGTTTGCTAGAAAGAGAGATAAATGGGGTGTCTTCACTGATAGAATAGCAGCCAGTCAACCACAGATACAGAGGTTTTTAGTTCACCAGAAAATTGACACAGAAAGAAAAACAGGTTTAGAAAAAGTGACAGTCCCAATGCCCATGTACAGCTGAGAAGCAATTACAGAAGCCAGACCTCCCACCTTCTGCACCCCATAAAGAATTTTGGTCCAACCTCCCAGAGGGATAAAAATGGGGAAGTTTCCAATGGAGGGGATGGGACATGAAACTCTGGTGGTGGGAATTGTATAGAATTGTACCACTCTTATCCCACAATCTTTTCAATCATTATTAAATTACTAATAAACAAAAGAAAGTGTCAGTCAAGCTGAGCTCAAACCAAATTGCTGGCACTCAAAATCATGAAGTATATGAATGATAATTAAACAATTAGCTATATGCCTAGAACACCAGTGATTTATATGTCAAATGCATAGCATATAAAATATTCTTAGTGCCACTGTTCATAATGCTAGAAATGGAATAAAAACAACTCTCCTTAAATGTTGGGATGGATAAACTGCATTGTAACAAGAGCCCTTCCCAAGGGGATGAGAAACTGTATCCATGTAAACAACCATAATGCAAGACATGACCCTTCCCAAGGGGATGAGAAACTGTATCCATGTAAACAACCTATATCCATGTAAACAACCATAATGCAAGGCATGACCCTTCCCAAGGGGATGATGAACTGTATCCATGTAAACAACCATAATGCAAGGCATGACCCCCCAAATAAAATGCCAAAAATGGGGGTGAAGTCAAGATGGTGGATTGAGGACAACACCTGATCTACTCTCTGAAAAAAAAGGCTGCTTTAAACCTAGGAACTCCAAGGGAAAGCAGGATTTCCATGCCAGTAGACAGACACTATACTGGAAGAGACAAAGAAGAACCTAGGTGGAACATCATAACTCATCTACAGGTTGGCAATGGGCTGCTAAAAAAGGACTAAGGACAGGACTCCGGTGGTAGCACAGCGGGTTAAGTACATGTGGCACAAAGCACAAGGACCAGCATAAGGATCCCGGTTCTAGCCCCCAGCTCCCCACACCTACAGGGGAGTCGGTCTGCAGGTGTCTATCTTTCTCTCCCTCTCTGTCTTCCCCTCTTCTCTCCATTTCTCTCTGTCCTATCCTACAACAACAACATCAATAATAATAACTACAACAATAAAAAAACAAGGGCAACAAAAAGGGAATAAATAAATACATGAATAAATAAATATAGGATTAAGAAGGTCTGGAGTTGGCCCCACCAAATTGCAGGTGCTATCATGATACCATCTTGACTTTGCTAGGCAGAAACCTAACCAGTGTGTCCTGGAACCCCACCTCCCCAGAGTCCTACCCCACTAGGGAAAGATAGAAACAGGCTGGGGGTATGGATTCCCCTGCCAACATCCATTTTCAATGAAATGACTACAGAAGCCAGAGTTCCCACCTTCTGCACCCCCAAAATATCTTTGGTCTATACTCCCAGAAAGATAAAGAATAGGGAAGCTTCCAATGGAGGGGATGGGGTATGGAATTCTGTTGGTGGGAATTAGGTGGAATTGTATCCCTCTTATCCTATGGTCTTATAGATCATTGTTAAATCAATAGAAAAAGTTTGAAAAATAGATGTAATACAGAAGAATCCATGTGTAATGAGTGTACTTATATTAGTTCAAGTATAGGCAAGTGGTTATGCCAGAGACTTAATTGTCTTTGGAACATAGAGAAGGACAAATGTGTGAAGTCAGAAGCTTTTGTGGGGTGTTTCTTGTTTAGAGTTTTTCTTGTTTTTACTTCATGCTGGTTGATGGAGTGTCTTCTTGTTTGTGCTTTTTTTTTCTGCATGAGTGGTTGTTGCCACTCAATGAAATTTAAATTTAAAATCAAATGATCCAAGAAAAATGATGTCAACTAAAAGTTTCAGAAAGTATTTATTTATATAGGTTGGCTTTGGAATAAAGCAGAACCAGTATATTTATCTTAAACTTGGGAGCAAGCTACAATAAGTGTTACCGCCTTTTCTGTTATAAAGAAAATGGCAGTTGGTATTATTTTGAAATAAGTATGCTTAATAAACATGGAATGAATCAATTGAAAATTTAGAGCCCAGCTCGAGCCCCCTGGGTCCCCACCTGCAGGGGGTCACCTCATAAGTGGTGAAGCAGGTCTGTTGGTGTCTTTCTCTCCCCTTCTCTGTCTTCCCCTTCTCTCTCAATTTCTCTCTGTCCTATCCAACAATGCTGACAGCAATAACAACAATAACAATAAATACAACAACAAGGGCAACAAAAATGGGGAAAAATAGCCTCCAGGAGCAGTGACTTCTTAGTGCAGGCTCAACTGAGCCCAAGTGATAACCCTGGAGGAAAAAAAAAAAAGAAAGAAAGAAAAGTTAGCAACACTGACAGACTTGTTTAATAAGGTAAATGGATTAAAGACCAACTTGGAGAGGATAGCAATATAAGACAAACTTACATTTATAAAGTAATTTTTCCATTTTTTATAGTAAGAGATCATTCAACACATCACTGGGGCTTTACCACTCCAAGTAAATTTGTTCATATAGAAAGATGCAAAGAGGGCTGAGGGGCAAGGCACTATAGAGCTGAAGCTTCTCCCAGTCTTGTGGGGACTCTGTTCAAACCAGAATTCAAAAGCAGAATAACACATGACATGACAGATACCTCCTCACCAAGTGAACTACCTTCTGAGAGAGGGAGAAACAAAATCAAGTACTGTGTTTGGAAATAAAGTGCTAAGAATCAAAGCCGGGGTCCCAAACATTCAAGCCTCCCGCTCTAGCCATAAAACAACCATGCCTCACTTAAAAAAATTGTTTTCAATATTTATTTGTTTATTTTATGAAAGAGGGAGGAAAAAGAGATAATCACTGTTATGAGAAAAACAGATAATCACTGTTATATGAGGTGCCAGTATTCAAACATCATGCAATCTCTTAACAGACTGGGTTTTTCTTCCTTTCTTTTTATTCTCTCTCAATCTCTCTCTCTCTCTCTCTCTCTCTCTCTCTCTCTCTCTTTCTCTTTTGACTTCAGGAGATCTAACTGTTTTTAAAGAAATGGACAACATTACATTAGACAATAGATCAGAAAACTCATCCACAGGATCAGCCTAAGGATCCAGGTTCCAGCCCCAGGCTCCCCACCTGCAGGGGAGTTACTTTACAGGTGGTGAAGCAGGTATGCAGGTGCCTATCGTTCTCACCCACCTTTATCTTCCTCTCCTCTCTCCATTTCTCTCTGTCCTATCCAACAACAGCAACATCAATAACAACAACAGTGAAACAACAAGGGCAACAAAAGGGAATAAATAAATGTTAAAAAAAAGAAAGAAAACTTATCCACATAAAAGAATAAGCCGAGGGGGGCAGGTAGTGCTGCTTCTGGTTAAGCCCACACATTACAGTGCTCAAGGACCCAGGTTCAAGCTCCTAGTCCCTACCTGCAGGGGGAAGCTTCAGGAGTGGTGAAGCAGAGCTGCACGTGTCTCTCTGTCTCTTACCCTCTCTGACACCCTGTCCACTCTCAGTTCCACTCTATCTCTATCCAATAGTAAATAAGTAAATAAATAAATAAAATCTATAAGAAAGAAGAAGCTGGGAGTCGGGGAGTAGTGCAGTTCGAGCCCCCCGGCTCCCCATCTTCAGGGGAGTCGCTTCCCAGGCGGTGAAGCAGGTCTGCAGGTGTCTTTCTCTCCCCTCCTCTCTCCATTTCTCTCAGTCCTATCCAACAACAACGACGACAACAACAGCAACAATAACTACAACAATAATAAAAAACAACAAGCCCAACAAAAGGGCATATAGATAAAAAATTTTTTTTAAAAAAGGAAGAAGCTGGGGAAGAAATAAGTATGACACCTCTGAAGTTAAATGTAAGGCTTCACCACATACACAAGGGTGTTAGAATATGACACTGTGTGCTTCCTTGTTCAAAGATGCGCTATTGCGAATTTTTCTTTAAAAATAAGTATAACATGAATGCAACTGCAATGATGCTCCCAGCAGGAGATTTTATGAAAACTGAGAGCTGATTCCAAAATTCAGTAAGATGAAATGAATAACTTTTTTTTTTTTGGCCCGCAGGGTTATTGCTGGGAGCTCAGTGCCTGCACTATGAATCCACTGCTCCTGGAGGCCATTTTTTCCCATTTTGTTGCCCTTGTTGTTGTTTTTGTTGGGTAAGGCAGAGAGAAATGGAGAGAGTAGGGGAAGACACAGAGGGGGAGAGAAAGATAGACACCTACAGACCTGCTTCACTGCTTGTGAAGTGACCCTCCAGCAGGTGGGGAACCAGGGGCTCGAACCAGGATTCTTGAGCCAGTCCCTGTGCTTTGCGCCATGTGCACTTACCCTGCTGCCCCTACTGCCTGACCTTTTTAAAACATAACACAATGACTACAGACAATGGTAGGACAAACCTTGGAGCTGTGAAAATGTTGTGCATGGTCTTATTAATTAAATCATGATTTGTAGCAGAAGTTCAAACATACAGAAAAAATTAATCAGCCGCAACAGGAAAGCACTATGTCGAAGTCCCTAGGGACAGAGCATTCTTTGTTTGCAACTGCGAGTAACTATTCACAGCTGTGCTGTTGGTATTTAGAAGCACACATATATCCACCCTTATATAGATGCTAGTGCAATAGCTTAGCAATATTTCCTCTCTAACAATGCATTTCATGAGTGTCCCGGAGAGTGTAAATGCCTGAGTGTTGAGATGGACCTTTTCACCTGTGCAAGACCAAAGTAGAAGGCCCGGCACAATGGATCTGTACACATATTGGAAAGAAATTGTGTGGACTGCGAGGAAACATTAATATAAGTGGCACCTTTGGGACATGTTTTTTCTTGAGTAGAAACTAATTACAAATTGCACTGAACAGAGTGTGGTTGTGAGTCATTCGATGAGATAGGTGTGATTGGATTGGTAACCTTCTCCCAGTGATTTGAAATTCTGCCACCCCTCCCCGCTGTCCTTGACTTTTGATGATTTTTGCAGTGATATGTCTTGATGTAGATCTATTAGGGTATAGAGATTGATTCTGAACATCAACCTCATCCCACGTTTGGAAAGTTTTCCCTCATGATTTCTTTGAGTACTCTTTCTGCTCTCAATCCTCTGCTTCATATGACATTATATTAAACACGTGCATATTAAACGTGTGTGTTCAACCAAGTGCACCACCGCCTGGCCCCCAATAAAGAAATTTTTGAAGGTGCAGACTTTACTCTGCAAAGAGGGCCCTGCACCCTGGCCAGGGCTGTGGCACTGGAGCCGGGAGTAAGAAACTATATGCTGTAAACACAAAGGTCCCAGTGGCCTGGAAGGTAGCCAGGAAGGGCAGGCATTAAGTGAATCTACATTGCACGTCTGCTTTTACTTTTGCAGGGGGCACCTGCCGACTGGAGGGGTATATTTTATGCACCAGTGTTCAGGTGTGGGCTGGAGAAGGCTGGCTCAGTCCACCTACTGGGAATAGATTCTCTTGATGGTTGTCTCTGGGATCCCAGCTGGCTCAGCTCTTTCTTTCAGGAAGGTATTTTGTGAATGAAACTAGATGGGACTGAAGCCACGTGGAAATATTGGAGACTCTCACACCTTTTCTTTCTGTGTTAGACAGGACTATGAAGATCTAGAAAAGCAGCTGAAAGAAGTCTTTAAGGAGAGAAGCACCATTCTCCATCAGCTGACAAAGACTTCAAGAGAACTTGATGGGATTAAAGTCAATCTTCAGGTGAAGTGAAACCTAATTTCCCTAACAGACTAGGATAGAGAGCCATCTGGCTTGTCTAAGTGAATTAAAATGAAAAGACTCCTACATTTTTATACTTTTCAATATATTTTGAGGCTTGGCCCTTGGGATGTTTACTATATGAAATATGTATTTACTTTTTTAAGCAGGTCTGTTAGCTTACTTTTTTATTTTTAATGTAATTTATTTTTAATGTAATTTATTTTTCTCAGTTTTTTAAATTATATTTAGTTATTGGATACAGACAGTTAGAAATCAAGAGGGAATAGAGGAAATAGGGAGAGAGTCAGAGACACCTGCAGCCCTGCTTCAACACTCTCAAAGCTTCCCCCCTGCAGGTGGGGGCTGGGGGGCTGGAACCTGTTTTTTTTTTTTTTTTTTGCATTGTAACATGTACACTCAACCAGGTGTGCCACTACCTGGCCCTCTTATATGAAGTGTTTTAAGGTATGCCATTCAGCATGTGGTGTGAATATCTGTGGTTCCCAGATTCAACCATGAGAAAAGTAGGATGTGTAGCAAAACCATCGAGTTCATACTGCTTACAAGATCAGTTTGACTGACTGTTGTGTTTCTTTTATAATATAAATGATGAAAAGTAATTATGATCAAGAATCAGATGAATATAGGAATGCTATCTGGAAGAGAACTTAATGTTCCAGAAAAAGGATAGTTCTGAAGATTCTCTAGTGAACTCACTACTGAAGATGGGCAAAGAAGAACTCCATCAGTAATCAAGTAATCATGTCTTAACTCTTAGCAAAGTCTCAGTCAAAAGCCAATGAGAAGAACTAAGCTTTAGAAGAAAAAAGTTCCTGAAATACCTTAGGATATGTTTTAATATTTGGCTAGGGCTTCACATTTATTGAATCCATGCTGTATGCTGAAAGCTTTGTGTCTTCTATATAATGATTTTGTATAGGTCGTTGGTGAGATAAGTACTGTTGGCAGGATTGGGTTTCATGCACTTAAAAACATGTCTTTAAGAAGCTCAGCTGATTGTAAATGTTACCAAGGCAGCCAGGCATTTATAGTCAGGCATCTGTCTATTGTTGTACTGGGCCATGTATTTGAACCATATGGTGTTAACATTGTCCAACTTCACTTTCTGTTCTTTTGAGGGTGAGTTAACTCTGTAACCACTGTGGCTTTTTTGGCATTTTTAAAAGTCTCTGTTAGCTATTGTTCCCTTCATTTTTATTTCATGGTCACATGATGATTATGCTTGCTTCTTTTAAAAATATTTTTCTATTTATTTATTTATTTATTTATTCCCTTTTGTTGTCCTTGTGGTAGTTATTATTGTTGTCATCGTGGTTGGATAGGACAGAGAAATGGAGAGAGGAGGGGAAGACAGAGAGGGGGAGAGAAAGATAGGCACCAGCAGTCCTGCTTCACCGCCTGTGAGGCAACTCCCCTGCAGGTGGGGAGCCAGGAGCTCGAACCTGGATCTTTATGCCTGTCCTTGTGCGTCACACCACGTGTGCTTAACATGCTGCGCTACAGCCCAACTCCCTATGCTTGCTTCTTTTAAATGGTCAATGTTAGGAAGAGGTTAAGAAAAAAAAAAAAGAGAGCAGAGCCTGAGTGGTATATCTGATATTTGAATCCAATTACCAAGCTTTTATACCAGAAACTGTGTTATGTATTGAGAATATGAAAAATAGAAGAAAAGAAAAACACTCACTCTTCATTATGCTTTTTGTCACAAAGACAGATATCAGAATGACAGCATCCAGGAGTGATTAATTATGCTCTGCTGGAAATATGCTAAGAACAGTAGGGAAGCTCCAACAAGGATGAAAGGGGCTCCTGCTTTCTTACGTAGGAGCTAATGCCCGAGGCTTACCTCATCGTGAGCAGGGCGTCGTCTACTTTAGACACCTGCACATTCTCAGAGGCCTGGGATACCTGGCCTCTTGAAACTGCTCAGGGGACCAGAAATGCTCAGGGGACCAGACATTGAAATGCTCAAGGGACCAAATGTTCTCAGGACTCTTGGTCTGTCTGAAGCAGTAGTAGGAAACATCTGCTGATAGTCTAGGGAATCCTCGATGGAAAAGGATAACAGTATGGAGTTCCTCTTTTGGACAAGGCAGGAATCGAGCCAGTGGACAGTGTTGCTTTTCACATATCTTAGGCAAGGCTATGTCACTTGTTTTATTTGGCCATGTGGTTTTCAATTTTCACCTTACTAAATCCTCATAGTGACCTTCCTCAAAATTAAGAGAATACTGTATTCACTGTAATAATGAGGAAGTAAATGTTTGTTATAGAATAGACAGAATGAGATCATAGCATGCGAAGCGACGGAATTCAGAAGTGGGTGTGGTGTGATAACAGGTCCTGAAGGAGTGGGAGATAGCCTCAGTGGGGTCAGGCAGGAATTCACCTGGTAGAGTGCACACGTTACCTTGAGCAAGGATCCAGGTTTGAGTTCTTGACCATCACATAGGAGCATCATGCCCGGGGAAAGCCTCAGAAGCCATTGTTCGGTGCTGTGAAGAATTTTTTTCTCTCTCTCTCTCTCTCAATGTGTGTGTGTGTGTGTGTGTGTGTGTGTGTGTGTGTGTGTGTGTGCATCTCACCCTCTATCTGAAAAAAAAAAGTCACCTGGGATTCCCTGAAATCACAGAGGCATGAAGTCTTCCTGATACTCTAGCTCCCAGAATGAAATTAAATGAATAGTCTTGTGAGTGTGTGAGTGCTACTGAGAGAGAGAGAGAGAGAGAGAGAGAGAGAGAGAGAGAGAGATTCCATTAAAGAGTCCATGAAAGTAAGGGTACTTTGAAAGTCTTATTTCCTCTCTGGACCTTTGCACCAAGAAGGTTAATAGAGCAAATGCATCAAAGTTTGTATCATTAAGTAAGCTGAATTTCCCCAGAAGAATTCGACTCCACTTCCTTGGATTTTGCCCGGAAGATAATACTCAAATACATTCCAAATCTTCAAACTAGTCACCACCTCCAACTCCATGGCTGCCTGGCAACTTTTTCTTTTTTTCTAAATTTCTCCCCTGCTTACATTTCTGGAGCATCGTTTGCCCTGTTAATCTTGGTTGCCTTTCGAATGCCCAGGGTAAAGCCTATTTATAGATACAGGAATTGTGTGATTTTATGGTACTTTTCACCAAGTTACAAATCTCTTCTTCCCTATGTGCTTGCCCCTGTGTAAAACACTTTTTTTTTTTAACCTAAGGAAGTCACAGGGCAGATTTTGTGATTGTACAAGATATATAAGACATATTTAGGGAGTCTGGCGGTAGCTCAGCAGGTTAAGCACATGTGGCACAAAGTGCAAGGACCTTCAGAAGGATCCTGGTTGGAGCCCCCGGCTCCTCACCTGCAGGGGAGTCGCTTCACAGGCAGTGAAGCAGGTCTACAGGTGTCTGTCTTTCTCTCCCCCTCTGTCTTCCCCTCCCCTCTCCATTTTTCTCTCTCTCCTATTCAACAATGAATGACATCAACAATAACAATAATAACCACAACAAGGGCAACAAAAGGGGGAAAAATGGCCTCCAGGAGCAGTGGGTTCATGAGGTAGGCACTGAGCCCCAGCAATAACCCTGGAGGCAAAATGGCTCACAGCAAGCTTTAAATTCTTCACTGGTAACTTCGCCTCCATTTTTAACTTCTTGCCCCACTTCCCAGCATTGTATGTGAAGCCATCCTTCCTGGTAGGAAGAACAGCTTTTATTATTTGTTTCTTCATAAAGACTTCCTTTAGGGAAACAGCCCCACTGCTATTAGAATGCTCACCTTTTACTTTGTGAAAATTACCTGTTGTAGCGTTAGCTTGAAAATTTTATGAAAGCCTTTGTTGGGGTGTTGCATGATTCATGATAGATTTTAGCTAGATAAATATTAAGTAAACAAAGTGTTTGCCATTCTTGGGATTGTCAGTCCCTGGCTAGCTACAGTTGCTCATCCAAGGAACAAAAATTCCAGTTTCAACTTTAAGAACGACAGTTAATAGTCTTCAGTAGCTTATTGAGTATAAATAAGTAAGTTCTTAGGGAAGCACTTAGCAGGGCAGGTTTGCTAATGGGGAGAGCTCTGCGCTCCTCTGGGTGACTGACCTGTGAAGGCTGAGTTTGCCAGATGAGGTGAATGCTAATGGTGCGGTGACTTCAGACACCGCTAGATCACTTTTCTCTTTTTTTTTTTTTTTCAGTATTTTTCCCCTTTATTGGGGATTAGTGTCTTACATTCAACAGTAACTACAATAGTTTGTTCATGTGAAATATTTCTCCATTTTCCACATAACAATACTACCCCCACTAGGTCCTCTGTCATCCTTTTCCAGGACCTGTATTTTCCCCCACCTCCACCCCAGAGTCTTTTACTTTGGTGCAGTAAACCAACTCCAGTCCAGGTTCTGCTTGGAGTTTCTCTTCTGATCTTGTTTTTCAACTTCGGCCTGTGAATGAGATTATCCCGTATTCATCATTCCATTTCTGACTTAGTTCACTTAACTTGCTTTCTTCAAGCTCCCTCCAAGATCACTTTCAATTTCACAGGACCCCAGTTTTTCCCAGTACTTTAAGCACATTATTCATAAGGAGTAGTAGAGAGGAGTGAAGAGGTAGGTGCCTTCTGGCTGCTTTGATCTGGAATTGCGTTGTTACTGAGTGCATTCCCAGGTGCTTTCATGTTCAGTTGTGTTTGTATAAGCTACAACCTTGTTTGGCTTTACAGTCCTGCCAAAAACACAGTTGAGCTCCAATGAGAGAGCGAGAGGGCTTATTTCCTACTGACACAAAGAGAGGCCTGCCCTGTTGTGCAGGCTGTGTATTCTCCATCAGCCCTCTATAAGCAGAGACTCAGCTTATAAGGCTGAGGGGCTAGAGCATTACACGCCTTTGTCCCATAGAGCCAAAACGTAAAGCAAGCTTCAGATTACCCGCTGAATGACCTTTTCTCTTGCTCTTCCTACCAGTCTTTGAAAAATGAAGAGAAGTCAGCAAAAATTGATGTTCAGAAACTTCTGGAAATAAGTGAGCAGCAAAGGTGAGAGTGTGGTTTTTCTTTTTCTTTTCTGCTCTGTTCTACCACGGTGTGAAAACTCCGCCTGGAACCTTCACAGGAGTCTGTTCATCTTAAATGCATGCAGTTTATTGATTGGATAGAGACAGCCAGGAATGGAGAGGGAAGGGGAAATAGAGAGACAGAGAGACACCCACAGGCCTGTTTCACCACCGTGAAGCTCTCCCCCTGCGGGCGGGAGTGTGTGAGACGTGGTGTTTTCCTATATCCCAGTGCATAGGGGCTTGGATACAGGTTGAGAGCCTCACACTGAATCCAGGGAGGAGCCTGAGATTCTGCTTTCCCAGGCAGCTCCCTGCTGACAGTGATGGGGGCTGATCCTCTGCAGGCCACAGTTGGCCTGTGGAGCATCTTTAGTGGCTCCCTCCATGATCCTGAGAAGACAGACTCCTAGTAGCTGACCCAGTGAGCTGCCATCAGCCGATGATGAGGACCACAGCCTCTGAACTTGGCCGGAGTGATAAGAGCGGGGTGGTAAGGAATGGGATGATCTGACTATTCGAGTAGAGCTAGTCTAGCAGCTCTATTGAGACTTTGTTGATTTTTGAGCAAGTTATAATGTGAAATAGGCCTGTGAATTGAACAAAAGGCCATGTTTTTTTTTTTTAATTTTTATTCTCAAGGTAAAAGGAAGAGAGAGAAAAAAGAAGCTTTATGACAGAAACAAGTGTGCTGTGGCCAAGCAAAGGGCTCAGGAAAAGGACGGGAAGGGATTCAGAGAGAGCATTAACGTCCTCCTTTATGATGGGGGTGGGGGCGTCAAAGCTGAGGGGGAGAGGGGTCTTCAGACATCTGCCATAAGGAGCTGAGACATTGTACTCATGTGTCAGTGACTGTACTCTACACCATTAACCCCCTAATGAAAATAAAAAGGGAAAAAGAAAAGAAACCCCCTAATGAAAAGAAGTTAACCCCCTAATGAAAAGGGGAAAAAATAAAGCAAGTGCCGTTTGTTATATGTTTCTCAGAAACTCTGCTAGATGTTTTACAAACCTTTTCACATTTTACTTATTTTAAGTGAGAGAGAGAGAGAGAGAGAGAGAGAGAGAGAGAGAGAGAAAGGGAGGGAGGGAGGGAGGGAGGGAGGGAGGGAGGGAGGGAGGGAGGGAGGGAGAAATAACAACCCTGCTTAGCTCTGGCTTATAGTGGTGCTGGGAATTGAACCTGGGAACTAAGGGCCCAAGGCATGACCATCTTTAGCTAAATCACTATGCTGTCTCCCCAGCCCTATATATGATATGATATATATAGTTTTATATAGACTTTATTATTTCATCCTTGCCTTCTAAAGTAAATACTGATAGAAAGTTTAATAGGATTTTTCTATTACTTCGTTTAGAAAAGTGTAGCTCAGAGGCCAGCCAGTAGTGCAGCAGATTAAGTGCACATAGCACAAAGCGCAAGGACCCACACAAGGATCCCGGTTTGAGCCTGGGCTCCCCACCTGCAGGGGGAATCCCTTCACAAGCGATGAAGTAGGTCTGCAGGTGTCTGTCTTTCCTTCTCCCTCTCTCTCTCTCTCTCTCTCTGTCTTTCCTCTCCTCTCAATTTCTCTCTCCAATGCAAGAAATAATAAATAAATAAATAAATAAATAAATAAATAAATAAGAACAGAAAAAAAAATGACCTCAGGAGCAGTGAAATAGTACTACAGGCACAGAGACTCAACAATAACCCTGGAGGCAAAAAAAAAAAAAAAAAAAAAGTCTGGCTCAAACCTCTTAAATAGATAGTGACTGGGGTATTGATCAAATTTTGATCTGCTGTTTTCCCCCAATAACTATGTCATTCTATGTGAATTCACTGATCACAGAGCAAAAACCTGCCAAGATGGTGACACACAGACATCATGCATTCGATCCATTCTTCTCATCTTCTGCCTTCTCCGTTCTCTGTAGTAAGATGCACCAGCATGCATTTGGGTTTAGTGGAAACTTCTGTTCGAATCAAATATCGTTTTTTTTTTCTTTGACTTTACTGGGAATTCAGTGCTCTTGAGTCATTTTTTTTTTTCACCTAATAAGAGAGGGCCAGAGAGCCAGAGAATAGGCAGATACCAAAGTTCTTCATTGACTCTTTTTATTATCTTTTATTTATTAAATAAACAACTTTAAATATTCTTTTTATTTATTGGATAGAGACAGAGAGAGATTGAGAAAGAAGGGAGAGAGAAACAGAGAGAAGCAGAGACACTTGCAGCCCTGCTTCCCATCTTCTGACCAGCTTTTTCCCCACTGGTGGGGGCTGGGCTGGGGCTTGAACCCAGGTCCTTGTGCATTGTAGCCTGTGTGCTCAAATAGGTGTGCCATTATCAGTACTTCTTTTTATTATTGCAATGTTGTGTTTATTATTTGTTGAACATGAAATTCTCTTCAAAATCTAATATTAAAAAGAACTTCTGTGAATTATTGGTTTGAACATATTTCCAAAAGTACATCATTTTACATTATTCCATTGGCATCAAATAAACATTGATTAACTCAGTATAGTACTTTTGTTCTTGACTTATGAAGGGGTACTTAAACTTTTTATAAAATCACAGTTACTTTGACCTATCTTATCCCCATCCCAATAATAAGCACTGATGGTGAAAATATCATTTTTGAGAATGAATCATTAAAATAGTAAATATTTCAAATGTATTATTAAAGATCTGGAAGTATCATTGGGGTTGAAAAGATTGTTTCTTGGCTCTGTCTGTGCCCAGTTGTCCTTCCTGTGCAAACACTTGTTGATCCCTGAACTTAGTAAAGTGAGATTTTTAAGTGAAATTCTCAATACACAGAATCATACAACTTTTTTTTTTAATTTATTTATACCCTTTTGTTGCCCTTGTTATTTTATTGTTGTAGTTATTATTGTTGTTGCTGTTATTGGATAGAACAGAGAGAAATGGAAAGAGGAGGGGAAGACCGAGAGGGGGAGAGAAAGATAGACACCTGCGGACCTGCTTCACCACTTGTGAAGCGACTCCCCTGCAGATGGGGATCCGGGGGCTCGAACCGGGATCCTTGAGCCGGTCCTTGCGCTTTGCTCCACGCTCGCTTAACACTCTGCTCTAAAGCCCGACTCCCGGGATACAACTATTTATCAGTGAGTACATCCTAAATCGTGGAGAGAAATGAATAATGAAGGCCTACTTAAATCATTAACAAGTCAGGCAGGTCACCTGTATATGTGGCCTTTTGTTATTTCCCATAAGTCAGGTGGCTCTCAGCTTAGAAAGAAATGAGACAGACTGAGAGTATGGCTCGACCTGCCAATGCCCATGTTCAGTGGGGAAGCAATTACAGACCTTCCACAGTCTGCATCCCACCCATAATGACCCTGGTTCCATACTCCTAGAGAGATACAGAATAGGAAAACTACCTACGGGGGGAGGGGATGGGATATGGAGTTCTGGTGGTGGGACTTGTGTGGCGTTGTACCCCTCTTATCTTATGGTTTTTGTCAGTGTTTTCCTTTTTATAAATTAAAATTTTAAAAGTGGGGGTAAAATAAATCTCTTCCTCTGTTTTCATAAATATCTCAGGACTTTTATGGAAGGTTTTATGTGCAGTACTTTGGGATTGACCCAGAGAAATCAAAGGCATCTTATTGTATCTGAAAGGCTCTGATCATTTGTTTTAGAAAAAGAATTATTTTGTTCTATTTTATGGCAGCCGGGGTTTTGATGGGATTTCTTATTCCTTCACTTTCCTATAATTCTTTTTTTTTTCTTTTTTATTATTTATTTGTTCCCTTTTGTTGCCCTTGTTGTTTTATTGTTGTAGTTATTATTGATGTTGTTGTTGTTGGATAGGACAGAGAGAAATGGAGAGCGGAGGGGAAGACAGAGAGGGGGAGAGAAAGACACCTGCAGACCTGCTTCACCGCCTGTGAAGCGACTCTCCTGCAGGTGGGGAGCCGGGGTTCGAACCGGGATCCTTATGCCGGTCCTTGTGCTTTGCGCCACCTGCGCTTAACCCGCTGCGCTACAGCCCGACTCCCCCTATAATTCTTAATAGAGTCTTTCCTCTTCTTCTTTTTAAATATTTATTTATTTATTTATTTATTCCCTTCTTTCCCTTTTGTTCCCCTTGTTATTTCATTGTTGTAGTTGTTATTGATGTCCTTGTTGGAAAGGACAGAGAGAAATGGAGAGAGGAGGAGAAGACAGAGGGGGAGAGAAAGACAGACATCTGCAGACCTGCTTCACCATCTGTTAAGTGACTCCCCTGCAGGTAGGGGAGCTGGGGGCTCGAACCAGAATCCTTATGCCGGTCCTTGAACTTTGCACCACGTGCCCTTGACCTGCTGTGCTACCGCCCAACTCCCAAGTCTTTCCTCTCCTTTCTCCTCCTCCTTCTCTTTCTCCTCTTTCTTTTTTTTTTGTTAATATTTATTTATTTATTCCCTTTTGTTGCCATGGTGGTTTTACTGTTGTACTTATTCTTGTTGTCATCCTTGTTGGATAGGACAAAGAGAAATGGAGAGAGGAGGGGGAAGACAGAGAGGGGGGAGAGAAAGACAGACACCTGCAGACCTGCTTCACCACCTGTGAAGCGACTCCCCTGCAGATGGGGAGCCAGGGGCTTGAACCCGGATCCTTACGCTGGGCCTTGCGTTTTGTGCCAAGTGTGCTTAACCTGCTGCGCTACCCCAACTTCCTCTTTCTCCTCTTTCACCTCTCCTTCTTTTCTTCTCCTTCTTTTAAGCAGAGGGAAACAGAGATAAAGATAGAGAGATGGAGCGAGACAGAGGAAGGGGAGACACCACAGTACTGCCCCACTGCTCTTGAAGGTCGCCTCTGCCAGGCGCTGTGTGGTAACTGGGAGCAGAGCTGTGGCTCTGGCTCCTGGTAGAGTGTGCATCCTACCAGGGGACTGATCTTCTGACTTTCCTGTGCTAACTTTTATTTATTGTTTCCTAGCCAGCAGATTTATACTAGCATGCTGTCACTAAAATGAGCTTTTCAACTCGGATATGTTCTCCCCCCTTTTAACAGGGGCGGTTAACACACTACAGTACAGTTGTTACAACACGGGTACAGTGTCTGGTCTCCTTTTGCTAAGTGTCTGCAAAAACACTTTCACCCTCCACCATCAAGCACCTGGACCCCAAAGCCCCACCCACCAAACACCCCCTGCCAGCCCTCCCTCCCCATAGTCCTTTGCTTGGGTGCAAGGCACCAAATGAAATCCAAGTTTTACTCTGTCATTTCCTTTTCAGTCCTGCCTTTACTTAAATTCAGCATATGATTGGGATCATCTGGTATTTATCCTTCTCTTTCTTGCCTAACTGATTTTTCTTTTTATATATATATTTATTTTTATTTATTTATGCCCTTTTGTTGCCCTGTTGTTTTATTGTTGTAGTTATTATTGTTGTCATTGTTGTTGGATAGGACAGAAAGAAATGGAGAGAGGAGGGGAAGACAGAGAGAGGGAGAGAAAGATAGACACCTGCAGACCTGTTTCACTGCTTGTGAAGCGACACCCCTGCAGGTGGGGAGCCAGGGCTTGAACCAGGATCCTTGTGCGGGTCCTTGTGCTTAGCGCCACCTGTGCTTAACCCGCTGCGCTACAGCCCGACTCCCCCTAACTGATTTTTCAAGCACCATCCAAGTTATGGCAAGTACTTGTTGAAGCAGCATATTATACAGTGATATTTTTTTTCTTTCTTTCTTTCTTTCTTTCTTTCTTTATTCCATTTGTTGCCCTTGTTGTTTTATTATTGTAGTTATTATTGTTATTATTGATGTTGTTGTTGGATAGGACAGAAATGGAGAGAGGAGGGGAAGACAGGGGGAGAGAAAGATAGACACCTGCAGACCTGCTTCACTGCCTGTGAAGAGACTCCCTTGCAGGTGGGGAGCTAGGGGCTTGAACCAGGATCCTTATGCTGGTTCTTGTGCTTTGCGCCACCTGCGCTTAACCCTCTGTGCTACTGCCTGACTCCCACAGTGATGTTTCTTATAGAACACAGAAACAAGATTATTTCATAGTAATATAACCTCTTTTATTCAATAGTACTTGAGAAGGAAAGGAAGCTATTTACCACCAGAATCACAAAACATGTTCTGTAGGCTTAGCTATATGTATGGACAATTCTAGTTCTCCAATTGTAGGCAAATGACAAAATCTCCTTCCAAAATGTCCATAGAAAATAACCTATTTATGATTCAATGTCTTTTTTTTTCTGTTTTCGAATAAACTAGAGAACAAATGAAGTCTCTCCAGGTGGCCCTGCACAATCAACTTAAAGAGACAGCCGAGAAAGTAGAAAAACAACAGGCAACAGTAAGTGGGTTTCTTTTGTGTGTGTGTGTCCTTTAATTTGGGGCAGGGAAATTGATAATAATTATTCCCCTAGTAATTATGAAACACACACACACACACACACACACACACCCTCACACACACACACCTGTAAAAGTTTTAAAAATGACTGCAATTCCTTTTAAAAACTCAGGTAAATTCCAAGGGGCCCATGTCCATCAGAGAAGCAGTTATAGAAAGCCACAACTCCCACCTTCCGCACCCCATAAGGAATTGTGGTCCAGACTCCCAGAGGGATAAAGAATTGCGCAACTTCCAATGGAGGGGACAGGACAAGGAATCTAGTGGTGCGAACTGTGTGGAGTTGTTACCCCTGTTATCTTACAATCTTGTTGATCAATATTAAGTCACTATAAAATAATAAAATAAAATAAAGTAAATTCATGAGGAATTAAAGATAAGCAGTAAGTCTAGTGCTGGCAAGCACGACTGAGAATACACAACACCAACACAAGGACCTGGGTTCAAGCCCCCAGTCCCCAGTGGGCAAGCTTCATGAGAGGTGAAGCAGTGCTGTGAGACTCTCTCTTTTTTGCTCTCTCATCTTTCTCTCTCTCCCTCCCTCTCCATCTCCCTACTCCCTCTAAATTTCTCTTTGTCTCTATATGTACTAATAAATAAAATACCAAGAAAGACAGTAAACCCAAATAACCTTGTATTATCATTTGAACAACTCAAGAAACAGGTAGGCAGTATACCTAAGAGTCGGATTAGATGGGTAAGACAAACATAGAAATGGTGAATATGTTTCTCAGCTTAAGTAATCTCTGTTTTATCATGACATAAATATTCTTATCTATTTTTCTTTTTTATGAATGCTGCTGGGGGGTTAATTGTTCACAGTGCAGGTGTTGACACCGGGGAACAATCTCTCATCTCCCGTTCTCCCTGTGAAAGTTCCTTGAAGAAACCCTCACCCACAGGGTGGGCCCTTCCATCATAACATATCAGGACCCCAAGTCTCTGTCCACTTTTTCTGCTCCCTCCTTCCTCAGAATCCCTCCCTCTAGTGCAATAATCTGGTCCAGGTTTCTCCTAGTGTTTGTCCATCTCTGTCCTCTTCCCTGAAGTCCAGTCTGTAAGCAAGCATACACAGTACTTTTTCTTATCCTTTTGGCTGAACTCACTTAACACGGAGCCTTCAATGACCATACAAAGTAAAGCAACAGAGGTGTTGTGGACATTTTGAGTAGTTGAGTAGTATTCCCTTGTGGATATGTATGTATACCACAACTTCCTCAGCCACACTTTGGCTAGTCTGTCTTTGGATATCTGGGTGGCTTCCAAGTTTTACCTTTTACCGTGTTTGCTGCTATGAAGGCAGGTCTAAGTACATAGATCTAGTCAGATAGGTGTTTTTGTTTGCTTGGGTATATCCCTAAGAGAGGAATTACAGGGTCACAGGACAGGCCCATTTTTAGTGTTCTGAAACACCTTCAGTTTTCCACAAGGGTTAGACCAATTTACATTCCCCCGAACAGTGCCGAAGTATCCCATTTCCCTATGTCCTCTTCAAAAAAATATATTTTATACAAATCAGTTATATATCTGGATTAGGCAATGAAAGGTTGATGACTGAAAAGTCTAGTAATCTGTTCTTTCTCTGTGCTGATAGACTTAACCATTCAATCCTATCTGAAAAAATCATGAAATCAAATTCATAAAAGCCATAGGAATGACTTTGGAAGGTTCCATATAATATTTCATTTATTTTCAGATTAATTTTTTAAAGACTGAATTGGAAAGGAAAACCAAGATGATCCGAGATCTGCAGAATGAGGTAAGGCTTCTTTTTTTTTTTTTTTTTTATTTCCAGCAGTCTTAATATTAATCTAGTGTACACATGTGCTTTTCACAGGTTTTGGAGTACTGGTCCTATGTGGACTTTCACTGAAGTATGAAGTCTAGCGTGTGGGGTGTACAAAGTAAACATGTTCTGTCTCTCTATGTGCTGATGTTACTGGCTTACCGCTATTCAGTTGAGTTTACTTTTTAATTAAGTTTTACTAATTGTATTAGGTTAATATTAAACATGAATTTTCCATTCACAAATCTGTCACCCAAATTATGTATTAAGCACTGAGAAGAAAGCCAGCTAGAAACTGACTTCATGCTACGATATCTCATTTCATTCAGAATAAGTTCGTATAGTTTTTTAAACAATGTAGAGATGAACTTAAGTTTTAGCACATGTAATGTTGTGTGTTGATATTTCAATTGAAAGAAAGGAAATCTCCGATAAGGGTCCTTTAACATGTTGTGTTTTTAAAATTCCTATATTTTAATTTTTTAAAGAAATATCTTAAAATGTATTTTGTTGGATAGGGCAGAAAGAAATTAAAAGGAAGGTGAAGCAAGAGAGAGAGAGAGAGAGAGAAAGAGACCCTGAGACTTGTTTCACCACTCATGAATCTTCCCCCTGCGGGTGAGAGCCAGAAGCTTGAACCCTTGTCCATGTGCCTGGGAACATATGCATCGAACCCTGTGTGCCACTGTCCAGATCCTACTTCACATTTGGCTAACTGATACTTTATTTTGAAACTTCTTCCATCAGACTTGTATGTCTATCTTTATTATGCTTTTTATTAATGTATTTAGATAGAATTGTTAAGTACCGCTGATGAGTAATCTATCCTAGTAATCCATCTCCCTTAATGAATCCCACCAGTTTATGGTTCATTTCAACCTTTACTGACCCCTTCCTCCTCCTCCTCCTCCACCTTTCCTCACTTTATCCCTTCTTTCCTCTCTCCTACCCTGCTTATATACCTTCCTTTGCCTCTTCCTCTCTCTCTCCCTTTTCTTTTTTGGCACATTTAAACAAAAGGCCCTAATGTTTTTCACATTTATATCAAGGGAAAAACAAAACTTTCCAACTCTGTCGATGGATGTCAAGCTTCGGTAGTAAACCTCTCTGTCATTAAGTTTGCTCATTAGAAAAGGAGGAAAAGCTTAGCAAATGGCATTTTGATGATTATCTTGTCCTTCTAAGGAGGTGCACTTTGCAGCAATCTTAACAAACAAACAGACAGACAAAGTCTGACTAGTTGGATTTGATGATGCTTTCCTGAGGTCCAATTTTTCTTGGCCTTCTGTGTCTTTTGTATTGGGAAAGTTCAGGGTCCAGAGTTAGTGCAGAGCTGGCCACACCACATGAGTTCATTACGCTAGAGCTCAGTGAGGAGGCTTGAGAACCAGTGGGCCAGTGAGGCTGA
Organism: Erinaceus europaeus; assembly: GCF_950295315.1. Taxonomy (NCBI): domain Eukaryota; kingdom Metazoa; phylum Chordata; class Mammalia; order Eulipotyphla; family Erinaceidae; genus Erinaceus; species Erinaceus europaeus. Next base: position 69,715,059 of record NC_080178.1, on the reverse strand, counting down.
GGGAACCATTCTAAACAAGGCTGCTGTCATCGCTCAGATAGAAAAGAAGTCACACCTACAACACACAAGTTCACAAACAGACACACTGTGAGTACGTGATGCCAAGCCATCTGTGAGTTAAACTATCTCCCTGTAGATCCAATCAATTACCTTTTCGTCCTAGACAACGCAAAAGCTCATACTTCAGCTAAGAAGGAAGCTCAGAGTCAGATGATAAATCATAGCAAGTAAGTCTGAGGCCTGATTGCACTGTGTGTTGAGGTGAGAGGCATGTGTGCTGTAACCACTTTGTATGTAGGCGAAAATAATCCTAAGAAAAATACAGCTCTCCTGGAATAATATTTTGTAGTTAAACTTACAACCATCATAAGGCCAAAAGTCAGAAAGAGAAAACTCTGGTTGAGCGCACGTGTTACCCTGCTTGAGCACAAGGACCCAGGTTCAAGCTCTCAGCCCCCACCTGCAGGAGGAAAGCTTTGTGAGTGGTGAAGCAGGGCTGCAGGTGTCTCCTGCCTCTCTCCCTCTCTACCTTCCCCTCCCCTTTCCATTTCTGGCTGTCTCTCTCCAATAAATAAAGACAATTTAAAACATTGCAAATAGAGAAGACTGATAGTCAGAAGCTGTATGTTAGAGACTAGGAAGAGCACTGGGCAGTAGTTGGTCTTTTCATTCATGAAAACCTGCATTTGATCCCCAGCATAACAGGGGAACGTCAAAGACAAAAGGAGTCAGAGCTTCATGGATGGTAGAGCCAGGTTTTCTATGCTCACACTTTCATAAAAAAAAAATAAATAAATGGGGAAAAAAATCAGCCAGGGAGGTGACTCCATGACAGGGCTCAGGTATGTAAGCCTTCGCTGCATTAAAAAAAAAAAAATCGCTTTTTTCAGCTCAGCCTCACAGGCCTGTACATGTACCAAGTGAAATCATGGACTTCCACACCCTGCATTGATCATCCAACTTTGTAGGTTTCAACCTTTCACAGATTACTGGTGGGGAGAAATGAAGGTGAATTTGTTTTTAAAAAGTTGGCATATACAATTAAATTATGTGGACGCTTTCTGACATAGTTTTCAGAAAGAAGGAAGAAAAATTCCCAGTAAATTTATTAAGCAAAATACAAAGAGAGGAGGGAGGCAACAGTAGAAAACTAATAAAGATAAAAAGTCCTGGGGGCGACTCACTGTCTTGAGTGATTGTTTCTTCTCCTCCTCCCTTACTTCTTCTTCTCCTTCTCCTTCTCCTTCTCCTTCTCCTTCTCCTTCTCCTTCTCCTTCTCCTTCTCCTTCTCCTTCTCCTTCTCCTTCTCCTTCTCCTTCTATTCTTATTCTTATTATTATTCTCTTCTTCCTCCTTCTTTTTAAAATAAACTTAAGTGGGAGTTGGGCAGTAGTGCAGTGGGTTAAGCGCATATGACGCAAAGCGCAAGGGCCGGTGCAAGGATCCCAGTTCAAGTCCCCAGCGCCCCACCTGCAGGGGGGTCGCTTCACAAGAGGTGAAGCAGGTCTGCAGGTGTCTATCTTTCCCTCTCTCTCTCTCTTCCCCTCGTCTCTCCATTTCTCTGTCCTATCCAACAACAACAATAGCCATGACAACACTAACAACTACAACAAGGATAACAGCATGGGAAAAATAGCCTCCAGGAGCAGTGAATTCACCTGAGCAATATCCTTGGAGGCAATAACTAAATCAATAAATAAACAAACTTAAGTTTTATTTATTTTACTTGAGAGAATGGAGAGAAATTGAAGAAAGGAGATAGAAAGGAGACAACAGACACCTGCAGCCCTGTGTACCACGTGTGAAGTGTTTCCCTTGCAGGTGGGGACTGAATTCAAGTCCTTATGCATGGTAGTAATGCACTTCACCAGCTGCACGCCACCCAGTCCCTTGCGTGAGTATTTCTTTCCTCCCCCCCCCCCTTTCTTTGCTTCCAAGGTTACTGTTGGGTTTTGGTGTTGGTACTAGTTATCCACTGCTTCTGGAGGCCATTTTTTCCATTTTATTGGATAGGACAGAGAGAAACTGAGGAGAGAGGGAGAGAGAGAGAAGGAGAGAAAAAGAGAGACTTCTGCAGACCTGCTTCACTGCTTGTGAAGCTTTCCTCCTCAGGTGGGGAGCAGGGACTCGAACCTGGATTCTTGTGAGGGTCTTTGCACTGACTTCTATGTGCACTTAACCAGGTGCACCACCGCACAGGGACCTCTGGGTGATTATTTCTGTGTGAACACATGGAGGAAGTCATAACCAGCATTTGCTTTTCATAGGTGAAGGAAAATCTCTTAAAAGACATTTTGTGGGAATCGGGCTGTAGCGCAGCGGGTTAAGCGCAGGTGGCGCAAAGCACAAGGACCGGCATAAGGATCCCGGTTCGAGCCCCAGCTCCCCACCTGCAGGGGAGTCACTTCACAGGCGGTGAAGCAGGTCTGCAGGTGTCTGTCTTTCTCTCCTCCTCTCTGTCTTCCCCTCCTCTCTCCATTTCTCTCTGTCCTATCCAACAACGACAACAACAATAATAACTACAACAATAAAACAACAAGGGCAACAAAAGGGAATAAATAAAATAAAATAAAATTTTTTTAAAAAAAGACATTTTGCATTAGCACAGGGATTTGATGATTTTTTTTGGAGATATTACTATTCATTCAACAATTTCTTTCTTGATAAGGATTTTCTTTCATTCTTTTTTTTTTTAGTGATTTAATAATGATTGACAAGGTTGTGGAATAAAAGGGGTATAATTACACACAATTCCCACTACCACAGTTCCTTATCCCATCCCTCCATTGAAAGCTTTCCTAGGTTATTATGAGGTATAGAAGGTGGGAGGTCTGGCTTTTGTAATTCCTTCTCCTCTGGACATGGGTGTCGGCAGGTGGATTCATACCACCAGCTTGTTTCTATCTTTCTTTAGTAGGGCTGGGCTCTGGGGAGGTGGGGTTCCAGGACACATTGGTGGGGTTCTCTGCCCGAGGAAGTCAGGTTGGTGTCATTTTAGCATCTGCAACTTGATGGCTGATTTTTAAGTCATGAGATCTGCCTTGGAAGGGAAAAAATAACTACCTAGTCTTCATTATTTTAGTATTATTGTTATTATTATGTGAAATCTGTGCAGTTAGGAAAGCCTTTTGATTTTTTTCATTCTGGCACACCTTTATAATATCAGATAGTTCTATTCGATTTCCTTTTATGTCTCTATCTACTCTCACTTGTAATAACATCAAATTATCTGCAGTGGGTGTTTGCCTAACTTCATGGTGATCTGAGATTTCCTTATAAGGAACCTGTTCATTTCAGATCTCACTGAACTTGTATAATCGGAAAGTCAAAGGTGCATATTATGCTTTTTAATAGATACCTGACTTCTGAGAAGGGATCTGTGGCAGAAACAGATGAGAAAATTAAAAGATCAGAACCCACTGATGGAGAGATAGGGGAGGGAGAAATTAGAAAGGAGGGAATATATATATATATATATATATATATATATATATATATATATATATATGGAGAGAGAAAGAGAAACACCTGTAGACTTACTTCACCTCTTGCAGGGGCTCGAACCCAGGTCCATGCATGGTAAGGTGTGAGCTTAACCAAGTGTGTCATCACCCACCCCCACTGTTCTAGCTTTCGTTTTAATTTTTATTTATTTTTAATGAAAGAGAGATACATAAATACAGAGGCACAGAGAGAAAGATCAGAGGCCTACTCAGCTCTGGCTGATGGTGGTACTAGGGATGTCTGACCTTCAGGCAGGAAACTCATTTGCAGAACCACTATGCTGTCTCCTCAGTCCCAGTGCACCCAATAGTATCTATAGTATCCAATGAACTGAAGTTTATATAACAAGAAAGAACTGCAAAGCTCTACATAGAAAAGGGCCTATAAGAACAGGAACAGAAGAAATAATCACTCAAAAAAATGCCAAGGATTGCCAGGTGGCACCCAACTAAGGAAAATAAATAGTATTTCTGGCAATGTTCACAGAAAGACTGACCCTGCTCATACTGTGGTTTCAGACTTCCAGCCTTCAGAATTCCCAGAGCCATTTCCTGTTGGGTCAAGCCTCCCACTCCCAGTTTGTAGGTCCTTGTTCAGTGCAACAGTTACAGAATCTTTTCTTTTCCTTTGCCATATATATGTGTGTGTATGTATTATTACCGATTTGATAATGATTGTGGGATAAGAGGGGTACAATTCCATGCAATTCCCACTACCGGAGCTTCACATCCCCTTCTCTCTATTGGAAGCTTCCTTATTGTTTATCCTTCTGGGAGTATGACCCAAAATTCTTCTTGGGGAGCGGAAGGTGGGAGTTCTGGCTTCGGTAATTGCTTCTCTGCTGTACATGGGCATTGCCAGGTGGATCCATTCCCCCAGCCTGTTTCTGTCTTTCCCTCATGGTTCAGGGCTCTGGGAAGGTGAAATTCCAGGACACATTGGTGAGGTTGTCTGCCCAAGGGAAGCTTCCCTATTCTTTTATCCCTTTGGGAGTATGGACCAAAGATCTTTTTATTTATTAATTACTTATTCTCTTTTGTTGCCCTTGTTGTTTTATTGTTGTAGTTATTTTTGTTGTTGTTACTAATGTCGTCATTGTTGGATAGGACAGAGAGAAATGGAGAGATGAGGGGAAGACAGAGAGCGGGAGAGAAAGACAGTCCCCTGCAGATTTGCTTCACTGCTTGTGAAGCGACTCCCCTGCAGGTGGGGAGCCAAGGGCTCCAACTGGGATCCTTATGCCGGACCTTGTGCTTTGCGCCATCTGCGTTTAACCAGCTGCACTACCACCCGACTGACTCCCTGGACCAAATATCTTTATGGGGTGCAGAAAGTGGAGTCCTTGCTTCTGTAATTGCTTCTCTGCTGGACACGTATCCACCAACCCCCCACCCCAGCCTGCTTCTATCTTTCTCTGGTGGATTAGGGCTCTGGAGAGGTGAGGTGGAACAGTTCCAGACTCTAATCCAGTGGACTATACTCTAAATACTGGATATGAAGTCAGCAAGGATGATGACGTGTCAGTAAGGGTGACCAGGTGACTGTGATTCTGAGGACAATGGCTCAAGAAAGGCCAATCAGCCAGCGGTACTAAAGTCCACAGGTGACAGAATTACCTGAGAGCCCAAATCCGCAAACCTTCCACTCAGCCCCCACCCACTCATCTACAGGCAGGCCTGGAGTGCATTTACAGAAAGATCACCCTGGAGCACTGTCTCACACCACCCACCCCCACCCCTATAAATAAGACTAAATATGATAAGATGTTAAAACAAAATGTTGGCTGCATTCAGAGAAGCATCCTCATCCAGGCTAAGCTGGGCTTAATTTATAGCTAGAGTTTAAGAAACAAAGAAGAAAGGAGAAACACTGAGTGTTGTCTCTTGCAGGCAAAGCCAGGGACCCAGGGCAAAATGTGAGAATATATGTGGTCCCAGTTCACAGTGGTGCGAGAGGACTTCGGGAATTGGTGGGAGTGTGCATGCAGACATCGGTCACGGGGAGAGGTGAATCTTGCTTATGTTACTGCATTGGCTTAGAACATCTGATTTCCCTAGGAAAACAATAGAACTATATTCTAAAGGAAAAAAAAAGTGAAGACAATCTACTGAGTAAGGAAAGTATTACTATGATGTTCATTTGCTACTGTGTTGATGTGGAGACATAGGAAGAATTCTCCAAACCCAAGGATAAGAACAGACACAGGAAAGATGGTGTTGAGGTGGTATATAGGCACATTTAGACAGTGTTCATTGTCATTTAGCAGCATGCAAATGCAAAAATGAACTACAATGAGATAGCCCCTCAGAGCTATAAGAATATGCTGCACCAGAAACACATGCATACATGTAACACACACATGTATACACACACATACACTCACACATGCCAAGAAGCCTCCTACACTTCTGATAAGGATTACGAGATTGCAAACTGGTCCTAGCTGTGGAAAACAGCACAGAAGTTTCTCAAAATATTAAAGATCTGCCTTACCTTCCAGCAACCCCACTCCTGTTACCTTCCCACAGAACAGAAAAACACTAATCAGAAAGATGAATACACTTCTCCGCTAGTGTCAGCTCTACTGACAGCAGCCAATATAGGGAAATTACCCATATGTCCAGTGATGGATGAGGAGGCGAAGATGTGCTGTAGCTAGGCAGTGGAATACTCATTAACTATAAGGATGAAATATGGCCGCAGTGTGAGTGGAACATGTACGTGAAAAAGAGAGAAATTGTTAAGATAGCAGATGCTTTCACTCAGGTGTGGAATGTGAAGTGTCCAAAGCAAGGGAAGAGACAAAAGTCAAATACAAATCAACCTTTGGATCCTGAGGGCAAAACTAAATTTACCAAAAGAATATGGTATAGAGTGTTGGAAATGCAGTGTGCCCAGTGGACTAGGGCACTCATACGTTTGCAAAGGTGTGAAGCTACACTCCTAAAGCATATGTAGTCTATAAGCCAATGTTACCTTCGTGAAAAGCAAGTTTAAAAAGATATTCCTTGGGGGTGCCATGCGGCGGCAGCAGCAGGTTAAGAGCACATAGTACGAAGGACAAGGACCCAAGCAAGGATCTGGATTCAAACCTCTGGCTTCTCCTTTTCTGTGAGATATCTCTTTGGTTGAGTGATGATTTCTTTTTCTATGCAGAAGCTTTTCAAATTGATGTACTTCCATTGATTTGTTTTTGCTTTAGTCTTCTTTGCAATTGGGTTTTTATCATCAAAGATTCCCTTAAGGTTTAGGCGGGAAAGTGTTCCACCAATGTTTTCCTCTAAGTATTTGATATAGTTTCTGGTCTAACATCCAGGTCCTTGGGCCATTTAGAGATGACTTTTGTGAGATAAAGAGATTCAGTTTCATTCTTCTGCATGCTTCAACTCAGTTTTCCCAGCACTATTTATTGAAGAAACCCTTCTTCCTCCATTTAATAATTTGGGCCCCTTTGTCAAAAATTAGATGTCCATAAATGCGAGGCTTTAGTTCTGGACATTCAGTTCTGTTCCATTGGTCTTTGTATCTATTTTTCCCCAGTACCAAGAAGTTTTGATGATGATGACCTTATAATATAGTTTGATATCTGGGAGTGTGATGATTCCATTTCTCTTTCTTTTCCTCAAGATTCTTTTGGCTAGTCTAGGTTCCAGAAAAATGATTGTAATTTCTGTTCTGTTCTCTTAAAGAAGCTTGGTGGAACTTTGATGGATATCATATTAAATGTGCATATGGCTCTGGGGAGAATATTCACTTTGATGTTATTAATTCTTCTAATTCATGAGCATGGGATATCTTTCCATTTCTTGGTTATCATTTTCTATTTCCTTGAATAGTGACTCATAGTTTTCAGTATACAAATCTTTCACTTCTTTGATCAGGTTTATTCCTAGATATTTTATTGATTTTGCTGTGACAGTGAATTGGAGTGATTTTTGGATATCCTCTTCTTTGGACTTAGTGTTTGCATAAAGAAATGTCACTGATTTTTGTACATTGATTTTGCAGCCTGAGACTTTGCTCTATTGCCTAATGACTTCCAGAAGCTTTCTGCTGGATTCTTTGTGCTTCTCTGATTGGTTTCTCTGTGTCATATTATCTGCAAATAGTGAAAGTTTGACTTCTTTCCTTCCAATCTGTATTTCTTTGATTCCTTTCTCTTGGCTGATTGCTTGTAGTGTTTTGAGTATGAACGGGTGTTGGATTTTGTCAAAAGCTTTCCCTATATCTATTGAGATAATCATGTGGTTTTTGGTTTTGGTTTTATTGGTGTGGTAAATGACATTGATTGACTTATGTATATTGAACCAGCCTTGCATTCCTGGAATAAATCCCACTTGGTCATGATGAACAATCTTTTTTTAAATTTTGATCATAATTTTCTTTTTTAAATTTTTTAAAATTTCTTTATTGGGGAATTAATGTTTTATATTCAACAGTAAAGACAATAGTTTGTACATGCATATCATTTTAAATATACTGCTACATCCAGTTGACTAGAATCTTATTCAGTATTTTAGCATCTTGTACATTGGAGATAATGTTCTGTAGCTTTCATTTTTTTGTTGTGTCCCTATCTGCTTTTAGTATCAGGGTGATGTTGGCTTCATAGAAGCTGGAAGGGAATATCCCTGTGTCTTCAATCTTTTGGAAGAGTTTTAAAAGTACAGGTATTAACTATTTCCTAAAGGTTCTGTATAATTCATTTGTAAAGTCATCTGGCCCAGCACTTTTGTTAGTTTTCACTCTTTTATGTGAGCCATCATCCAGTTCTGGGGAGGGGCAGAGAGGAGGGGGAGGGGAGAACACAGCACTATTCAACTGTCTGAAAGCTGCCAAAGGCAACACTAGATAAACCAGGGTTTGCAATGTCAACAAGACATTAAGAATTTGCATATCAATACAAAAGATAAACTCCCATTTCCATAACAACTTTCCATTTTCTATAATAACAAACCACTTAGCACATTATGTTACACCCTAACATCTGAAATGTGCTGCAAATATGCTGCAATTTCAGAGAACTTTTATATATATCATAAGTCACTTATAAATTAAAGCTCCAAAACACTAATTCAGAAGGACACATGCAACCCTATGTTTATCACTGCACTATTTACCCTAACCAAAACATGGAACAAACCTAAGTGTTCATCAGCTGATGACTGGATGAACATATTGTGATATATATATTTTGTGTATATGTATATATGTACATCTATGCCATTCAAAATAAATACAGTATTTTAAAAAGATGATATTGTTTAGAACAGAATGAACAGAACTTGAACGGAAGAGTGCATTAAGCCACTAGTAATAACAAAATGAAAAGATTTTAAAAAACGCATTACTTATTATTTCAAGAAAAATATTCTTTTTTTAGCCTTTTTAAAATTTATTTTTATTTATTCCCTTGGGTTGCCCTCATTTTTTTATTATTTGTAGTTATTGATGTTGTTGTTGTTGGATAGGACAGAGAGAAATGGAGAGAGGAAGGGAAGACAGAGAGGGGGAGAGAAAGACAGACACCTGCAGACCTGCTTCACCGCCTGTGAAGTGATTCCCCTGCAGGTGGGAAGCTGGGGGCTTGAACCGGGATCCTTACGCCGGTCCTTGTGTTTCGCACCACCTGCACGTAACTCACTGCGCTCCTGCTCGACTCCCTCGAGAAAAATATTCTAGAGACAGAGGCTAGATAGCATAATGATTATGCAAACGCACTCTCTTTTTAAAAATTTCTTTGTTGGGGGATTAATGTTTTACAGTTGACAGTAAACACAATAGTTTGTACATGCATAACATTTCTCAGTTTTCCATATAACAATACAACCCCCACTAGGTCCTCTGTCACCCTTTTTGGACTGGTACCCAACCCCCACCCCAGAGTCTTTTACTTTGGTGCAATACACCCACTCCAGTTCAGGTTCTACTTGTGTTTTCTCTTCTGATCTTGTTTCTCAACTTCTGCCTGAGAGTGAGATCACCCCATATTCATCTTTCTGGCAAACAGACTCTCATGCCTGAGACTCCAAGTACCAGCTTCAATTCCAAAACACTATCATAAGCCACAACTAAACTTTGCTCTGGTAAAAAAAAAAAAAAAAAGAAAAAAAAGTGATTATTTTAAACCCGTATGTGCCCTCCTATTTCACTTTGGTGTTTTGCACTAACTTATGTTTTTGTCCTTGCCCACAATGCATTTTTAAACTAGGCATGTTTCTTAATACTTCTGAAGCTCTGGATACACTACAAGTACCTGAGTTTCTTTCCAAAATACAGATTGTGATTAAGAGTCAGGCCTGATGTTCTGTTTCTTACAAGGTCCCCAGTGTGGTCAGCACAGACCGTGCATGGACACTTTGAATAGCACAGACTATTCTTGTCTTCTCAAATGTTCCTCAAAAGGCAGGTTTAGATGGGCCCCTGATGAGCACATGCAAAGTAGCCGTGGCATACAGATTCTTGAAGACTTTCTGAAGATTCACCCTTAGTCTGTTTGATTTGAGACTTAACTATGTTGTCTTTCTTAAATTTAGTAGTAGGGATTCCTTTATGTTTGGTTAGTTTTAGTTTTTTTTTTTTTTTAATAAAAACAATTGGGAATGTGTTTACTGATGTTTAAGGGCTGAAAAGGAATCTTTTAGGGTAGTCTTTTTGACAGTGAGAAGATGGTCTGAAGGAAGCTCTACAGAGGACATAGTATGGTCTTGGGGTCTCCTGCATTCTTGTTGCCCAAGACTAGACAACTGATTAATTGGTTTCCTCAATTCTGTACCATCTTCTTCTTCTAGCGTTTGCCCTTCTTCCGTAGCCAGTCAACAGCGTCAGGTTGAAAGCTGTCAGGAGCTGCTTGTTGCTGGCTTTGAAAGTGACTGGGACCCATGTGGATTCAGTCGGCTAGGAAGGATCTTCAGTTTCCCCAATGAATGGGTACTCAGGGGATGCACCACGAGAAGGTCGATCCAATGCATCCCATTATGTACCATGAGCCACAGTAGTTCAACCCGTGTTTAATTTCAAGGGATTTTCAGAAGCTAATTTCTTCATGGGAATGAACTGATAAACATTATATTGTTTAAATATAAAAAAATTAAACTTTTAGGGAGTTGGGCAGTAGTGCAGCAGGTTAAGCACAGGTGGCACAAAGCACAAGAACCAGCGTAAGGATCCCAGTTTGATTCCCCCAGCTCCCCACCTGCAGGGGAGTTGCTTCACAAGCGGTGAAACAGGTCTGCAGGTGTCTCTCTGTCTTTCTCTTTCCCCCTCCCTTCTCAAATTCTCTCTGTCTCTATCCAGAATAAATAAGTAAAATAATTTTTAATTAAACTTTATTTTATTTATTAAAATTTTTTCCCTTTTGTTGTCCTTGTTGTTTATCATTGTTGTTGTTGTTATTATTGTCATTGTTGTTGTATATGACAGAGAGAAATGGAGAGAGGAGGGGAAGGCAGAGGGGAGAGAAAGATAGATACCTACAGACCTGCTTCATAGCCTGTGTAGCGACTCCCTTGCAGGTTGCGAGCCGGGGGCTCGAACCGGAATCCTAATGCTGGTCCGTGTGCTTTGCACCATGTGAGCTTAACCCACTGCACCACCACCCGGCTCCCAAAAAAGATTTAAATAATTTTATACTCACAAAAATAAGGTATCTGACGAAATGAAGGTCTGAATCTGGGCTCCATTACACTGTAGCGTAGATGTCCATAGTCCACTGCTTTCTGGCCTTACCATTTCTCCTCTCCCATCTTCCCCTCTACTTCTCCCTCCGCTTTTTGTGTCAACAGTTCACCATTTGGAACCCAGTACCTATCATGCGGCACTTTCTGTAAGTAAAACTTACATTAAGAATTTATTGACGTCTTATATTTATTTTGTACTTCGCAATAAAACTTCAAAGCAGAGAAAGCACAGAAACCATCCCCTCTCACCATCCTTCTAGTTCTTAGCATGTGACTTGTGCAGTTACACTTCCTAGTAGGCAGCCATTTTAAGTTATTTCACTTAATCTTTGAAGAGTCACATATTTGGGAAAAGAATCACATTCCTATTTGAATGCAAGAGATAGAGGAAACTACATCTCAGAGACTCCCCTAAGCTATTCGGTTTTATAGACCTAGATGAGAGGAACATGATTTGTTGGATGCATCTTCCTCTCATCCCATGCTCCTAACCACAGAAAGGTAGAAGAATCTGGTGACAATGGTGTTGACTCAAGTCAAGTGGATGTGTGAGGCCTTGAGACTAATGCTTCAGCACTATAAGTGGCACCGTGTCCCTTTGGTCTCCTTCCCTCTTATAAAATATAAGCATCGTTTTTAGGAAAATGTAGGCAGGCTCTGTAGCAAAGTTCAGTTTTGTGTCTCTCATCTTCTAACCTTCTACCTCATTTGGGAACATGAATGTTATCAGGAATCTGAACTGTATCTATCAATAGACATGCTGGTATAGGTGTTTTTGCAAATTCAGCATACAGCTATGAGACACCGGTTCTGTAATTGAAATCAGTCCTGTGAGTCAGTTTGATTCAAACGTAGATTTTGTGACTTTGGATGTAAGTCTGGTCCAAATGCCTGCAATTCTCTTGCTGCCCTTCTGGGCTGTTCTCTCTCAGTGATGAGCTCTCCGAGATCTGGATGAATCCAGTGTGGGTAGACATGATTAAGTATACCTGCCTACTTTAATGCTTAGTGCAGTCAGAACACTTCTTCATTATTGTTTTAGTGAGTCAGCAGTGCTTGACAAGATTATGGGATACAGGGGGTATAATTCCGTACAATTCATTTCCTACCACGGGAGTTTCCTGTCCCATCCCTTCCGTTGGAAACTTCCCTATTCTTTATCCATCTGAGAGTATGGACCAGAATTCCTTATGGGTGAAGAAGGGAGGTATGGCTTCTTTAATTGCTTCTCCACTGGACATGAATGTTGGCATGTCAGTCCATACCCTCCCAGCTGGTCAGAACACTTCTATAGGCCTGTAGGGTGGTTGCAATCTTGAGTTTCAGCTGATGAGTAGTTGGCTCCTTCTTCTAAGTCCCAGAAGCAGGAGGCACAGATGGGTATTATGTGGACATGATGTGCTACAAAGAACAATATCCAAAGACTTCTGCCAACATAATCCTCTACGGAGTTTCAGCAATATACCATGGTGATGGCATGACTAATTGCCATCTGTGGCTCACGGACACTGCCCAATATCATGAGAGGAGTTCTGTTTATTAATAGCCCAGTGGGGAAAAACAATAAAAATTTGAAACTCTAGGTGTGTTTTCTATCAAATGTTCACATGGCTTTCACACCACTGTGTGAAAAGCTGAATATTTTAAGTGGAAAGACCCTAAATTGGAACCACCTGCATTTGTCTTCCTGCAGTCCAACACTGTTCAGGCCAGTCTGTCTTTGAGTGGCATCTAAATGAACCTTTTCAGAGCCTTCTCCTATAGACCGATTTCCTCACCTGTCCCCCCTCACCCCAGTCGAATCTATCTACCTCTCTACTACGATGGTTGTTTTAAGGTTCTACCTTAATTCCCTATTCTGGTTCTTGCTGACTACTCTCTGTCAACATGAATGTATTGTTTGTGACACCCTGAGTAACTGCTACACTCTGAATTCCTCTGTGCAGAAAACAAAGGAGGGGAGCAAAGGATGTAATGACCTAGATAAATGGATTGGGAGGTAGGATTTTGATTGGGTGTTAAAACCTTGTCCCTCTTTTATTTTTCCTATCCAGATGGAAATTGTTAACTGAAATGGAGACCTCACATGGATATGTTTAGTGGAGTCATTTAAATATTATGTGACTTATAGTCCTGGTATTTTGTTAGGAGTATTAATTATATAGACATATCAATCTGAAGATTGACATTTTATTAGGAGGTTTAATGAGCTCAACAATATGATCCTTTCAGTTACTTCAACACCAGCATGTGATTGTAATGTAATTAAACTGAAAAGCTCACTTAAGGTAGACCGATCATTGTGTCTGACAGTATCATTGTGGCTGGGATTTTAAGTAAGTAACAGCATATTTACCATTAGCCCCAGAGGAGACAGCAGACAGAATCTAGCACTGCAGTCTCCTTGTACAGATGAAATTTTGGAGGCTCAGAAGATTGGATGGAATCTTTGTGTGGTTGCTAGATTTTACATCTGCAGTGGCTGCTAACTCACAGAAACTATTGTCATACTTTTTGTAATCATTCTCCAGATGCAGTGACGTGAGTTTCTCCTGCAAGCTCTAGTCTTTCACTGTGGGGTATAGCCGTGGGTCCTGGCAAAAAGTGCATCCTGTGGTTACTTTTTGTTGAGAGCATTTGTTCCCCACTGGCACTTGGTAAATGATTATATTTTTATCCAACTCTCACAAATATCTCAGGACTGTGAAGGTATTCCAAGGCACATCTCAAAAAAAAAAAAAAAACCCTGAAAGTAAGAAATATGTTATGTATGATAGTATAATATATATATTGTATTTATAATTACATAAATATTATGCTATGTTTTACTTACACTATGTGTTCAGTATAAGAACAATAAGAACAGAATGGGAGCAAATTCAATAATAAATAGTTCAATTGTATTACCATGGAAAGTATAAAATGCATGTACATATATAACACATATTATTGGCACCTCTGAAGTATATATATATATATATATATACACATATTACTTAGTATAATATTAATTTTCTTGTTGTTGTGCGCAGGCCACGGAGAAGAGAGAGAGGGGGTACAGAGCGAAGAGGAAACACAAATCTTTATTTGCGCTGGCACCTCAGAGTTGGGTGCTAGAGAAACAGGTTGGGCCACGTGGAGGTAGCGAAAATGGCCGCCTCACGCAGTAGCCTTTCCTGCTTCTGAACACCTGAGTGAAGCGCTGGCAAGAGAGCGAGGTGCGGAAGAAGGGCTTTTATAGGAGTAGCTTTCAGGAGAATGGGAGGGGGGAGGAGTAACCAAAGCACTCCAAATATTGCGGGGATATAGACAATGCCCTGAGGGCACAACATGGCGGAACAGGCACTCTGAGAATGTCCCAACTCTCTCGGGAACTAGCAGTAGCCAGAGGGGACAACATGGCAGATGTGATTGCATCGGCACAATTTCCCAGCATTTTCTCATGGCACCAAAACTTTTTGCAACCTCTGCTTTGACTATCTGTTTATAATCCCAACCTATCACATAAAGAAATCATCTAACTAATCTAATCTGCTTACCTCCTATGACTGTTAATAAGAAGAATACTATCTATATTCTTTTTTGTAAATTTATTATTGGATAGAGACAGAGAGAAATTGAGAGGAAAGGGGAGGTAGAGAGATAGAGAGATACCTGCAACCCTGCTTCACCATACCTGAAGCTTTACCCCTGCAGATGGGGACCAGGGCCTTGAACCCAGGTCCTTGCGCACTCTCTTATATGTGCTCAACCAGGTGCACCACCGCCCAGCCCCAACTATCTCTATTCTGAAGTGATACAGTCATCTATATTATATTCTAGATTATATTCCTTTATTTATTTGAGAGAGAAGAAAAAGAGACTCTTGTACTTGGCGATGCAAGCAATTAAACCCAGGTCCCCTGGCCTACAAGTCCTGTACGCTAATCTGCTGTGCTATTTCCCCATCTAGATATTTTTGTAAAAAAAAAAAAAAAAGCAACAAATTTTCAGTGAGAAACTCCTGCAGCAGTAAATTCAACAAGCACTGTTTGTTTTTCTTTCCCATCTTGAATAAGTCAAGATGAGATAAGATGGGATGAGAGGATCATTGGCATGTTTCTCTTAACTCACTTAGAGTTAGTTGATCCATACTTTTTGCTCTCTTGAAATAAATTTTTAAACAAATATTGATCATTTACCATATGCAGGGGACGACCATGCCAGTTCTGGGATAAAAAAGTACTATTCCAGCTGTTCCAATCAGGCATCTTTCTGAAATTTTAATGAATTAAGCTTATATTCAATTCAGGTACTGACCCAGGAGGTGGTGAATGAGAAAGCTTTGAACTTGAAACCATGAGGTGCTGGATCCGATCCAGGTCTGGGTTCTCGCTCACTCTATTTTCTTTATCTATGAAAGACTCAGTTATGAAGTAACTGCATATCCTTATTTATCAATAACTATACATGTGTATTATTATTATTATTTTTACCAGAGCACTGCTCAGCTCTTTCTTATGGTGGTGTGGGGGATTGAACCTGGGACTCATGCCTCAGGCATGAGAATTTCTTTGCATATCCATTATGCTATCTACCCCTGCCCTATACATGTGTATTATGAATTAATCCTCATAATGAGGATTTCCATGAGCATTTCCAATCTGTGGGCACCTCTGGCTGAACAATTTTGTCTGAGTAACATCATTCCATGGTTCACATTGAAGTTCAAAGAAGCTCACCTCAATCTGTGTTGGCTTCAAATGCAGACGTTTGAAGCGGCTCATGCTTATTTCCATATAAATGATATTGATGTTGTCACATTATTGATAGATGTTATTGACATTGATATAAACAAATGATATTGTCAAGTTAGACATACTGTGAAGACTTAAGTGTATGCAAAATGGCAAAGACAATCTCACTGGTGCACGTCTGG